>NC_141285.1:24460178-24465178 GCF_037954325.1 Fistularia commersonii
TGCAGAAGAAATGCCGTGTCATGCGTGTCAGCAAAGTCCTGATCCAAAACATCGTGATGGCGCCCGATCCTGGTCGGCGTTCCTCCCGATTGGCTCCGCCCCCCTCCCCAAAAAATACTTCTCTATTCATGCCATCCAACAGTGTGTGTGTGTGTGCATGTTTGTATCTCCACTAGGTGGAGCCTTTTCGTGCACGGGATGGAGGTGGCGTCCGCTTGGACCGAACCATTTCACTTTTTGGGGGACAAAAGCTGGTTCTCTGCAACTGGACCATGAAGTTAGTTTCTTTCCTAACTGACTTCCATCCTGAAGATCAATAATGCCGTGTTGGACCTTCACGCCACGTACGCGGCCCTGTGATTGACAGGTGACCAGGTTTAAACTCCGCCTCCAAACTAATGCCGGCTGTGATTGGCTGCTGAGATCCATGCTAATGCATGCTAATGGATGAAGATGAAATAATGGCTGCATAGTGATCCTTAACAGAGGTGTGTGTGTGTGTGTGTGTGTGTGTGTGTGTGTGTGTGTGTGTGTGAGACTTCCTTGTATGCGCCGCCCACTACACACACTCCTGGCCTGTCAGCTGTAGTCCAGGCCAGTGAAGTAGTTTCTTCCTAGTTCACACACTCCTGGGGTCTTCATGAGAACGTCATCTTCTGGAAGAAGAACCTTCACGTTTCCATTTCCTGACGGACCTATTTTTTTAGCAGATCCACCTCCTAAATCCAGTACCGTAAAAATACCACATGTACTTCGTGCACTTCACGTCCTGCTGATTCCAGGAGTAACCATGGCGACTCCGTGACCTCCGACCTTCTCCCTCCTCATCCTCGGCCTCAGAGCAAACATGGCCGCGGCCGGTCGGACATTTCTACACGGTGTCTGGTGTCCAGGCGACAAGCCCCTGTGTGCATGTGCGCATACACACACACACACACACACACACACACACACACACACACACACACACAAACACACATAAACATGTGCATGGACAGGCTATATGGACTGTGTGTGTGTGTTTGTGCAGGCCTGAAAAGACCTTCAACACCAGATCACATTCTGCAAACACACACAGTGCTAATGAAGTGTGTGTGTGTGTGTGTGTGTGTGTGTGTGTGTGTGCGCGCACCCCTGCTCTGGCTGTCCTTCAGAACCTGAATGCATCGTCACTGAGAAAAATATGATCGTCACAAACGGACGCTGGTATACACACGCACACACACACACACACACACACACACACACACACACACACACACACACACACACACACACACACACACACCCTGTTGTAAGCCTGTCTGAGGGTGAAATCTCAGCTGAGATGATGGTGATCATCTTGCAGTGTCATGTTCCTGCAGGAGATCTTCTGGAGGTCCAGGTTTCATCTGCTGGTCCTCCAGAAGCCCATGTCCAAGTTAAGCAGACGGGCGAGTGTGTTTGGCATCCCCCAGCCTCTGCAGACCCCACCCTCCACGCCACCCCCACCCACGCTGCCTCATTCTCCGCCTCTCGTGGATTTTGTGGAGGTGTTCGTTTTTGTGTTCGGCGCGTCCCCGGCGGGCGGAGACGCCCCCGGGACGCGTCCGCGGGCGGGTCCGGAAAATGCAGCGTCACCGCCGGCTGTTTCCGGCGAGGCTTCCAGCGACGTCCGAGGTTTCACTCGCGCCGTGAATGCCGCATCAATCCCATAATAGTACCGCATTTCCTCACCTTCCTGCAGCCGCAGAATCAGGAGCTGGAGAAGAAAAATAACGCACCTTCCACTTCCGGGTTGAACCGGAAGCTCTCAGTATGGAGGAATGTGTGTGTGTGTGTGTGTGACAGGGTGAATAGAGGTGTGTGTGTGTGTGTGTGAGAGGGTAAACAAAGGCTCTGGATGCGTCCCTGTGATGGCCTGCCTCTGTCTGTTCAGAGTTATGGAGGCTCAGGAGAGACGATGTGAATGAATGAGTGAACGAGTGAATAAACGAGTGAACGAGTGAATGAAAGAACTAGTGAGTGAACGAACGAGTCAATGAATGAATTAGCTAATGAATGACAGAAAGAGTGAGTGAATGAATGCATGAACTAGTGAGTGACTGAATGAATAAATGAGTTAACGAACTTGTGAGTGAGTAAATGAATGAATGCATGAAAGAATGAATGAGTGAGCAAATGAGTGCATGAACTAGTGAGTGAATGAATGAATAAGTGAATGAACGAGTGGGTGAGTGAGTGAATGACTGAATGAATGAGTGAGCGAATGTATGAACTAGTGAGTGAGTGAATTAACTAATGAGTGAGTGAGTGAATGAATGAGTGAACTAGTGAGTAAATGAACGAGTGAGTGAACTCTTGAATGAATGAGCGATTGAATGAAAGCATAAACTAGTATGTGAATGAATGAATGACTGAATGAACTAGTGAGTGAGTGAATTAACTAATGAGTTAGTGAATGAATGGAAAGTGCATGAATTAACAATTGACCGAATGCATGAGTGACTAAATAAATAAGTGAACTAGTGAATGAATGAACTAGTGAGTGAATGAATGGATCAATGATTGAGTGAGTGAATTAGTGAGTGATAGAATGAGTGTGTGAACTCGTGAATGAATGAGCGATTGAATGAATGCATGAACAAGTGAGTGAATGAATGAAAATGTGAGTGAATGAACGAGTAAGTGAGCGAACTAGTGAGTGAGGAATTTGGAAGTGGGTGAACTAGTGAATGAACCAGTGAGTGAATGAATGGATTAATGAATGAGTGAAAGAGTGAGCGATTAAATGGATTAATCAATGCATGAACTAGTGAGTGAGTGAATGAATGAGTGAGTGAATAAATGAGTGAACTAGTGAATAGATGAACTAGTGAGTGAATGCGCGGGTGAATGAATGAAAATGTGAGTGTATGAATGAATGAGTGAATTAGTGAGTGAACAAGTGAATGAGTGAGTGTTGCTGCTCGCAGCAGGCGTTCTGTCATTCATTCCCGTCGCTCTGCTGATCTCCTGACTCTTCCAGTCACCAGATCTTTCTGGATCTCCATCAAACATCCTGCTTCTGATCTTCTGCGGCCGCCACAGCCTTCCTGCCTGGGGTTTCCACCGGCCCTGCACCCTGATCTCCACCTCTTCTCCCAGACACCTTTACCACATGAATTCATCTGGGATTTCCCATCCATCCATCCATCCATCCATCCATCCATCATGTATCATTGCATCCATCCATCCATCCATCTATCTATCCATGCATCCATCCATCAGTTCATCTCTCCATCCATCCATCCATCCATCCATCCATCCATCCATCCATCCATCCATCCATCCATGCATCTTCTGCCGCCTGTCCTGCACTCATTTCATTTCATTTATATTTATTTCCACTTTCCTCCGTTCCGCCCCGGTGCTCGGACCGAGCGCACCCTGCGCTGCAGTCCGAGCACGGCGCGGGGCGGAGGCGGGAGAGGAGGAGGAGGAGGAGGAGGGAGGAAGGAGGGAGGGAGGAAGCGGATTGGTGGATTTGAGGACTCAGTGCTCCTGCCCTGTTTTCCCAGCGAGCAGCGAACGCACCGTCCGTCCGTCTGACCGACAGACAGACCGACAGCCAGGCTCCTCCAGCGGGACTCCGCCGCGCTTCCGTCGTCCTTCAGGTGAGTCCAAACCGCGATCCCGATCTGGACCGCTTTCCCGGTCGTGGGGAATCCACGCATCCGCATCCTGCGCGACTCCCGCTGGGGCCCCCGGAGCTCCGGACCCGCTCCGGGACCCCCTCCGGGCCGGAACCGGAACCCGCTCCGGGACCGGAACCCGCTCCGGGTTTCCGGGGCTCCGGGGGGCTCAGGGGTCCGAGTTCCGGGGCCGGAGCTCCGACCGGTGGCCGCGTTTGGCGCAGCGGGGTTTTTGGCGCAATGAGACCCCCTCCCTACACACACACACACACACACACACACACACACACACACACGAAGTTGTGTTCGCCGCAGAGCCCGTGCGTTCCCGCTGCTTGTTTGTTCGTGCTCGTGTTCGTGCTCGTGGATGCAGATGTCGGTTGTGGATCTTTAGCTGAAGATGAGAAGGTGCAGGCGTGGTCGCTTCTGCTGCCTCACACTTTAAAAACAAAACAACAACAACAACAACACCCTCCAGACTCCGCAGTGACCCCCCCCCCCGACACACACACACACACACAAATCTCGCGGTATCTGTGCGTGTCCGATCCACGCAGCTGCTTCATGGACGTCAATAATTCACGTCCCCCCCCCTCCTCCTCCACGCACGGTGAGTGTGCACATTAGAAGGTCTTATCTTCACCTCCCTTCAGCGAAAATCAGCTGAGGATTCATTAAATGCGCAGATTCTCCTCCTCTTTCTTCTCTTTCTTCTCCCTCCTCCTCTTTCAAATCCTGGAGAAATTATGTAATCAGATCCAAGCCCCCCATTTCTTCCCTCCGAAAAAGCCACTGGCTCTTTTCTCCTGTTTTTTTTTTAATTTTTATTCCTCCTTTTTACTCGTTTTTCCACCTCCTCCTTCCATGTCTGCATTTCTTTGATGCATCAAACCAACATTTGCCAACTTGTTGACCGGATCCTTCAAAGAGTCCCGGGGAGGTGTTTTGAGGAAGATGGTGTTTTCCTGAGGTGGCGGGGGTCAAAGGTCATCTGGTGTGTGTGTGTGTTGGATTCTTCCACCTGTAATGAAGGTGAAATTCAAAAAAGAAGCTCTGGATCTCCGTCCAGGAAGCAGGCGTGTCTTCCGGGGGTCGCCGTCTCCACCGCCGCCATGTTTGTAGTTTTTTTACGCCTGGAGGAGACCGATGCGACCTCCAGGCCCGGAGGAGGTCCTGGGATGGACCTGCAGGAAAAACATTTCTTTATATCAGAATCCGAATACTGACATGATGTAGGTGAAGCTCACCTTCAGCCCTGATGTTGATGGCGGTGAGGTCATCTGAGAAGGTGATGAGGTCAGGAGGGGTCGCGGTGCCGCAGGTGTCTTGGGATGGAGGCGTTCCTTC
>NC_141285.1:24470178-24487678 GCF_037954325.1 Fistularia commersonii
GGGGGAATGAGGCCTCAATTACCCTCCGACACACACACACGTACACACAACAGCTTTGCTGCAGCTCTGCTTTGCTGCAAGAAAAACAAACGTTTCCAAAATAAGAGTCTAAAAATATGAAAATGACTGAGGAGAAGATCTGTTTGACCTGGGGGCTCCTGGGGTCGGTTGCGTTATCGCAGGAAAGCAGTGGGAGATTTCAGAGCTGGAACATCAGCTTGGTGACCCACGTTATTGAGTTGTGGTTCCTCACTAGATCTTCCATCAGGCCAGCTGTGCTGCTGCACAGGCAGCGGTGATCTTTAGCTGTGCGGCTCCAAAAAAAGGTCTCAGTTGGCGAGAAAGGCAGCGTCAGATCTTCCAAAGTCAAAGGTGTGTGTGTGATGGTGGCGCCAATGTGGGACCTGCAGTTAACGCTTGTACCATACACTTCCATCCTGCTCCTGTGTGTGTCTGTGTGTGTGTTCGTGTGTGTGTACGACAGCCAGTCGTTGTTTATTGAACTTGGTCAGAGGTGAGCAGAGGAGAACCAAACCTCCATGAAACCACCAGAACCTTCAGAGCTATGTTCATCTCCCTGCCACCCAGCGAGATGCTGCAACCATGAGGTCTTCATTTTCTGGTCGAGCACACTCGCACACACACACACACACACACACACACACACACACATACTCACACTCAAAGCACTCAGGATCCTCATTGATTATTGATAGCCGCTACGAAGGCTACATGCTAAAGGCTGCTAGCTGAGCATGTTTACATTCACTAGCGGCTCATGGTTCGAATCCATGACATAAAGGCGCTTTACAGAAACAATGCAGTGCATTTAAATCAAAGGTGTGGCTAAGTGTGTGTGTGTGTGTGTGTGTGTGTGCGTGCACGTGAAGGGGTCTGTCTGGGTGAGCGCACTAACGTGAGCGCATGATTTATTCATGTCCATGCTATCAAATATAGATCTGGAAGAAACCATCGGAGCAGAGTGTAGTTTTGTCACATCCATGGGCGCTGGGTGTGTTGTCGCCATGACGACACCGGCGCCATCTTTTCACAAGTAGGCTGGCAAACACTGATCCCCCTGCCTGCACCTGATTGGCCGGTCACCCTGCGGTCTGTCTGGACTTACAGCCAAGATGGCGTCTCGTCCATCATCTTCCTCCAAAAGGCACGGATCTAGTTCACGAGGGTGTTTTTGAAGACGTTGCCATGGAAACTAGTGCCGTCCTTGTCATCCGTCTGGCGGGTCATGTGATCCGGCCTCATGGCGTCATCTGGTTAGTTGCCAAATCAATAAATGGACATTATCGTGTCTCCATCCGGGAGGTTTGGTGCAGACCTCTGGAGAAGAAGCCCGTGGAGTCTTGAACCGTCGTCCCCGGCAACCGTCACGGTGAACGGGCTGACGAAAAACCCTGCCGTCGTCGGCGCCGGATGAGGGCTCCAAGATGGCGAGGGTGGACACCACGCCAAAATGAGAGCTTTAATAGTTGATGTAAACACTGTTTCCACCAGGTTACAGGTTCCTCCTCCTTCTTTTCATCCTCCTCTTCTTCTTCTTCTTCTTCTTCTTCCTCCTCTGAGGAAAACATCTCGCCTCAGTGAGTAAATTTGACCACATGACTTATTGATGGCGTGCAGTCAGCTTCCCGCCCTGCCCCTACCTGGTTAGCTGGTTAGCTAGCTTCCTTGTTTGGAAGGCGGGGGGTCAGAGGTCACCCAACTATTATGTGGACACACACACACACGTTACACACTGATGATCAGTGCAGTCCAGCTGCAGGATGATGACATCATGAAGGGCCTAAGCGGCTGCAGATGTTCCACCGGTGTCCCACGCCTTTCTCCAGCCCCGTTTATTTACCCTCGTCGTCACCACGGCGACGAGGAGTTCTCTTTTATTCGATAGCGAATTGCGGTTTGACCCCCCCTTTTATCCAGGAAAACAACGTCCCCGTATCTGAAATATATTCTCAATCGGAATCAGAATCGACAAGTAATTTTGCAACTGCAGGGAATTTGCTTTGCTTGACGTGTAACAGACATTAAAGAAGTGAAAAATAAAAGTGAGATCAGGATCCGAACGTCTGGAAACAACAAGGAGGTGACGCCAGAAGGTCACGTGACCCGGGGGTTGGAGAGCGGCAGAAAGGAAACTAGGTGTGTGTGTGTTCATAGGCCGGCGGTGGGTCATGTGACCCCCTCCGTCTGACGGCCTGGAGGTGTGACCTCGTCTCCCCCGACGGCCCAGGAATTCCTCTGCTTTCAGCTTTGCCCCCCCGCCCTTTGTCTCTGAGTGTGGGGTTTTCATTCTGAGGGGCCCCGAGAGCCCCGGCCCCTCCCCCACCCTGCGAGGCCTCATACTGTCAGCCTGTGTGTGTGTGTGTGTGTGTGTGTGTGTGTGTGACTGAAGTCCACTCTTCTTTATTTCATTTTGTTTTATTTTATCACTTTCTTTCCCCCCCTCTTCAGTCTTCTAAAAGCTCCTTCAAGAGGTCCCGCCGACTTTATCTTCGGGCTCTCTGAACCTGATCCAAGACCTTGAACCTGGTCTGGTCAGTCCACGTCCGGGAGCTTCGTCTCAGGATCAAACATCTCAAAAGTTCATGAGGAAACAGGAACAGATCTTTCTCCTCCTGCTCTTCCACCACCTCCTGCGCCAGCCCCCCTGATCGATCAATGGCCGTAACCATGGCGACAGCTAACCACATCAGCCTCCAGTGTACTCTGATAACCCAATTAAAAGCGCAGGACGCTGACGATCAGAGTTGCTTCTACTCTCCGCTGGAAAACATGAGGCTTCTTCTCAGCATGTCCTCCCACATGCAGGAGGACACGGTTGGACTTCTTCTCTGGAGGAAGCCTCCTCTGACCTCCTCCAGATCCAGGAGCAGCTCCCTCTGCTGGTCTCCCGGTGTAACTGCAGCTCATCCCACCGGACCGCGAACCCAAACACTCCGCTGGAATGCTGCAGAAACTGCGGCAAAAAACAGCAGAAGGGGGCGGGGCTTCTTCCCACCTGCTACTTCCTGTTCCCGTCCCAGGCGGCCGGCGCCGACCCGTTCGACGTCGGCGGGTCGAATCGGCATCGCTGTCCTACATCTTCTGCGTGTCCTAGATAGGCTGCAGAGAGGAGCCTGGAGGACAACCTCCTCCTGTCCTATATTCACACACACACACCTGTGTGTGTGTTTTGGAGAAGTCACCTTGAACAGTTCTTCTCGAGTCCCGTTCTGCAGCTCTCTGGCTGAGTCATCCCTCTACACACCATCCATGGAGGACATGGAGGAGAAGGTGGTAGATGAGGAGTAGGAGGAGAAGGTGGATGAGGAAGATGCCGGTCTGCGTCTTCCTCGCCGTGGCTTGTCTGGCGTAGGCGGCTGAGCGGCCGACTGCCTCGTTGCCATGGAAAATGACTGATAGTGGATACGGTGAAGTGGTGGAGGTGGATCTGAGCGCCTCCCACGGTGGAGGTCCATCTGCTCCTCCATCTGCACGTCCGTCTCCGCACGGATTATTAATCCCAGACGTTCCTGTGACGTCCTTTGCTCCAGAACCCTGTAGAACCAGAATCTCCTCTTCTTTGCCTCTGTATTGGCGGTCTGATTGGACGATCGATCGTCTAGAGGACTTGCTCAGATGATTGACACCTGGATCTTCTCAAGTTCCCCAACCTCCAGGGTTTCACCTTAAGAAGATGAAATAATTAGATGGGATGGGCTCCAGCATCTCCTGCGACCAGCAGAATATGAATGGATGGTTATCAGAGATATATTCTGCAGGGGGCGGAGCCAAAGGGTTGTGTTATGCTGGGGGCGGAGCCAAAGGGGCTTGTTCTTTTGGGGGCGGAGCCAACGGGTCCCGTTCTGTTGGGGGCGGAGCCAAAGGGTCATTTTGTGCAGGGGGCGGGGCTACAGGGGCCTGTCCCGTTGGAGGCGGAGCCTTGGGGGCCCTTTCTGTAGGGGGCGGGGCCAAAGGGGTCTGTTCTGTTTCTGGCGGAGCCAAGGGTAATTTTGTGCTGGGGTCGGAGCCAAAGGGTCATGTTCTTTTGGGGGCGGAGCCAAAGGGCCCCGTCCTTTTTGGGGCGGAGCCTTGGGGGCCTGTTCTTTTGGGGGCGGGGCTAAAAGGGCTGCGATCCGTCCACCGGCTGAGTTCCAGAAGTTTGTGGAAGCTTCAAACTGATAAGCCATCCGCCCAATGCGTGGTTGGCCCACTGTTGCCGTGGAGACCCGAGGATCCCAGCCAGTCCATCTCCTCCTGGACGTTCACAGAGGTCTGCAGCAGGAGCTGAGAGATCTACAGATCCTGCTTTTCGGGAGCATAATCTAGGAGCACTGAGTTTGGAGATTACGGAGTTCCTTTTGGAGGTTCTGGTTTGATTTTGAAGGTCTTACAGGGTTTTCTGCTAAAATTAAAAGGAAAGTTTTAGAAAGCACTGTTTTCGGTCAAACGTCCAGACTGTTGTTACAGTGTGACAGATTAAACTCAAGGATTAGGATTATCTGTAATCCCAGAATATCCAAATCAGTTATTTTCAGTTCCTGCCGTCAGATCAGTTCTTCTTCTGCATCCATTTGTCTTCCTGTCAGCCCTCGCTATTTCTGTCCATCCTGCCCCCCTTAAATATCCCTCCTGGAGACTCCAGCTGCTCCTGCAGGCCTGCTGCTTTCTGCTGCGTCAGTGGTGACATCATCAGAGGTCGCCGCCCCTCATGACCCCAGGGTCGCTCTTGAGGTCGGCGTCCATTATCAGCCAATCGTGGCGGCCCATCCTTCGGGGCAAGTCTTTTCTCTGAGGGGGGGGGGGTTCATGATCTGCCTGCTCCTGCTAGCTCACTCCTAGCCGAAGTGGTTGTTGCCATGGCAACCTGCAACAGTGCCAGGGAGAGTCCATTGGTGTGGACTGTGTCCTGCTGCAGCGCACATTCAACTATGGTTTGTTTGTGCGTGTGTGTGTGTGTGTGTGTACATGCATGCGTGCGTGCGTGGGTGTGCTCTATAGTCTGTGTGAATGCTCAATCACCGCAGAAATACACACACACACACACACACACACACAATGTCAGGGTCCCTGTTCCAGCGTATTTTTAGCTTAGCAACACATGCAGCTCCAGTCTGACTGGTTGTTGAGTGCAAGTGGGTGGCAGCAGCACACACACACACACACACACACACACACACACACACACAGGCTGTATTTCCAGCCTCAGAAGACTCTGCAGACGTCTCTCCTCCTCCCTGTTAGCCCTGGCCTGGGAGCCCGGTCGTCCCCCAGTCTTCACCCGGACCTGGAAGTGATCCAGGACAGGAGAACTGGACTTCCTACCCAGGACGTCCCAGAATCCAAACCTCTTCCGGTGGGGTTTCAATGTGTGATTTTAATCCGTAGGCAGACATTTTGCAGAAAACGACAAACGCAAATACGCTATGTCTTATTATTATTTCTCGGCGAGGCTCCCTGGACGACTCACGACTCCGAGCCGACGGTTTCTGCCTTCAGCCTGTAATGGCGCTGTGTGACCAGAGGGGGGCGAGCTTCACCCAGCTTTCTAACAGCGGGCCGGCGCCGCACCCTGAAGCCAATCAGCAGTGGGGATAACGGGCCCAGCAGCCAATGGGAGGGGAGGGGCTTATGGTCATGTGACTGCAGAAGAGGCAGCATTTCAGTCTGTGATGGAGGAAAAGAAAAAGAAAACAAAAGTCGAGTAAACGTTCTGTTGTCGTAAAGCCAGATGAAGGTGCATCTCCAATGGTTGTTGGTCCTAACCATGCTCTCACACACACACACACACACACACACACACATAGAGAATGAGACCAGGAGTGGTGCACCTGAGGGCTGTGGAGGTCACCTGACACTCCAGATGTTACCGTGCAGTCATTGCGTTCTGCCGGGAGGAAGCGGTCGGACCTCCTGGTCATGCAGGCTGTGGTGGACCTGGACCTCCTTCCAGAGGGGAGGAGGTCCAAAAGAATCTAGAAACATCTACGTCACATGACCAAGAAGCTCCAGGAGATCAAATCGAAAATTCTTCAATTCGAACGGTGTCATTGCAACCCCGAAACCCGATCTTCATCTACCAGCTTTTGGATCTTCATCCCTTAGCCTGATGCTAACCCTCCATCCCGTTGCGTCCCGCCCAGGTCTCTGTCCAGCGTCTGGGCCCCCCGAGCAGGAGCCGCTAACTGCGTTCTGAGGGTCCCGCCGACGGCAGCAGGAAGCAGCTGGAAGGAGCCGGCGGCGGTGGCGGCGCGATCACGTTCGGGTCACGATGACGTCGGTGGCGGCGGAATTCGACCACATGGAGATCCAGCAGCAGTACAACGACGGCGTCAACAACCGGTGGGACGCCGACGACTGGGACAACGAGAACAGCTCGGCACGCCTCTTCGAACGCTCACGCATCAAAGCTCTGGCAGGTAGGAGGACCAGAAGGGGGGGATGGAGGGATGGCGAGATGAACGGATGGGCTGTTAGATGAATGGATGATGGTTTGGAGTGGTGGAGATGGATGACAGATGTCTCATTCTTCTCCAGTATCTGCTGGTGTTCCTTTGGTACCTGCAGAGATGGTCGGTCTGGTTTAACGACGTTAAAAATGGCGTGTTGTTGTTGATCTTCAAAGCTGCACCTGCGGTTCTTCTGCGGTTCCTCCACTCTTCAGTCATTGGAGAAGCTGAAACACCAAATCAGATCTTCTCCATAAAGGTGGTCTCCTCTTCTCAGCCAGGCAGGAACCCAGTGGTCATTTTGGATTTTTAGCCTCCAGATCATTTCAGCTGAGGGACACAGACCTGCAGGTATCTTCAGGTTCTAACATGTATCTTCACGTTCTAGCAGGTTCTAGCAGGTTCAAGCAGGTTCTAGAAGGGCCTAGCAGGTCCTAGCAGGTTCTAGCAGGTTCCAGCAGGTTCCAGCAGGTTCCAGCAGGTTTCTCCACATTATGCCTCATTGTTCCCCTCCAGCACCTCCTTCTTCCCAGATTAGCCTGATCACTAGTTTTGTGCATGGTAGCACTGATGGATGCTCAGTGTGTGTGTGTGTGTGTGTGTTTGTCTGTGTGCGCGTGTGTGTGTGTGTGTGAAAGTGTGTGAAATTGTAACTGTATCTGACTTTGCCTACTGCACCTACTTCACTAAATAATTCACACCAGCTTTAAATATGCAGCAGTCTGGTGTGTGTGTGTGTGTGTGTGTGTGTGTGTGTGTGTGTGTGTGTGTGTGTGTGTGTGTGTGTGTGTGTGTGACGAACAGAAATTCCTACATTCCTTGAACCTCCCCTGCGTGCCGGAGACCCCAGTCCTCGTCTTGAGTCAGAATACCCATAATACCCCCCGACGGTGACGTTTGGGGTTACCATGGCAACCGTCTTGAAACGTAAAGGGAGGCTGCTCTGGAAAACCCGGAGAGAACTTCTTATTTCCTGTCTGCTAATCCACTAATCTGCGCTCGGTCGGCGGGTTGCTGGTTCGATGTCCTCCTGGGATCGGACCTGCAGATCCTGAACCGGATCGGCGATCTGCTGATTCGCAGGGGTGTGAAATCCTCCCGTCCGATTGGCCGACAGGCTGACAGGAATGAAAAGCAAACATCAGCGGTGTTTGCTCTCCTACGAGCGGCGGCGCGGTGCCTTCGCTGTCTCTCAGAACACGGGTTTTTCTTAAACCTAGATGAGGTCCTTGCCGAGCCGCAGATTCGAATCCGCCTCGTTTCCCCGCAGCTTTGGAATCGTGAATCTGAGCGTTGCTCGCCAGTATTGAGTTGTTTCAAGGATTCAAGACTTGTATTGTTTTATTACACGGAGTGCAACGAAATTTAGAGATGGGTTCAGTGACAAAAACAACCTTAAAAAGCAGGACACAGCACAACAATATGGTGAAAGCAGCATCTCTGTGCTAGATATAAGGCAGAAAAGACCAAAAAAAAAATATATATATAAATAACAACAAGGAGAATAAGTGGATAAATATGTAGAAAGTAAAAAGTAAAGAAGTAAAAAAAGGAAAAAGTGGCAAAAGGGTTTATTGCACTGTACTGTATGTGAGGTTCAAGTGTTCAGAGGTGTGTGTGTGTGTGTGTGTGTGTGTGTGTGTGTGTGTGTGTGTGTGTGTGTCTCCTTGAAGTCAAGACTCTTATGCCTTCATACGATATCCCAGGAAAGACAATACCACTGGTCACCATGGTAACATAGGCAGATATCCTTACAGTGTAGGCAGAGACAGGAGTGTGTGTGTGTGTGTGTGTGTGTGTGTGTGTGTGTGTGTGTGTGTGTGTGTGTGTGTGTGTGTGTGTGTGTGTGTGTGTGTGTGTGTGTGTGTGTGTGTGTGTGTGTGTGTGTGTGTGTGAACCTGCTGCCTGCTTCTAATCCGCTCTTTTGCGTTTCATTTCCCCTCCTATTATCCTGGAAACCTGCAGGAGCAGGAAAGTCTCCCAGCTGAAGGTGTGGAGACACACACACACACACACACACACACACACACACACACACACACGTGCATGTATTCATACGCGTGCAATATTTCACCATCATTGGTGCAATAATAGTACAAACTACCTCCTTGCTTCACAGGTTACCATTTTTTCGGAATATAAGGCGCACTGCATTATAAGGCGCATGATAAAACATACGATATATCAGTTTAGTCGATTCATCTCAATCGTCTCGCTTTGTTACCATGGAAACTGTTGGGTTTTCTTTACTTGGCGCAGTTCATCTGCTTGATTCCTCCACTTCCATACCATTGATTGATTATCGTTGAATTCTTTCGCAGCTGCTCTATTCACACCATCTACTGCGAGACTGATAGCCTTGAGTTTGAATTTCGCTTGGTAAGCGTGTCTCTGAACAGGTGCCATTTTTGGGGGTCCTCACACACACAAATGTACAGTAATAAGTCGAAGCACAGTAAAAGTGGCGTGAATTAGCGTCCTACATACTGTTCTCTGATTGATTTATAGTTTCCAGCGATAGCGGATGCCTTATGCTAGTGTGAGGTTGGAACAATGTTGTATTCCAGCGCTACATAGTTAGTTATCAGGAAATCATTCCTGCCGGCAGCCGTCAGACTGTTTAACTCCTCAGTCGGCTGTCGGTGGAGTCATCATGTGCAATAATTCTCCGTACGTGTAATAAATCCGTTGTCTTCTGTGCTTTAAATGATTTAGTGTACGACAACGACTTATTACCACATGTCATACACTTTTACTTGTAAATATACATGTATATATACGTTGCATATATTTTTTAAACCCCTTCAAGTGAATATAAAGATAAAGAAAGAAATAGCAAATAATAAAATAAAATAAAAAGAACAGTGAAGATGAAAATAGAGTTCTATCTTGATTCCCTAGAATTCAAACATAAGGCCTACTGATGATTTTTGAGACTATGTAATGATTTTACGTGCGCCTTATAGTGCGAAAAACACAGTAACTTCAGCCTTATTAAATTTTCTCTCTTACTTGCTTTCATGTTCACGTTTCACTCTTGTGTTTTTTTGTTTATTTGCTCTTCTATTTGTTTTTCTTTCATTACTTGAACCAGACCTGGGTTTCATACCAAACACTGTAAGGCGTGCTGGTATGACAATAAAAAGTCCTCCTTCTACGCATGTGTGTGTGTGTGTGTGTGTGTGTGTGTGGAATGTCAGAATCTGTTTAAATCAAATCCTGAATTAAGATTAAATCCTCGATAGCTGTGGATTCATTGGATGTATTATGGGATGTTTCACTAGAATGGGTTGTTGATTCAATTCACTTCTCATTGACTGCTCTGTTCAACTCCTCAACAAGGACAACCAGGAAATGTCCAGGAAGTGCACACACACACACACACACACACACACACACACACACACACACACACACAGGGCAGTGTCTCACTTCCTGTGCTGAGGTCCAGATGGTGGAATGCAAGGAATGTTGCTGTGTGTCAACCCATGGGCGTGTGATAGTGTGTGTGTGTGTGTGTGTGTGTGTGTGTGTGTGTGTGTGTGTGTGTGTGTGTGTGTGTGTGTGTGTTTTCATGGAGAAGGTTCAAGAGGTCAAGAGTAAGAAAGTTGAATCTTAGCGATTGAAATCTTACTTGGAGGTTCTTTTGAGTAACGACCGTCAACAAATACCCCCCTTCCACACACACACACACACACACACACACACTCTCTCAGCAGGAAGCCCCCCCCCCGACCTCATAGGAATGTCTTTGTGTGGTCTGCAGGCTGAGGCGCCGCCTCGCTGACAAATTCTGCGTCCCTGCGACATCAGTTTGAACCCTGAAGGCACCAGTGACCCCCCAGATCCACCAGAACCCCCAGAACCCCCAGAATCCCCAGAACCCCCAGAATCCCCAGAACCCCCCGTCCCAATAACCAGCTGTGATTGGATGGGTGAGAACAGGAGGGTCAGACCGAACATGAGCCAGTCCCAAGTGTTTGTCTGGAAGCTACGGATCAGCTCAAAGGTGAACCATCACAGAGGATCAGCCGATCCGGAACCGGTTCTGGTGTTCTGGTGAACCGGGCCGGAGCTCGGCGGAGAAGAAGACCTCCCAGGAGGGGGCCGGCGGTGCGTCCGGGTGGGCGCGGCCGCCCGGGGGGCCGGCACACGAGGACGCCAGCTGACGGCGGGAAACACGGCGTGACGCTCTGCCGGGGGAGGGGGAGCCGTCAGCTGCCGCCGCCGAGCTCGGTCCGTCTGCTGACTTTCTGCAGGACTGGACCTCTTGAGGTCCACTCTGGACCACCGGTGGACCGCCCTCTCCACAAGCTCAAAGTCCACACACACACACACACTCACACACCTTCGTTCCTGTTCCTATCAGTGTGTAATCAGCTGTGGTGTTTACCCCAGTAGAAGTCAAACACAGCGTGGAGGAGCCTCGGGGAGTCAGAGGAGGTTCTCCTCCAGATCAGCACCTCCTGCATGTTCTCCTTGTTTGCTAAAGGCGCGGCATCTGAGGAGATCTAATCTTTTAATAACATTTGCACGGCGACGTTGCACAAACACCTGCAGTTCTTCACTCCTCAGGTAGATCTTTGCTCCTGGGGTGGAGATCTTTGTGGAGGGAGCCCATCATGAGCATCCTCTTCTCTCTGGTTTCAAAGTCCTTCACCTCCTGACACTGATGTGTGTGTTGTGTGTGTGTGTGTGTGTGTTGCTGAACGGGGGGGATCAAACAGGAAGTTCTCAGCAGGAAGTCCCTCCACACACCAGGCTGCTAATATTAGAGCTGAGATGCTCTCAGGATGTTTTGATGTGGGTGTGAGTGACGCTCAGGAACCTCTGGTCCTCAGACCTTCTTCCTCTGCTGGGGGAGGGGGGCGTCCACACCCAGCTGAGGGGTCAAGGAGATCTGGAGATGTTGAGTTGTGGAGTTATGGAGATGTGGAGTTGTGGAGATGAGCAGAACGAGTCTTTTCACATGATCTGGGTTTTCAGCCGAGAAGAATCAGGATGTTCAGCAGCATTGTGGTCCTTCATGGCAGACAAGGGTTTGTTGTCTCGGACCTCCCCAGTTTTAGAAGAAGAGGCTTTTATTTTGTAGGTTCTGCACGCGGAGCAGACCTTCTCCTGGAAGGACGACAGCGAGAAGACACACACACACACGCACACACACACCTATATTGTGAGACTGTGAGAAGATGTTTGCTGATTGTTCTCGTATGATTATTATATTTTGAATTTGATTCCATGGCTTTTATTCTGGAGGTCTCGAGCATTGAAGGCAGGCTGATCTTCATGTCTTTGGATTCCAGACCGAGGTCCCGTGGTCTTAGCGTGTTTTCTGGTTCCTCAGAGACGTCAGCGTTTCTTCTGCGCTTCCAGCAGACACACATTTTCACAAGAAAATATCCAAACTGTGCATTATCCTTCAAAATAAAATCCCTTCATTCTGGAAGCGGAGAACATTTGAGATGTTTAACCCCCCCTCACCTGACATCAGAGTAAATGCAGTCATTCAATTCACACCTCCACTGTGAACACACACACACACACACACACACACACACACCAGCCAGTCCTCCTCCCACTCCGCCTCCTATGCTAACTAGCCGATGACATCACCTCTGTGAGCGGGGGCTGTGATTGGCCGGCGGGAGACGGCCCCTCCCCCCGCCTCGCTCTCCTTGCCTTTTTTATTTTTTAGACGTGTTTTCAGCGTCTGAAGCTGCTCCTGAAGGTCTGCTCCTTCTGCTGCTCCTCACCGGAGGACAATCCTTCTATTCTCTGCCCTCCGTCTTCGCCCCCCCCCTTCCTCTTCTGACAATGGGAGTGAGGCTGGAGGAGTGATGAGCGGGTGGAGGTGGAGGAGAGGGAAGGAGGACGGGAGCTTCTGCTGAGCCAGCGATTCGTTCCTCTGCACTAGAGGGAGAAGGAGACCAAGTTCACCTCCGGGGTCCTCGCCGTCTCCTGGTCCTCCTGGTGGCTCTGCAGCTCCAGCTGGGATTCTTCCTGGAAGAGACTCGCTTTCGGCGTCTGAGAAGAGGAGGTTTCTCTGACATCGGAGGAGGACTTCGTCCCCGCCGGATGCAGTTTTCCCAGGTGGACCTCCAGCTCCGCGGTTCCTCCGAGGGCCCCTCCATGCCCGAGTAGATCCCACCACCTTCTTCTCCATGGAGCTTCAGAGCGCCACCGCCGGTCTTCCGGGCCCCCTTTCGTCCGGCCCTCTGTCTCCCGCCTCGGACTACCCGGGGCCGCTGTCCCCGCCGGGCGGCCCCGGCCCCTCCCACGGCGCCAGCCCCGTCCGGGGGCCGAGCCCCGGGCCCTTCTCCGGACAGGCCGCCTTCAACTACAACCAGCTGGAGGGGAGGTTCAAGCAGCTCCAAGGTAAGACCTGGAGACCTTCAGCGCACCTCCTGGAGGGCTTCTTGTTCAAACGGTACGACAAGGAGGTGGAAGGAGGTCTGGGGTTGGACCTCCGTACCTGCTGAACCCCACCTGATGGTTGGAAGTCATGAAGGTGTTGGAGAAACTGAATGGTTTTAGCTTCGGACCTTCTCGCCGGCGTGGTGGACCATGTGTGTGTGTGTGTGTGTGAACCACGGAAAGGCTGTTTATTGGTGAAGCTGCTGGTTCTGGACAGAGGGGGCTTCTGGGATGGTCTCCTCTGACCTCCCACGGGTGTCGCCTCGCACCTCTGTGGTCAGATCCTGCATCTTCTCAGACATCGTCTTCAGCGGTCCACCTCCCCGTGTTCATCGTCACGTTTGAAGACCACCTGCCGCTCATAGCCGCTCCTGATTGGACCAGCCTGGTGTGTGTGCGGTTCCGCTCTGACCTGATGGTCACCTCCCAGGGTTCTCCTCTGAAGAGTCATCTCTCTCCTTGGAGTCCATCCCCAGGCTTCTTCTCCATGAGGTCTTTTCCGTGGAGTCTTCTTCCATTCCTCTCCGAGGGTTGTTCTTCATGGATTCTCCTCCTTGTGGAGGTTCGCAGGATGAAGAACGTAGAATCCGAGAAACCTTTTGGAGACATGCTGAACTGATGTTCTCCCTCCAGAAGTTCCCCCAGAGGAGAACTAATGATGGCCGGGCTAAATTTAGCCTGAGGCTAATGGAGCCTGATGGCCTCCTCATCGACTGCTGATGCTCCGGGACCTTCAGTCGTACTCTGCTAAGTGTGTGTGTGTGTGTGTGTGTGTGTGTGTGGCTCTGGCTGCCCTCCATTGTGCTGTTTTTAACGGGGGGGGGGTCCAATTAGCACATTAGCATGGAGGTGTGGAAGGCCACTGACGTTCCTGGAGAGGCGTTCAGGGCCAGACATGGCGTGGCTGATGGTATCTCCTCAACCTGCAGGATCAGACTCTTATTTTGGAAGGTTTGACCTGGTGGTTGGACCGCTGATCTCACACACACACACACACACACACACACACACACTCGTTGTTGAGATGTTTGAGAATCTCCTCTAACTTCAGTACCTTCTTCTCTTCCTCCTCCTTCTTGTCAATATTGTTTCTCCTGAGATGTTTGAGGTGTTTGAGTTGAGAGGGACACAAAACTTTCAAGTGAATGAATGGTAACGTTTAAAACACTTCCTGTTTGAACAGGAAGTGGAAAGAGAGGGTCCACCTTCTCACCACTTCACGTGTGATGAAGAAGACGCATGAATGGATGGATGACAGCCGATAACGTCCGCTTTTGGATGTAAACAAAGAATCATCCGCAGCTTTGTGTCATGGAAACCTGACGCCGCCTCTGATTGGCTGTGGGCTTCATTGGCCCCGCCCCCACCAAAGCCCCGCCCCTACCGAGGCTAATCATACTAACACAAAAGACACGCAAACAAAACAATCATCCAAGTGTGTGTGTGAACATGATGTAGAAACCCACCTCACTAGGCTCCCCCCTTTTTTTTTATCTCCTCGACGTCTGGTTGCCTCCATCCTCCTCCTGTCCTCCTCCGGTCCTCCCCTCCCTGCTCTTCGTCTCCTCTTTCTTCTCCTCCGCCTCATCAATGTTTCATGAGCTTCTGCAGAGCGTCTGTTGCCCCCTCCCGCCCCATCCCTCCATCCGGCCTCTTAGTGGAATTAAAGGAAGCCACAAAAGCGCTGCCTCTGGTCCAGTGACGGCGTCCCAAAGCTGGAGGTCTTCTCCTTTCCATTTGAGAGCAGCTGGTCCAGGTGTCCATAACTCTGCAGTGTTCGGGTTTCTTAGGAGAAGCGAGGAGGCTGAAGTTGCTTTTTTTCTTTCTTGGTTTCTGCTCTGATCAGAACCACAGGCTGGTTTCTCGCGTACTTTGAGGGGAAAGTGTTGTCGAGACCAACATCGACGGGAGGAGACCTTCTAGGAGCAGAGAGAAGGTTCTCCAGGGAGAGCCCTAACGGAGTCTTGAAGCCATTAAGTCCACACAGGTGGTCATAAAAATGAAGAAGAAGTGTTGCAGACGCCATAAATCCAGGTCTTCCTGCCGGTTTTTAGGTTCCCTCCGGTGACTGATGATCTCAGATGGAACATTAAGAAACCAGAGGTGAACAAGATGTGAGGGCTGCTCTCACCAGGAGCGACCCATCTCATCCGGGTCCTCCACATCTTCTCCCGCTTCTCATCCCATCCTCCAAGTCCTCTCCAGCTTCCACTCCTCTCTGAGCTGCTGATTTAGGGAAAACCAGCAGAACGCCTCAAGGGGTTAAAGAGGGGTAACAATGTGATTGGTGACCTCCAGTGCTGCTGCTTTGGAGTAGGACACCTTCAATATATGCAGTACTACACCTTCAGTATATGCAGTACTATACATTCAATATATGCAGTACTATACCTTAAATCTATGCAGTACTACGACTTCAATGTATGCAGTACTATACCTTTAATATATGCACTACGACACCTTCAGTATATCCAGTACTACACCTTCAATCTAGGCAGTAGTGCTCCTTCAATATATGCAGTACTACGCTTCCAATATATGCAGTACTACACCTTCAATATATGCAGTACTACACCTTCAATATATGCACTACTATACCTTCAATACATGCAGTAGTACCCCTTCAGTATATCACGTACTACGCTTCCAATATATGCAGCACTACACTTTCAATGTATGCAGTACTACGACCTCATTGTATGCAGTACTATGACTTCAATGTATGCAGTAGTGTTCCTTCAGTATATCCAGTACTACACCTTCAATTTATGCAGTACTACGACTTCATTGGATGCAGTACTATGACTTCAATGTATGCAGTAGTGCTCCTTCAGTATATCCAGTACTACACTTTCAATGAATGTAGTACTACGACTTCAATGTATGCAGTACTATAACTTCAATGTTTGCAGTAGTACTCCTTCAGTATATCCAGTGCTACACCTTCAGCGTATGCAGTACTACGACTTCAATATATTCAGTCCTGTGACTTAAATCTATGCAGTAGTACTCCTTCAGTATATCCAGTACTACACCTTCAATCTAGGCATTAGTGCTCCGTCAGTATATGCAGTACTACACCTTCAATATGTGCGGTAGTACTCCTTCAGTATGTTCAGTAGTACTCCTTCAATATATGCAGTAGTACACCTTCAATATATGCAGTCCTACACCTTCAATCTATGCAGTAGTGCTCCTTCAGTATGGTCAGTAGTACTCCTTCAATATATGCAGTAGTACTCCTTCAGTATGGTCAGTAGTACTCCTCCAGTATGGTCAGTAGTACACCTAAGTACACGTGTGATATCTGCCTGCATGCATGACCTTCTGATTGGGCACCTCGAGTTTGGGTACCTTCTTGCTGTATTTTGGTGTTCAGACTCTGAGGAGAAGCTCAGCCAGTGGCAGCTTTCCTCCTCCTCCTCCTTGTTGTTGTTGTTGTGTAGTGTTCCAGCGGGTCCGAGCCCAGACCCAGAACTGGTTCCGGGTGGTTCCGCTGGTGGTTCTAGCACCGCGATGGGACGGGTGCGATGCTTTCGGACTTGGTCGGAGTCCACGTCTGCGGGCCTATCCGAGTCTTTGCTCGTTCCCGAGAATTTAGTTCGCACCGGCTGCGGGTTTGGACCTCCAGGTCCCGGGCCTCACCTGCGGCGTGGACGGTTCTTCGGTTCTCCTCCTCGGAGGAACCGCCGAGGTTCTGGAGGACGCAGGCAGGCCGGTGGCGGGCGGAGAATGCAGCCTTTGTCCAGGGTTTGGGCCCAAGGTGACATGAGTAAGTGCTGCAGGAAGGAGTGTGTGTGTCCAAACGGGTGTGTGTGACAGTCTGACGAAGAACAGGGGAACCACTCTGCGAGTGTGTGTGTGTGTGTGTGTGTGTGTGTGTGTGTGTGTGTGTGTGTGTGTGTGTGTGTGTTTCATCACATTGTCTGCTTCTACAGATTTGCTGGATGAAAGAGCTCTTTGATGGAAGTCCTTCACGGGTGGGGAGCTAAAGGGGGGCTAAGACATCACACTGTCACAAACCAGGAAGTGAAAACTGTAAATACACTAAAAATAAATATGTGTGTGTGTGTGTGTGTGTGTGTGTGTGTGTGTGTGTGTGTGTGTGTGCAAATGTAATGGACCAGTAATTACAATTTACTGCTGCAGTTCAGAGTGTTTTTGTATGTTCAACCAAATTAAAGCCACATGATGAGATGTGTGTGTGTGTGTGTTTGTGTGGCTTCAGTCAGAGAACACACACACACACACACACACATACATAAACACACACACACACTGGCTGGGGTCTTAGGAGAAGATTTTGTCCGTGCAGTAGATATCCTTTATCATCTCAGACGCCTTCTTTGGCTTCTGCCCCAGTATTTTAATATTCCATGCAGGAGATGTGGTTACAGCTCAGGAGGAGGTGGTGGGATGGAGGTGGAGGTCAGGAGATCATGGAGAACCTGCACAGAGAGAAAGACCGGCCTCCAAAAGGGATCTGGAAACCTGTAGGACGTCCGTGTCTGCGCAACATATTTGATTCCTATTTGCTGTTCGCTGGGGATGATGTCACAGACTCCGCCTCCGGAGCAGGGCGAGGGGACGTTCCTTCTCAAGAGGGTGAATCATCTAAACACTCGTGATGGAACCTGAAG
>NC_141285.1:24492678-24512678 GCF_037954325.1 Fistularia commersonii
GTGTGTGTGTGTGTGTGTGTGTGTGTGTGTGTGTGTGCCCTCCGATAGTTCATCTGCTGATAGTGTGCAGCGGTAAATTTAGCCGTCATTGTCAGAAACAGGAAGTGGCCTCTGTGCCGACAGGAAGTGACTTCAGTGGGACAGGACAGAGACAGGACTCTCCAGGAACAATGAGCGCCGACACAGAGGAAGCTGCTCCTGGCGTGCAAACACACACACACACACACACACACACACACACACACACACACCGCTGGTTTGACCCGGCGCCACGGTCCAGCAGCGCCCGATGTGAACGTGCCGTCCGGCCCGCTCGTATCTCCTCCTCCTGGAGCTTTGACCTTCAACCGGGTCGGACCGCGGCTGGTTCTGGTTTTTGTTCCGGTTCTGGTTCTGGTTCCACGGCACCGGCTGAACTGGCCTGACAGTTGGGTTCTGGTGTTGGAAGCAGACGGCTCCTCTGGGTTCTATAGTTTAATCTAGCAGAGCTGTGCATGTTTGTTTGCACTCCTTGCTAACACAGTTAGCTAACACAGTTAGCATGGAGCCAAAACAAACAAAATTTTGTCACAGAATCATGCTAGCAGGAAGGTTTGAAACAGTTGGCTACCATCTGAAGCTCACTCTCAGATATGCCATTACAGAAGAATCCAGAACCGCTAACGTAGCAGCTAACGCCAAGCGTACGAGCCCAAGCATTAGCATCGCACTGAATCACAAAAGGGATGTGTGTCTTTCCTGCAGCGTTAGCTGAGGGAAGCTAGCATGAATGTGGAACTTTCAAAATCTACGAAGGGTCATTTTTTTTTCCTAAACTAGAAACAATAAGAAATTAGAATGCATGTTGTTGTGATTTGTTGTTTTGTTCGCTATTTTCCTCTAAACCTTTACATTTACAATCTTTTCTAATACAGTATACCCTTGTTTTTCGCGGGGGCTACGTTCCAAAAAGAACCCGTGATCGGCAAAATCCGTGAAGTAGAAACCTTTATTTTTTTTTTTACAATTATTATACAATTAGATACTCTATTATACATTGCTGCTGTCGTCCTTATGTTTTTTTCTTCCTTCTTTATGGAACCAACGGAAGATTCATTAATCCCGTAATGCCGACCTACAGCCGCATAGCTTTTAGCTTCCCTTAGCATGTCCAGAAGTTTAACTTTATCTGCGATAGATTTAACTTTATCTGCAATAGAGCGTTTTGTCAACATTATGGGTTTTAGAGAAACTCGACATTGCAAGAGAATTTGCACGTATGTAATGTAAATTCGGCAAGCTGTTTTACGTACGTGTACATATTAAACTGCAACGTTATTGACGCACAGGTAGAGAAGAAGCGGAGTGACTTTTTAGCCAATCAGAATGCAGAACACAACGCACGATGCAAATCCGTGAAGTAGCGAAACCGAAGTCCTGCGGTGGTTTGTCTTCTGACATGACGACCAACCCGTCGCAGCTCGTGATCCTGCCGTCCGTCCTTGAATTCCTCGAACTGACGTTCTCCTTCTGCCTCCCCAGATGAACGTGAGGCTGTGCAGAAGAAGACCTTCACCAAATGGGTGAACTCCCACCTGTCCAGGGTCTCCTGCCGGATCACCGACCTCTACATGGACCTGAGGGACGGGCGGATGCTGATCAAGCTGCTGGAGGTCCTGTCGGGGGAAAGGCTGGTGGGTTCAGCTCAGGCTTTTATTTTGAGGTCTGATGGTGATAAGTGTGTGTGTGTGATGGTCCAGAGCTCGTGGAGCTTGACCCTCAAAAGCTAACAGCCATGGGCCTTCACATGTCTCCTGTACCTTCTGACGTCTGGATCATGTGAAGGACAGCATCTTCGTTTTCTTGAATTTCTGGAGCTCCTCAGCTCGCCGCTTGGATGTTCTCAGATTTGGCACCTTCCATCCTCCATGGGAGGAGACCCAGAAGGTCTCGTACCGTCCGGGTCCGTTTCCTCCTGGCACGGCAGATGAAGAGTGAGGAGGACGGACTGGAAGGCGGGTCTTTGAGAAGAACTCGGACCCCCGGCTCCGGACGAAGTTCTCCGGCCGATTCGGTGCTGAGATGCTCGTAACCATGGCGACAGGGTGACTGGCCGCAGGGGTGCACGGGTTCCATGTTCCCCTGTTCCACTTGTCTCCATGGAGATCACATCTAGAGAAGAACCCAGAGGCTGAAAGGAGTCAGTGACAAAGTTGGAGGGCAGAAACAGAACCAGAAGACCTCCAGGAGACCAGAACCTCTCGCTTCTTTTGACTTGGACTCCGCTGCCATTGGCTGAACTGTCTGCACACACACACACACACACACACACACACACACACACACACACATACACGGTCATGTCATCTCAGCAGCTCCTTCTCCCTCACTGAGGTCTGAAGGTCTGAACAGGAAGTGACATCATGATGGACCTAATCATCTGCTGAGTGGCGTCCAGACGCCCAGGTCCTGCCAGAACATCTGTCTTTCTCCTTGGAACCTGGATCGGTCCTGGACCTCAAGGGGTCGGTCAGGTTTTCTTCTCCGGACTCCAGATCTTCTCTTTCACCTCGGTTTCCTCAAATTCTTCTGCTTCTCTTACAGCATGAGTGTTTGAGATGCTAACAATGCTAACTTGGTTCATTACAGTGGAATTCTGGATAACTTCAGATCTTCATGAAGATGAATTTTGCTCATCAGCTGCAAACGAGGCAGGTTCTTCCTCAGATCTGATCTTCACGCTCGCCGTTTCAGCCCAAACCCACCAAAGGCCGCATGAGGATCCACTGCCTGGAGAACGTGGACAAGGCGCTGCAGTTCCTGAAGGAGCAGCGGGTCCACCTGGAGAACATGGGCTCCCACGACATCGTGGACGGGAACCACCGCCTCACGCTTGGTCTCATCTGGACCATCATCCTGCGCTTCCAGGTGAGACCCCCGACCCCCGTCGGATGATCCGCCAGCGGTCCGTCTGCACCGGTGACGGGGTTGTCATGGTAGCGGGCGATGATGTCAGCGGGCCATGATGTCAGCGGGCGATGATGTCACAAGCGGGGAGGAAAGGATTTATGTTTCCTAAACCTGCAGGATTAAAAACACTCTTAAATCCTGTAGGAGGGGTAGCAGCTGGATTACCAGTGTGTGTGTGTGTGTGTGTGTGTGTGTGTGTGTGTGTGTGTGTGTGTGTGTGTGTGTGTGTGTGTGCTGAGGTTCCTGTCAGTCTTCATGGTTCTGGAGCAGGTACCCAATGGAGCGTTCAGAGCAGCCCAGCAGGGGGCGGAGCTTCGAGGGCGGGGGTGGAGCTTTGAGGGCAGGGGGCGGAGCTTCAAGGCCAGGGGGCGGAGCTCCGAGGGCCAGCAGTAGCTGTGAGTCCCGGCTTACCTGGGAATGGACGTCGTTCCTGGACCGGATGCTCGGATCTCCTGATCTTCTGGATCGTTTTTTATGAAAAGCCTCTGTTTGTTCGCAGAAGCTTTTTTTTGCCGCCATCTATGAGCCTGAGGAGGAGATGGACGAGAACTTCCTGTTGTGTAGCGATTAAAACTAGGACCTATCAATGGTCCCGTCCGTTTCGTCCCTGGGATGATATCATTTTCTCGAGCGTCGTCGTCGGAGGTCGGACGTCGTCTCCCCACCTGTCCATCACCCTGCAGGTCCTCCTAGGTTCCTCAAGGGGATTAAACTCAAACTGAGGCTTAGCAGAGCGGAACGCCATGGATTAGAGCGGGACGCGTGCAGCTGTTTGGGAACACTGACATGAGTGTGTGTATGTGTGTGTGTGTGTGTCATTAAGGGTTTTAATGTAGAACAGTCACTTTGATCTGAGTAAAAGCTCCAGTGATGAGTTCATGGTCTTATGGGAAAAAGGAAAACTGAAGAAGAAAAAGCAGATGAATGAATGAATGAAATGATGGAATGACTGATGGTGACCCCAGAAGTGCAGTATTTGCCAGTAGCAGGATGTAGGAATACTGTTTGACAGAATAGTATTACACAGTAGTAGTAGTAGAAGTATTCTCGAGTTGTATCCAGCAGTAGTACTGCTATGAGTATTACAGTTTTAAGTATTCCGTGTCCACCTGCGTGTCTTCCTTCCAGATCCAGGACATCAGCGTGGAGACGGAAGACAACAAGGAGAAGAAGTCTGCTAAAGATGCTCTGCTGCTCTGGTGTCAGATGAAGACAGCAGGGTGAGTCTGCACACACACACACACACACACACACACACACACACATGCGCGCACAGCACAGCAGCAGAAACCTAGCGGATGATTGTCAGATATTTGTAACTGGAGGTTTGGTGTTTCATAACTTCCCGTTGGAAAGGGTTCCTCTTCCTCGGACAGCTGCTGCAAAGTGTTCCATTACGGGGTTTGTGGAAAATGTGGAACATCTGGAGTTTGTTACTAGATGTTTTATTACACGGTAATAGTGGAGGGTCATCAAACATCTGGAGTTTTCATCTGGAAAGGATGCCTTCACGCGGCTCAGTAATGACCAGTGACTGACCTCCACCTCCATCCTCCAGGTACCCCAACGTCAACATCCACAACTTCTCCACCAGCTGGAGGGACGGCATGGCCTTCAACGCCCTGATCCACAAACACAGGTAGGAAGTGACCTCCTCCTCCGGGGTCCAATCGGGACGCAGCCCGTGAGAGTGTGTGTCTTCGGGGGGGAGCGTCTGGAGGCGCTGTGGGTAACCATGGCAACCAGTGGGAATTTATGAGGAGCCGGTGACCCCGAGGTCTTCTGTCTCCTCAGACCCGACCTGATCGACTTCGACAAGCTGAAGAAGTCCAACGCCCACTACAACCTGCAGAACGCCTTCAACCTGGCCGAGCAGCACCTGGGCCTCACCAAGCTGCTGGACCCGGAGGGTGAGGGGGCACACACACACACACACACACACACACACACACACACACGCACACACACATACATGTATACACTGAACACACACACATATAGATAAATATGTGGATATACACACACATGTATACATTGATATACAAAGACACATACATACATAAACACACACATATACATATGTATATATATATACAAACATACATTTGTATACATACAACATAAATACATATGTGTATATACACACATATATACATGTATACACATACACACATATACGTACATGTATACACACACACACACATATATATACATGCATACAGTGAACACGCACACATAGAGATAAATACATGGATATACGCACACACATATAAACATTGATATACAAAGACACATACACATACATACATAAACACACATATATACATATGTGTATATACACACATATATATATATGTATACACATACACACATATAGACATACAATTTTACACGCACACACACACACACATGTATAAATACACACAAACATACATGTATAGACACCCATAGATACACATGTGTATATACAAACACATACACACATACTTACATACATAAATATGTGGATATACACACGTTTATATACACACATACTGGGAATGTCATCGCACAGGAAAGACCATATTGTAATATTGTACACATGGCATACATACATACATGTATACACACACATACATATATGTTCACAGATATATACTTCTCCATATATGCTCATATTCATATTTACACGTAAACGCATTTACAAATTTCACACAAACACACACATACACACTCAGAGTGCTGTCACAGCCTGATGGACAGCGCTGCAGTTAGCGCTGCGGTTAGCGTAGCGGTGTGTGTTCCCTGACGTTCTTGGAGAATGTTGATGATGTGGAACCCTCTGGTTCTCTGACGCTCCCCCATCAGACATCAGCGTGGACCACCCCGACGAGAAGTCCATCATCACCTACGTGGTCACCTACTACCACTACTTCTCCAAGATGAAGGCCCTGAAGGTGGAGGGGAAGAGAATCGGGAAGGTGAGCGCGGTTGCCGTCGCTCGCTTTGGTTTCCACCTTCAGGAGCTGACAACAACCTCCCCTTTCGCTCCAGGTTCTGGACAACGCCATCGAGACGGAGAAGATGATCGAGAAGTACGAGTCCCTGGCATCGGACCTGCTGGAGTGGATCGAGCAGACCATCATCATCCTCAACAACAGGAAGTTCGCCAACTCCCTGGTGGGCGTCCAGCAGCAGCTGCAGGCCTTCAACACCTACCGCACCGTGGAGAAGCCGCCCAAGTAGGCCATCTTCTGCCTCCGCTTCCTGCACGCCACTGGGCTCGCTACCTGGGGTTCACGTCCTGTGTGTGTGTGTGTGTGTGTGTGTGTGTGTGTGTGTGTGTGTGCAGGTTCACTGAGAAGGGAAACCTGGAAGTTCTGCTCTTCACCATCCAGAGTAAAATGAGGGCCAACAACCAGAAGGTTTACACGCCGCGGGAGGGCAAGCTCATCTCTGACATCAACAAGGTGATGTCATCACGTCCCATCCCGAAGACCGCCGTCAGCAGAGGTCAGGTCGTCCGGCTGACCAGGTGTGTGTGTGTGTGTGTGTTCCAGGCGTGGGAGCGTCTGGAGAAGGCGGAGCACGAGCGTGAGCTGGCCCTGAGGACGGAGCTGATTCGCCAGGAGAAGCTGGAGCAGCTCGCTCGCCGCTTCGACCGCAAAGCCGCCATGAGGGAGACCTGGCTGAGCGAGAACCAAAGGCTGGTTTCCCAGGTAACGGGGGCTTCTTGAAGATCCTGGTCACAATCATGGCCTCCTCAGGAGGTCCTACAAGCACTGTGGGCAGTTGGTATCTGAAGACCGTCACTGCATCTTCTGCTCTGCTGTCCAAACAGCCGTTGTCTGAGTGATCACACTCCTAAGGTGGAGGTTTGGGTGGAGGTGGACGCCTCAGAGGTCCTCTGAGGTTCCTCCTTGCTCCCATCATCCCCCCTCTGATAATTCTAAGCTTTGAAACTGAAGATAACCCTTATTCCTTCTCCTCCTTCTCCTCCTGTAGGACAACTTTGGCTTTGACCTCCAGGCTGTAGAAGCTGCCACCAAGAAGCACGAGGCCATAGAGACGGACATCGCGGCGTACGAGGAGCGAGTCCAGGTGGGTCCAGACGATCCTCCGAACCTTCTTCGGACCATCGGGTCACCTGGGAGCCAGAGGACACGCCCTCGAGAAAAGAACCTCCCCTGTCAATTGGCAAAGATGGGGTTTATCAATAACTGATTGATAAGTCTCCAGTCCCATCCCAGAGCTTCATGTGATGTCCCCTCTGATCCAGGCGGTGGTTGCCGTGGCGAGGGAGCTGGAAGCTGAGAGTTACCATGACATCAAACGCATCACAGCTAGGAAGGACAACGTGATCCGGCTGTGGGAGTACCTTCTGGAGCTGCTGAAGGCCCGGCGCCATCGGCTGGAGCTCAACCTGGGCCTGCAGAGGGTCTTCCAGGAGATGCTCTACATCATGGACTGGATGGACGAGATGAAGGTGGGGTGTCCTCGACGCGTCGGAAACTCGCGGTCCAACCTGGGGGGTCCTGACCTTTGACCTGCCGCCCCCTCTCGTAGATGCTGCTGCTCTCTCAGGATTATGGGAAGCACCTGCTGGGCGTGGAGGACCTGCTGCAGAAGCACGCCCTCGTTGAGGCCGACATCGCCATCCAGGCAGATCGGGTCCGCAATGTCAACAGCAACGCACAGAAGTTCGCCGCCGACACCGAAGGTGAGGGGGCCGGACTTCTTCTCCTGCTCCGTCTTCGCCTTCTCCATCCACTCGACTCTTCTCCTCCTCTTCTTCTTCAGGCTACAAACCCTGCGACCCTCAGATCATCAGGGACCGGGTGGCCCACCTGGAGTTCTGCTACCAGGAGCTCAGCCAGCTGGCGGCGGAGCGGCGGGCCCGCCTGGAGGAGTCCCGCCGCCTCTGGAAGTTCTTCTGGGAGATGGCCGAGGAGGTAGGTACTCGTCTTTCCAGGTCTAGCGAATAAACGGTTGTGTGGATCTGAACTCGGCTGATGTCCGGGCGCTCCGCAGGAGGGCTGGATCCGAGAGAAGGAGCAGATCCTGTCCTCGGAGGACCACGGGAAGGACCTGACCGGCGCCTTGCGGCTGCTGAGCCAGCACAAGGCCTTCGAGGACGAGATGAGCGGCAGGGCGGCCCACCTGCAGCAGACCATCAGGCAGGGGGACGAGTTGGTCGCCAACGGGCACTTTGGAGCCGACAAGATCAGCGAGCGCATCCAGGACATCAAGGTACGGTGGGGTGGGAGCGCTCCGCTAGTTTGCTAACAGACAAGCAGTGGACCTCACGTGGCAACCAGGCAACAGGTCACATGACAGGGGGGCAACATCCATAGCTTTAGTATTGTTTGCAGATGACATTGTGATCTGTCGTGAGAGCAGGGAACCGCTTGAGGAAAATCCAGGGAGGTGGAGGTATGCTCTGGAAAGCAGAGGAATGAAGGTTAGTCGCAGCAAGACAGACTACATGTGTGTGAATGAGAGGAACCCAGAGAGGCTACAGTGGAGATCAAGAAGTTGGAAGTACTTCGGGTACTTAAGGTCAACAGTCCAGAGCAACATAAAGTGTAGAGAAGAGGTAAAGAAACAGGCTCTAGCAGGTTGGAATTGGTGAAGATAGAAGACTATCAGTCAGAATGAAAGGAAAGGTGTACAGGACAGTGGTGAGACCAGGGATGATGTATGGACTAGAAACTAGAGGTTGCAGAGATGACGATGTTGAGGTTCTCTTTGGTAGTGACCAGTATGGAGAGGATCAGGAATGAATCTATCAGAGGAACAGCACATGTTAGATGTCTTGGAGAGAAGGTCAGAGATGCCAGAGTGAGATTGTTGGGTCATTTTGCAGAGAAAGGACCGTGAATTTATTGGTAGACGGATGCTGGAATTGGAGGTCTCGAGGAAGACCAACGAGAAGATTTACGGACGTCGTGAGAGAGGATATGAAGTTAGTTGGTGTGAGAGAGGATACAGAGAATAGGGTTAGATCAGGGATGTCAAACATACGTCCCGCGGGCCGGTACTGGCCCACCAGGGGGTCCGATCCGGCCCGTGGAATAAATTTACCATTTGAAAAAGTACATAAAAATCATGAATTACTTTTTCAAAAATAAAAACAGGGCACAACACTGTGTGACTCAGAAGTTACAGCAGATGGAAGCAATGCGGCTTCTGGGTCTGTAAATAGCATTTTTACATATTGTTAGAAACGTACCTGCTTTTCCGTTGGCCCCGGCACTCTCATCAGCCAGATGTCAAAAAAAGAGACGAGTGGACATGGAGTGTAGAGTTTTCCACGAAAAACTGTCCACTTTTTATTTGTTTGCTGAGGTTAATAAGAAAACTGTATGCTTTGTGAGGATGCAGCAAGTTTTGGTGCCACTATGAGTCTTGTCATGTTGAAAAATACAACAAAATGCACAAAGAAATGAGGCATAGTGAAATTCCTACTTTTCTGAGTGAATCTCGGGTTTTTTGTCATGTATTTTTATAATTAACCTGTAATTATCAGCCTAAAATGAACCTTAAAATTAAGATTTTTATAATTAACCTGTAATTATCAGCCTAAAATGAACCTTAAAATTAAGATTTTTATAATTAACCTGTTCTCCTTTACACTAAAACAAATGAAGAAGTTGGATTTAGTGTTAATTCTACGTAATTACGCTATGATTTTACTGGTCCGGCCCCTTTGACATCAAATTAGGGCATATCTGGCCCCTGCAAGCAAAATGAGTTTGACACCCCTGGATTAGATGGAGAAGGTTGATTTGCTGTACAAAAGGAGTAGAAGCAGATCCATAGCTTTAGCATTAGCATTGCACCCAGTGCAGAGTTAGCAAGATGGCTAACTAGGAGGTCACAGGTAGACTAAGGCTCTGGTGGGAATGAGAAGGTGTCTTAGCGGCGCAGAGGTTAACGTGCCATTTCCTCCCGGTGCTGCAGGACCAGTGGGCGGCTCTGGAGCGTCTGTCGTCCGTCCGGAAAGCCCGTCTCCAGGAGGCCTGCAACCAGCACCAGTTCCAGGTCTGGAGCTCGCCTTGGCTTTAGGTGACCTTATCAACGGCGCCGAATCGATCAATGGGTTTGTGTCCACGCAGGCCGACGCGGACGACATCGACACGTGGATGCTGGACGTGCTGCGGATCGTCTCCAGCGTGGACGTGGGCCACGACGAGTTCTCCACGCAGGCTCTGGTGAAGAAACACAAGGACGTGGCCGAGGAGATCGGCAGCTACCGGCCCGTCATCGAGGCTCTGCATGAGCAGTCGCGTACGCTGCCGCCCGAGAAGGCCGACTCGGAGGAGGTGGGGGAGTTCACGAGGGTCAGGGTTGGGTTTCAGCGGCGCAATCGTGTTTTCTGATCTTCTTCCCCTTGCGCCGGTTGCCGGGTCGCAGGTCCAGAACCGTCTGGCAGGCATCGAGGAGCGCTACAAGGAGGTGGCGGAGCTGACCCGGCTCAGGAAGCAGGCGCTGCAGGACGCGCTGGCGCTCTACAAGATGCTGAGCGAGGCCAATGCCTGCGCCGTCTGGATCGAGGAGAAGGAGCAGTGGCTCAACAGCATGGAGATCCCGGAGAAGCTGGAGGACCTGGAGGTGGTCCAGCACCGGTGAGGAGAAGGCGGCAACAGATCTGGTCCAGACCACCAGAGTTCACCTCTGGAGCTTTGGCCAGATGAGGATCTGAGACCTCCATCTTCTCTACTTTTGATCAGGTTTGAGAGTCTCGAGCCCGAGATGAACAACCAGGCGTCCCGGGTTGCCGTGGTGAACCAGGTCGCCAGGCAACTGATCCACAGCGGGCATCCCAGTGAGAAGGAGATCAAATCCCAGCAGGACAAACTCAACACCAGGTAATCTTACCGGCGGGATTACCTGTCCTGGACATGGCGTGCTCCAGAAGAACTATGGCTGTGATTCTCCTGGGATTAGAACCGGGGTTAGAATATCGGTCTGGAGCAGGGAGAGACTCTTCTGGAATGAGACAAGGTGGTCGCATCAGATCACACAGATCGATTGATCGATTGAGCTGATTGACGCTGGACGGAGTCGTCTTCCAGGTCACCTGGTATCCAAGTGTTCCCGGTGGGAACGAATAATTCTTGATGTTAATCCTCCCGCCAGGTGGAGCCAGTTCCGGGACCTGGTGGACCAGAAGAAGGACAGCCTCAGTTCAGCACTGGGGGTCCAGAACTATCACCTGGAGTGCAACGAGACCAAGTCCTGGATCAAGGAGAAGACCAAGGTACCGACCGGTGCCGGTGTTCTTGCTATCTTCAGCAGAAGATGCTGTAGGCCGACGTAACCCCGCCCGCTCCACAGGTCATCGAGTCCACCCAGGAGCTGGGCAACGACCTGGCCGGTGTCATGGCCCTGCAGAGGAAGCTGACAGGAATGGAGCGCGACTTGGCCGCCATCGAGGACAAGCTGGGCGACCTGGCCAAGGAGGCGGAGCATCTGGCCACCGAGCACCCGGAGCAGTCCGAGGCCATCAAGGGACGCCTGGCTGAGATCACCACCGTCTGGGAGGAGATGAAGGTGAGTCTTCTCGCCCTGCCCGCCAGAGCCGGGACCTTCAGGACCTGGTCTCCAACTCCTCTGCCCGACTGTCCCTCAGGACACCATGAAGAACCGCGAGGAGTCCCTGGGCGAAGCCAGCAAACTGCAGCAGTTCCTACGGGACCTGGACGACTTCCAGTCTTGGTTGTCGCGGACGCAGACGGCCATCGCCTCGGAGGACATGCCCAACACGCTGGCGGAGGCCGAGAAGCTGCTGGCGCAGCACGAGGGCATCAAGAACGAGATCCGCAACTACGAGGAGGACTACCAGAAGATGCGGGACATGGGGGAGATGGTGACCCAGGGCCAGACCGACGCCCAGTACATGTTCTTGCGTCAGCGGCTGCAGGCGCTGGACACCGGCTGGAACGAGCTGCATAAGATGTGGGAGAATCGGCAGAACCTGCTGTCCCAGTCGCACTCCTACCAGCTGTTCCTCAGGGACACCAAGCAGGCCGAGGCCTTCCTCAACAACCAGGTGAACCGTTCAACCGCCTCCCAACATCCAACACCCTCAACCCCCGAGTCCTCCAGCTGTAGGAACATTACGGGTGGTTTCCATTTGAGCAGTGTGATGTAACATCTTTGAGGAAAGTCAAATTTCCAGACCTGGAATGTTCCAGAAGGTCACGTTCTCGTGTTATCTTCCTGACAAGGAGCTCCGTTGTGCCTCCAGAAGAAAGCTGCCTCCAGCAGAACACAAGGACTTTTCTTATTTGCTAGTCACATGAGCGTCTCCAGGAAGTAGAGCTTCGATCGGTGGCAGTCGGGAGTCAGAGATGTTCAGGTGGTGCCACCATGTGGAGGGGGGTGTCGCTGCACCCGCTTCCTCTGGGATTCATAGAAGATCAACTCGATCCGTCGTGTTGGCGCAGGTGCTCGGTGGCCACCTCCCTAACATCTCACCTGCACCTTTGTCATCCAGGAGTACGTCTTGGCCCACACGGAGATGCCCACCACCCTGGAGGGCGCCGAAGCCGCCATCAAGAAGCAAGAGGACTTCATGACCACCATGGACGCCAACGAGGAGAAGATCAGCGGCGTGGTGGACACCGGCAGGCGCCTGGTGGCCGACGGCAACATCAACTCCGACCGCATCCAGGACAAGGTGGACTCCATCGACCAGAGGTGACGAGGATCCACCGGCTCCCCGGCTGGACCTTCCGGGAGCTGGAGTTCGCCGATGATGGAATAACATAGACGTGAAAACCAAAATCCGAATGTGATTCTCGTCCTGCAGGCACAAGAAGAACCGATCTGCTGCCAGCGACCTGCTGGCCAGGCTGAAGGACAATAGAGACCTGCAGAAGTTCTTGCAGGACTGCCAGGAGGTGAGAAAACACATGGATTTCTCATCTCGCCTTAGAAGGCCGGAGAAGAAAGCGTCTGATGCTGGCGTGTGAGGTCATTCGACGGTTGTGTGTCCGCAGCTGTCCCTCTGGATCAACGAGAAGATGCTGACGGCTCAGGACATGTCGTACGACGAGGCCAGGAACCTCCACAGCAAGTGGCTGAAGCACCAGGGCTTCATGGCCGAGCTGCAGTCCAACAAGGAGTGGCTGGACAAGATCGAGAAGGTGAGGCATGGAGCGACAGGTCGGCCAGCTGCTCCTCTTCTGCGGAAGGGTCAGAAGATACCGCCCTCCCCCTTCTCTGTGAGACTCACAAACCAGCGCTGCCTTTCAGGACGGCCAGACGTTGATGTCAGAGAAACCGGAGACGGAGGCCATGGTGAAGGAGAAGCTGGCGGCGCTGAAGACGATGTGGGACGACCTGGAGTCCACCACCCAGACCAAGGCCAAGTGTTTGTTCGACGCCAACAAGGCGGAGCTCTTCACGCAGAGCTGCGCCGACCTGGACAAGTGGCTGGCCGGCCTGGACACCCAGCTGATGTCCGACGACTACGGCAAGGACCTGACCTCCGTCAACATCCTGCTCAAGAAGCAGCAGGTGAGATAGGAATGCCGGTCGGACGATGTCCTCCTCAGACCGGAAAAGATAGAGGTCCACGCCTGAGCTGTCATTCTCCGCCCCGCCAGATGCTGGAGAGCCAGGTGGAGGTCCGTCAGAAGGAGGTGGACGAGCTGCAGGGTCAGTCCCAGGCCCTCAGCCAGGAGGGCAAAGGCTCAGAGGAGGTGGACGGCCAGAGGATCAGCGTGGAGAAGAAGTTCCAGGCCCTCCAAGCGCCCCTTCAGCAGAGACGGAGCAACCTCATGGCCTCCCGGGAGATCCACCAGTTCAACAGGGACGTGGAGGACGAGATTGTGAGTGCAGATTATAATCCAGCTGTGCTGCTGGCAGAACATCACCTGGCAGAACATCACCAGGACTCCAGAGGCAGAAGATGGAGTCCTTGTGGTGCCAGCAGTGGCAACAGTGATAGCATTGCTAGCAGTAGCAGTCGTAGTACAATACAAGTATTCATACATGTACTACTCCAAGAGCTATAGCACCACGGCACTGTGCTAGCAGTGTGTGCTAGCAGTTTCTGTTAGCAGTGTGTAGTAGCAGTCTGTGCTAGAAGCCTGTGTTAGCAGTCTGTAGTAGCAGTGGTACTTTGTGTGGTAGTTTCGCCCTAAAACCCTGAAGAAGTGTAAAATCGTTAGCTGTATGTGCAGTATTTGTGTGTATTCATAGCAGTACTAGTAGAAGTAGCAGGAAGTACCAGCAGCAGCTGCAGGAGCAGGTGTTGTATTTACAGTGAGAGTATTCTTAGCGAGTTCTCATAGTACCGCCTGTGTGTGTGTTATTTATTAGTGCAGTATTTGTTTAGAAAACTATGATCAAACGTGTGTGTGTGTGTGTGTGTGTTCAGCTGTGGGTGGAGGAGAGGATGCCTCTGGCCACGTCCACCGACCATGGTCACAACCTGCAGACGGTGCAGCTGCTTATCAAGAAGAACCAGGTGAAGCGGTGGAACCCACACCTTCTAACTCTTGCTTTCTGGGACGGGAACTGGCTTTTAAAAGTACCCTCTGTGACCTTTGACCCCTACAGACCCTGCAGAAGGAGATCCAGGGCCACCAGCCGCGCTACGACGACATTTTCGAGCGTAGCCAGCACGTCCTGAGGGAGGAGCGGCCGACCGGCCAGCTGATCGGCCAGCGCCTCTCCGAGCTCCGGTCGCTATGGGAACAGATCAGGAAGGAGACGGAGAAGCGCCACTCCCGGCTGAGCGAGGCCCACGAGGCGCAGCAGTACTACTTCGACGCCGCCGAGGCCGAGGCCTGGATGAGCGAGCAGGAGCTCTACATGATGTCAGAGGAGAAGGCCAAGGTGAGGCTGGGGTGAAAGGTCAGAATAGCCTCCTCTCTATCAACCCCCTGGACTTCCTCTTGTTAGCAGCATGCTACCGCTAACACTGTAGCCTTCAGCTGAGTGCAATGTAGACTTGAGCCCAAGGGAGTGCTAACAGGCTAATGCAATGAATGCTACAAGCTTAGTATCTACTCTTAGCCATAAAGCTAAGCATGTTTTAGAGGATGTTGAAATAAAAATAAAATGAGGGTGCTGATGCCTGTCCCAGCTGTGATTGGCTGAGGCGGGTTCGTCCAATCAAATCACAGGGTCATAAATAGAAGCAAAGGACAGTTCACTCTATCCTTTTATCGATCGGGCAGTTCTCCTTCTCCATGTGTTTGGACTTTTGGAGAAACCTGGAGAACCCGGAGGAACCCTGCGTGGAGATCCCAGCAGGGTTCCAGGCTGCTGCAAGGCCACCATGGCTCTTGTTCTAGGTATCTTTGAGGCTGTTTAAAGGTGGACTTCAGGCGCATTTCAGGTGCACCTCAGATGCACTTGGGGTGATTGGAGGTGTACTTGACCGCTGTTAACCCCGGGGTACAGGTCTGAAGGACTGAAGGTCTGTAGGACTTGAGGTCTGAAAGACTGAGTCTGAAGGACTGAAAGTTTGAAGGACTGAAAGTCTGAAGGTCTGAAGGACTGAAGGTCTGAAGGTCTGAAGGTCTGAAGGACTGAAAGTCTGAAAGTCTGAAGGTCTGAAGGACTGAAGGTCTGAAGGACTTGAGGTCTGAAAGACTGAGGAGTCTGAAGGACTGAAAGTTTGAAGGTCTGAAAGTCTGAAGGACTGAAGGATTGAAAGTCTGAAGGACTTGAGGTCTGAAAGACTGAGGAGTCTGAAGGACTGAAAGTCTGAAGGTCTGAAAGTCTGAAGGTCTGAAGGACTGAAGGATTGAAAGTCTGAAAGTCTGAAGGTCTGAAGGACTTGAGGTCTGAAGGACTGAAAGTTTGAAGATCTGAAGGTCTGAAAGTCTAAAAGTCTGAAAGTCCTCAAGTTTGAAGGCCTGAAGGACTGAAGGTCTGAAAGTTTGAAGGACTGAAGGTCCAAAGAACTGAAGGTCTGAAAGTTTGAAGGTCTGAAGGTTTGAAGGACTGAAGGTCTGAAGAACTGAAGGTCTGAATGTTTGAAGGTCTGAAGGTTTGAAGGACTGAAAGACTGAAGGTCTGAAGGACTTGAGGTCTGAAAGACTGAGGAGTCTGAAGGACTGAAAGTCTGAAGGTCTGAAAGTTTGATGGTCTGAAGGACTGATGGTCTGAAGGTCTGAAGGCCTCGGGGAACCATGAGTCCACAGTTAGTCCAAATCTGGCAAAAGCTAAAAGCCACTTCCTTTTCGTCATATCCAACCGTTCCCCGCCGAGAAGGTCCTCGCCTCCGAGTTCTTCTCTGTTCTGTTCCTCTGCTGACCGAAAGTGACCCTTCTGCTTCCAGGACGAGCAGAGCTCCGTGGCCATGTTGAAGAAGCACCAGATCCTGGAGCAGGCGGTCGAGGACTACGCCGACACCGTCCACCAGCTGTCCGGCACCAGCCGCGGCCTGGTGGCCGCCGGACACCCCGACAGGTGAGCCGGCGGGCACGGGGAGGAGGAGGAGGAGGAGGACGGCGGCGGCGGGTAGCAGAAGCTCATCATCTCCATCCTGGTCCCGCAGCGAACGCATCGGGATGCGTCAGTCGCAGGTGGACAAGCTGTACGCCGGCCTGAAGGACCTGGCCGAGGAGCGCCGCGGGAAGCTGGACGAGCGCTTCCGTCTCTTCCAGCTCAACCGGGAGGTGGACGACCTGGAGCAGTGGATCGCCGAGAGGGAGGTGGTGGCCGGATCCCACGAGCTGGGCCAGGACTACGAGCACGTGACGGTACGAGCCGCCGCCGCCCCGAGCGCCGTTCGGGAGCGGGTGAACGCGGCGTCCGTGCCGATGGCGGTCTGAACACTGCGGTGATTGTCGGAGGTCTAAAGATGTGCCTTCACATGACTTCACAGAGGAGGCCGCGGTTAAAATAGCTGATGATGTAACGCCCTTCATCTTGGGTCATGATGTTTGGAGCAGAAGAAGCTTCTGAGATCATCGCTAAGTCAGATTTTAACCTTACTTTTGTTGTTAGATGAACAAATCAGTTATAAACAAATCCAAAAGACAAATGATTGAGTCAAAAAGGCAAGAAAAGAGTTGTTTAATAGTTCAGAGAGCGGCTGTTAAGAACAACAACGTAAAGCAAAGTGAAGCTAACAGCTAGCTAGCAGCTTAGCCGCAGCAAGCTTGATATGTCCCAGAGGGGCAATGAGAGAGCACAAGGCGTAGCTTAGCAACCTGAAAACAGCAGATAACTAACATCTATAAATATATAAGTGAAAATAAATACGCTGAATAGAGGTGAAATAACTTAAGAATAAGATTAAAAAAAAGTGAAGGTACGTCTTTGTAAATGTCCGTGATGTCGTTTTGTCTCCAGATGCTTCAGGAGCGTTTCAGAGAATTCGCCCGCGACACCGGTAACATCGGGCAGGAGCGCGTGGACGGCGTGAACCGGCTGGCCGACGAGTTGATCAACGCCGGCCACGGCGACGCCGCCACCATCGCAGAGTGGAAGGACGGTCTGAACGAGGCCTGGGCGGACCTGCTGGAACTCATCGACACCCGGACGCAGATCCTCGCCGCCTCCTATGAGCTCCACAAGTTCTACCACGACGCCAAGGAGATCCTCAACCGCATCCTAGACAAACACAAGAAGCTGCCCGAAGAGCTGGGCCGCGACCAGAACACGGTGGAGACCCTGCAGAGGATGCACACCACTTTTGAGCACGACATCCAGGCCCTGGGCACACAGGTACCAAGCTAACCGGGCTAACAGGGTTGATGGATGCTAACCGTTAGCTTAAAGTCCTTCCCGCGTGGAAACCCCAGGAAGCATCCGTTTGGCTGTTTTAAGATAAGATAAGATAAGATAAGAACAACTTTATTAATCCCGAAGGAAATTGTTGTGCCAGAGTTACAGAAAATATAACAGTAATAGATAATAAAAAGAAAAGGCAGAATTAGAAATAAAATAAACTATAAACTATAAAGTGTCTCAGTGAAACTATAAAGTGTCTTAGTAAACAAGTGATAAAACTATAAGTGTCTTAGTAACAAGTGAGGTGAGGAGTGCACAATAGTATGATAAAGGAAAAATTGTAGTGTAGCTGTTATGAAATGAAATATTGCACAGTTCTGAATATTGCACAGTGAAATAAAATATTGCACAGTTTTTGTTTTTTTTTTAGGTAAAAGATAGGTTTTTATGGTTGCCGGCGGCTGAATGGAGAGGAATTAAAAAGTCTGATCGCCTCAGGGAGGAAAGACCTCCTGTGGCGTTCAGTGGAGCTCCTAGAGAAACTAGCGGTTTCTCTACCTGCGTGCTAGCTAGCTACTAGCAAAGCTATGTTAGCGTGCCCGTGCTCCTCTAACTCCTGGGTGTTGACCCCCGTTTAGGTGCGACAGCTCCAGGAGGACGCCGTCCGTCTCCAGTCGGCGTACGCCGGAGACAAAGCCGACGACATCCAGAAGCGTGAGGGCGAGGTGAGCCCGCCGAGCGCCGTCCTCCGATCGGGAACCCGCCGTCCGATAATTCGGCACCAGATCGGATTCACTTCCTGTTTGTTTCCTGGATGGAAATGCGCTTTGAGAGAGAAAAGATCCACCGGGAATCCAACCCTCGCTGAAAAACAGGCCCGGAATGAGAAGATGGAGACGAGGTGTTCACCCTGCCCGTGAAGGCAGCGGTTCTGACTGTTGTAATTACTCAGTAATTACTAATTACAGCTGGAATTAACCTGGAATTGAAACAACCGATCCGCGGTCTGGGCCGCGCTGTCCGGTCTCGATGCTAAGCTAGGCGTGGACGATGATGATGTTGACGATGAAGAGCGCTGAGTGTGTGTTGACCCGTGTTTTTGTTTGTTTTGTTTTGTTTTCCCGCTGTTTCCGCCCAGAGGAGAGAGGGAGAGGTGAGACTCCGTTTGCTCAAAGGCGCTGGCTTTGCATCAGTGTTTCTTTTCTGGCTGCAGTTTAAGACGCTGTCGAGGGTTTTGTTACTTTCCAATTTTTATTTTCCCTCTTTTGTTTCGTTTTCTCGACTAAAATGTTGATTAGTCTTCGTGACATTTTAGCGCAGTTTTCTTCGTCGCTTGTTTCCGTGGTCATTTGCCAACCGGAGGTTTTTAATTTGTGTTTAATCTCCGTCAGCTTTGTGGGAGGGGTTTAATCTGCACTTCAGTTGTAAAGTGACGTGCAATTCCTATATAAGCTCCGCCCACCCGGTCCTGCGAGGGGGTACAACAAACGCAAATATACCCGAGTACAGGGGATGGAGCCGGACTTCTCTAAAGAAACAAATATTCTTATTCTTGTTCTAGTTATTATTCTAGTTCTTCTGATGATTGGCTCCACCCGTGAATGCAGCGCTCTGATGCCAGAAGGAAAGACTTCCAGCACCAAGCTGGAATAAGCCGATGTCCTGACTCATTCCAGTGAAGCCAAGGCCCTGCCCCCCCCCCCAGCAGAGAAAACCCTATAGGAGCTTAGCATGTAGCTTTGCTTTGGATTCTGTTGCTTCTTCTCGCAGGTCAGGTTCTTGCTCGGGTGTCCTTGCAGCTTCTCCACCTTAAAACTTCGACCCACAGGAGACCCTGTTCAACAGGTTCAGTCAGGACCGCTCCGGCTTTTCATGAAATCAGAACCAACTTCTGGACCCGGAGGTTCATCCGGCCCGCTGTTGTGGAGAGTCAAAGACCGGATCAGAATACCTTTCAGTTCTTTTATTTTTGCCGTTGATTTTTGACCGATCTTTGAAGGCGACATTTAAACCTTCAGGGAATCCACATGGTCTTTGAGTGGAGGAAAAATGGCTCCGCTGCAGATGGTAGAAGGTACCTGCCGTAGACGTTGCCTATGGTGGAAGGTACGTACAGTAGAAGGTACCTAGGATAGGCAGGCTTAGCAGGGACCTAAGGTAGAAGTGACCCAAGCAAGATGTACCCATGGTAAAGGGACCTAAGGTAAATGTACCTATGGTAAAGGGTCCGAAGGTAGACATACCTATGGTAAAGGGGCCTTAGCTAGATGTACCTATGGTAAAGGGACCTAAGGTAGATGTACCTATGGTAAAGGGACCAAAGGTAGATGTACCTATGGTAAAGGAACCAAAGGTAGATGTACCTA
>NC_141285.1:24517678-24835178 GCF_037954325.1 Fistularia commersonii
TCCCACCCTCCCCACAGAGGGTGGTGGTCCTGCTGCTCCACCCAGATGATCTGATCTTGCGTCACCGTCTGCTGTCCTCCAGCCAGATGATGTCAGTGAAGCAGCCAACGCCCTGCAGATCCTCCTCCGCTCTGAGCACTCCAAGTCCTCTGGACAGGAGTGGGGGTGGATGGGGCTGACAGAGTAACACCCAGGATTGGGGAAGCTGGGGTTGGAGGTGGAGGTGGTGGTGGAGGTGGAGGTGGAGGTTTGGATCTCTGAGCTGAGTGTGTGTTGTGTTCCTCCTGCAGGGACGGCGAGGCGGCGCCTCAGAACGGGCTGGCATCCGACCAGGACGCCCCCAGGGTTAGTTACCGCTCGCCGGCATACCAGAAATACAGCAGCACCCTGCAGGGACGCAAGGCCCCCCCACCCTGACACACACAAACACACACACACACACACACACACACACACACAGTGACCTCATCTATACATACATACACACAAACGTGCTGGTTATATCTTGTCCTCCTCACACACTCCTCAAACATTCCTCCTCACACACTCTTCACACACTCCTCACACATTCCTCCTCACACACTCCTCACACACTCCTCCTCACACACTTGTTTATTGTTTGCGCTCCATCCCCACGGCTCCTGTATCAGTGATGAATCTATGAGTTCTGGTTAAAGGTCAGAGGTTAAAGGTCGAAGGTCTGGAGGCTACCTAATGGTCTCACAGATGTTGTGGAGGTGTTGCTTCCAATCCTGAGCAGTTGGTTTGTGCCAGCAGAAGGTCTGAAGGTCAGGAGGAGCCTCCTGGTCTTGGATCACGGACCTTCTCAGCCTCTGTTTCTCTACAGAGGAAGCTCAGGCGTGCAAAACATCAGTGACCAATGAGCTTCTATGACCGGGACATGAAGTGTGGTTGTGTGAATGTGGGTTTTGGATGTGATGTCACACACACACACACACACACACACACACACACACACACTAAACGTCACTCCTCCCCTCACTTCTCCTCCTCCTCCTCCTTCTCCTCTGTCTCTCCCAGCTCCAACCTCCTGCCATCATCTCCCCTCAGCTCTTAATGTTTCTGCTGGTTTACGTCCTCTTGTACAAACTCACCATGTGGAACGTGACCTCCTGACAGGAGCCTCATGATCTCTGAGGAAGTGTTTGGGTTTTAAATTTCCAAGACGTAAATCCAGGCGTCATCAGCACATCGTGGGTAGAAGTGTTTTTGGTGAAGATAAAGTGCTTTTGTGTCAGATAAAACACTTAAACGTCTTAAAGTGGATCATCTAAGCGTCTGATTTCCGTTATTCCAGCGGCTCTTCCATCAGATCCATCGGATCACTTTTATATATGTGTATATATATATATATATATATGTATATATAGCACATGTTCAAAGTGAGCGTGTGTGTGGCTGGTCTACATGTTATTGATCACCCATTTCATCCGTGCGTCCCATTCTGAATCATCTCCGCCTCCGACTAATTTACACGATTTAATTTTACTTTATTTGACCTTATTTTAAGATATTTGTTGATCACAAAGTGATTAAAAAAACTAATCGCTTCAAAAAAAAAAAAAAGAAATCTCCTAATTTAAATTCCCCCTCTCAGTTGTTCCCCGAAAGCTTTATTTCTTTTCATTTAAAATCAAAAAAGAAATCTATCAAAATAACCTTATGAAGTAACCATGAGATGGCATTTGGACTCTTTGTTCTTACACATGATCCTCATCATACATTCTGACCCTTCACAACCATTCCAAGTGTGTGTGTGTGTGTGTGTGTGTGTGTGTGTGTGTGTCATTTACACCACAACGCTCCATGACATATGATGTCACTGACATCTTGTCCCACTATTGTACCAGTTATTGCTTGTACCCCTGTTGATGTTTGTGTCCTCCATGGTCCTTCATGGTTCTCCATGGACCTTCTTCACGTCCATCCACCTCGTCCTCCACTAACTCACATTTCCAATAAACCCTGTCTCAACCAATCAGAGTCCTCATCCCGTTCCCTGTCTGTTTATTGGTGTCCCTCCCGTGGCGTTTGCATGTCAGTCACCATCACCAGCATCTCCTCATCCCTCAACATCTCCTCATCTTTTGTTGTTTTCATCCCAGAGCTTCTGTTAGCGTCCAGCTTCTGCTGGCAAGTTCCTCCACGCGCCGTTCATGGATCTGAATTCAGTCTTAAATTTTGGTGTCCAGAAGTCTAGTTTTGGTCTGGTTTCCTCCAAACAGGATCGCCGTAAACATCTGCGCTCCTTCAGGTTTGGAGGAATGAGACCTTCGAGCGACTCTGAGGAGCTTGAAGAACTCTGCCAATGAAGTGCGCGCTAGTAGTTTTAGCACCCAGAAGAAAGTCTCCGACTGAGTTAGTGACGTCCCCACATTCATTCCAATTTCACCTGAAATTAATTTGAATTCTGGGGTTCTTTTAAATTCTAGCGTTAGCATGGCTAACAGAACAGGTCTGTATCGTTGTTGTTGAGGAAGCGGTGGCTTTTCTGCACACACACACACACGAAGCCACACACACACACACCGGAGAAGGTCCCGTACGGCCGATGGTCAGACCTTCTCACCTTGCTGAGTCACAGCAAACACCAAAAGCTGGACACTATGGCAATTAAAACGCCACGTCTATGATTATTAGTGAAGCCCCATATATATATGTATATATATATATATATACATATATATATGTGTAGCTCCATCACCCTTAGCAGAAACAAGCGTTGGGATTAGAAGCTGCTGGGATTAGTTGATCTTTGCTGCAGGTGTCCAATCCCTCCACTGGCCTCCTGAGCTTTATTTCCCAGCTGTTAGAAAGGTTCTCCCTGCGCTGGGCTTCCAGGATGAGCTCATCATTCTCATAACAAGGTGTGGTCCAAGCCCACCTCAGACAAGCTCCAGGGGTTTTAGCGGAGGTGGCAGAAGCTCTCAGGATGGGTCCAGCTCTCGCCGTCCTTCGTTAGAGCCCCAGGATTGGTCCAGCCTCAGGAGGAGGCTCCGCCCTCCTTCCAGCGCCGGAGCGTCCCAGTAACAGGGTAACTAGCATCCGGGTGGCGTGGGTTTGGTGTGGAGACTCCGCCTCCACGCGGGAGCGCAGCGCTGACTTCCAAGCAATTCTGGCGGATAATTGTTTGAGATTTGGGTGTTGTTTCCGCTCGCTTCTCCCTTCCTTCCTTCCTACCTTCCTTCCTTCCTGTGTTTGGGAGTGGTGTTGTGGTTGGAGAAGCATGTTCTAATCCCTAATCCCGGCCTAACAAAGCGGGGTTTGCACCCCCTTCACTTCACAAACTTTACTTCTATCAGTGTGTTTTGGCCAGCGGAGGCGTTTAATCCCGAGCCCCCAGCAGTGGGCGCCCATAGAACCCCAGGTTTCCATGGAAACGATGCCGGTGTGTCCCGGATTAAAACAAATCCAGCGGATGCCCAATCTTAACGATGTTTCCGTAAAAGTGCGATCAGTAGAAAAACAAAACGTACCAGCAACAAGAACCTGTATGCTTTAGTTTCAGACCTTCTTCAGACTGTGCTGGAGACGTTCTAGGACACCTTCGCCTAGCTTCCCTTTCGGCAGTCCTTCGGGAAATTGGGCCGTTAGCTTGTTCTGGGCAAAGAGAAGTATGTTAAACTGGTGCAGGACATGTATGCTAGCTGTGAGACACTGGTACGGTGTGCTGTAGGGGTAACAGAGAAGTTCAAGGTGGAGGTGGGACTCCATCAGGGATCAGCTCTGAGCCCCTTCTTGTTCGCAATGGTGATGGACAGGCTGACAGATGAGGTTAGACAGGAATCCCCATGGACCATGATGTTTGCGGATGACATTGTGATCTGTAGTGAGAGCAGACAACAGGTAGAGGAAAATCTAGAGAGGTGGAGGTATGCTCTGGAAAGGAGAGGAATGAAAGTTAGTCGCAGCAAGACAGAATATATGTGTGTGAATGAGAAGAACACGGGTGGAGCGGTGAGGCTACAGGGAGTGGAGATCAAGAAGCTGGAGGATTTCAGGTACTTGGGGTCAACAGTCCAGAGCAACTGAGAGTGTGGAAAAGAAGTGAAGAGACGGGTCCAAGCAGGTTGGAATGGGTGGAGAAAAGTGTCAGGGGTACTATGTGATAGAAGACTATCGGCCAGAATGAAAGGAAAGGTGTACAAGACAGTGGTGAGACCAGCGATGATGTTTGGACTAGAAACTGTTACAGTGACCAAAAGACAGCAGGCAGAACTAGAGGTTGCAGAGATGAAGATGTTGAGGTTCTCTTTGGGAGTGACCAGGATGGAGAGGATCAGGAATGAGTCCATCAGAGGAACAGCACATGTTAGATGTTTTGGAGAGAAGGTCAGAGAAGCCAGACTGAGATGGTTGGGTCATGGACAGAGGAGGGAGTTTGGTAGACGGATGCTAGAATTGGAGCTGCCAGGCAAGAGGTCTCGAGGAAGACCAAAGAGAAGATTTATGGACGTAGTGAGAGAGGATATGAAGGTAGTTGGTGTGAGAGAGGAGGATACAGAGAATAGGGTTAGATGGAGAAAGTTGACTCGCTGTGGAGACCCCTGAAGGGAAAAGTCGAAAGAAGAAGAAGAAGCTCGTTCTGGGCCAAGCCTTGAGATGGCGTTCCCGTACGGCTTCCGTTCCACGTCATTCTGAAATGAGGGAACACTTAGCATCCAAATTTTTAATCCTTCTCCGCCCACAGGCCAGACCCGTTCCTATTGGACGAGAAGCGGTGGCGTTGGGCTCGTTTCTGAATCAAATGGGTTTTCTCCGCCGTGTGATTTTTAGCGCGTGTTAGCATCTTTCTCGACAACCGAAGACCAGGGAAGGTTCCTGATCCTGATGGAGTGAAAGGCTCACCTTGCATGCTGCTCTGACCAATGGTTGACGGCTTCTGCGTGTCCGAGGAAGACGCCGGCGCTCCTCCTCCCCTTCTAACTTCACCTTCTCCCCCGTCTCCAGGACAACGTGGAAGGCGCCGAGGTGGTGAACGGGATGTCGGAGCCCAGCCCGGCGGGATCTCCAGGGGCGGCACGCAAGGGCAAGGCCAGCCAGGCGGCCACCCTGCCGGCTAAACACCAGCAGGACGCGCCCACGTCCCAGCTGGAGGGCTTCCTGCACCGCAAACACGAGTGGGAGGGTCACAACAAGAAGGCCTCCAGCAGGTGGAACCACCGTCGCTAACCGTACTTAGCGGCATCCGACTTCATTTCCCATCAGGTCGTCGGCCATATTTGTAGTCTTTTTTTGGTTTCGTGACACGTCGTTTTTTTCCCCCCCCCTCCTCCACAGGTCGTGGCACAATGTCTACTGCGTGATCAACCAGCAGGAGATGGGTTTCTACAAGGACCAGAAGAGCGCCGGACAGGGCATCCCGTACCACAGCGAGATCCCCGTCAGCCTGAAGGACGCCGTCTGCGAGGTGGCGCTCGATTACAAGAAGAAGAAGCACGTCTTCAAACTCAAGTGAGGAACCCAGGAGGTTGTTCAGCTTCAGAAGTTGAAGCTGATCATAATAATACCTATAACATGGATCTCCTCAGTAATGTAGCTCGTTTTGTGAGCGCGGTGAGGGTTAGCCGGTTAGCTAGCTCGGGTGCTCGTCCTGGTACGAATGTGCCGAGGGAGTGAAAGCGAAGTGATGACAATAGTTTGGAGGAGATGTTTGAGATGGAGGTCCTCCTTCTGCCGACTTCCTACTTCTTTGGTCACCGTTGAACTTCTTGATGTGTTTCTGTGACTTATGGTGTCACTGACGTCTTGTCAGTCGGTCGGACCTGGACGCCTGTTGTCATAGCAACTCCTTCACTCGCATATGTATTCTCCCTGGGAGCGTTTGTTTTGAGGTTGACCTCTGACCTTCTGCCCCCCAGGATCACCGACGGGAACGAGTATCTCTTCCAAGCCAAAGACGATGTGAGTTCAAGTCCTCCATCTATCCATCTATCCATCCATCCATCTCCTGCAGTGTTTGATAGCCAATGTCTTCTAGATGATTCTTCTCTCCCTCCTGGCATCGGTTGTGTTTCTTTCTTCCCGAGGCGTCTCTCCTTCTTTCTCGCCGCCCGAACGTTTCCAACCCGTTCGTCTTTCCTCCTCCCGCAGGAGGAGATGAACACGTGGATCTCCGCCATCTCGTCCGCCGTGTCGGGCGACAAGTCGGAGGTGACGCCCAGCAGCCACAGCACGCCGGCGCCCTCCGCTCGCGCTCAGACGCTGCCGGCCTCCGTCGCCACGACGACGACGGCCGAATCCAGTCCGGGCAAGCGCGAGAAAGACAAGGAGAAGCGCTTCAGTCTGTTCAGCAAGAAGAAGTAGAATCCCTCCTTCCCCTCTTCCCTTCCCGTCTTCCCTTCCCCTCCCGTCCGGTGCCGTTCGGGCTCTTGGACGGACGCGACCTTCCTCCCGGCCGGGTCAGCAGCTTCGTCCGTTCACCTCACGAAACATCACCGCTCCTCATCCTCCGCTTCGTAGGACGGCCGAGATCCCGAACGGCATCCTCCTCCTCTTCCTCTTCCTCCCTCGGCGTGAAGCTCCGAGCCAAAACTCTGTCCACTCTGTGCCTATCAACCGTCCGGTCCTGGCTCAGAGCTGCAGCTCCAAATCCCTCCAAAGTCTCCAAACCCAAATCCGGCGATGGACGGCGGCCCGATCGGAAGGTTGGAAACCGCCGCCGCCGCCTCCAGAATGCAACCCGCCGCTGAAAAACAAAGGAGTTCCCTCAATAATCCACTTCTTCTCCTGCCATTCTTCTTCTCCTCTTGAGTTCCTCTGCTTGTCCACGCTTCCGAGCGATCTCCTCCTTTCCTTCTCTTTCCGTCGTCTCGGTCGGTTGGTTGGCGTCCTCGGTTAGTTCCTGTTCGGGTCCATCCTCGTTTTTTTTGCGAGGCTTTGTCTTTGCAAGATGATGCGTATCCCTCTATGGCGGGGAAACCACGGCGGGGTCAAGCTCCGGGGAGAAGCCGCCAAGAGTCCGATTCCCCCCGCGTGGCGAGCGTCCGACCCGGAGCGTTTCCCCGCCGTGCTTTTGAACTGTATGTATAACTTGTGTATAACAAACTGTTTAAAAACAGCAAATAAAAACCTGTGTTTAACTTCATTTATTATCCTGCTACTAATGGGACCCGCCCAACCGTAATAAGCTTCGTGTCGTTTCTCCTGGAAAGCGGACTCAGGCGATCCGGTCGAGTTCTTCGGCGTCTTTTTTTTTTTTTTTTTTTTTTTGGAACATTGACTTTGGCCTTTTTGGGGTTTCTTTCTTGTTTTGTTTTGTTTGTGTTTTTCACCGGTGTGTATTTTCATTTTCACACTTAACGTCCAAGATCTATTTAGTGGACGAGTTTGGAGACGTAGATGTTCTATAAGACTAAAACTACTTTAAGCCTCGCTGTTTAATAGGCCAATGGCTCTAACAAAAACTAAGAAGCGTTTACTGGGAGTGATCGTGTCGCAGAGTGATGGTTGCTTGTTGGCTTTAGCACACTTTGGTTTCTGTTTTTCTGCAGTGGATTCACTTTGTTTTTGTTTGTTTTTTTACTGCGGAGGTTCTTTCATGACAAATTAACCCATCTTAAGTCCAGAAACTAAATATTTGTCTTGGAAACCCAGAAAAAAAAATGAACCGGCACGTGACCGACATTCCTGCGGCATGCTATTATCAAAGTTAGCACGTTAGCACACTGCTTAGGTCGTCGCTCGACCGTCAATATGAAATATTCACGCTCGAAGACGACGAAGGGGCGCCCCGAAGTCCGACGCTGGTTTAGATGAGTATATTTGAGATATTTGAGATAATCCTCCCACGCCGACTGGGACCGAGGCCGAAACGGCGGTTTGCGTGGAATCCAGGGTGAAAAGGTCCAAACTAAAAGCTGAACTTCAGGCTGATCCGGACTCAAATCGAAGTTTGTCATCAAGGAGCCTCCGTCCCTGCAGGAACGCTCACTGACGCCCCGAAATGTCTCCTTGGTTGTTTTTTTTTGTTTTGTTTTGTTTCGCTAAGTTCTCTGCCAATTTGATAAGTAGAATGTGCATTCCTCTGTCACTGTAACCATAGTAACAAGATCTTTCTTCATATTGCACAATCAATAATGCCACGATGGGTGTGTGTGTGTGTGTGTGTGTGTGTGTGTGTGTGCGCGCGTGTGTGTGTGTCGGGGGTGGGGCTTGCGAGGGTTGGGGGCGGGGCTTGTAGGTGAGGTAGTCAGTGTGACGTGGACCCCGGGGTCACTGCTAGTTGGATCTGCACCTGTAGACTTCTCCCTTCTCTGTTACATATGTGCAAAAAGCCATTAAATGCTTTTAAAACAAAATGGATGTTCCTCTGGGGTTTTTTTGTGACATCACTTCCTGCTTCTTCACCCCTTTGCAGACCGACACGCTCCATCCTGAGCTCAGGGTGTCACGTCAAATCCACTCTTTGGCATCTTTGCAACACGTCTCGGTGTCTGCAAGGAGATGAGGAAGCTGGACCTTCAACCCTCAATTGCTAAATAATCCCGATAATTAGCAAAAACACACACTTGCACAGGGCCGCCGCAAATTAGGTAAAAAAGAAACATGCTTTATTTTCTCGACCTGGACAAGAGGGAAAGAAAGAAAAGTGGAAACAAGACCGATTTGGCAACAACACACTGGAAATCACTGGTGAAAAAGGAGAAAAATACCAACATATTTCTGGTGAAGACGCTGTAAAAGAAGGACGGGTGAAGAGAAACAACGTGTGTTTGTTCAGAGTTTTTCAAAGGAAGGAGCTTCAAATCACGTTACACGCACACACACACACACACACAGAAATGCTCTGAGATAAAAAAAAAATTTCAGCGTCTGCAGTACCTTTTGGAGTCTAGGTTGGGTTTCTGAGCGGTTCTCCTTTCATCTGGATTACTTCAGGACTATTTTCCCTCACGGTTCTTCCTCTCAAAGTGTACTGATCCGTTGGTGGATATATTTTCGTTTCAAAATTGCGAAAACAACCAAACCCAAAACCACCAACAAGACAAACACCACCAACACAACCCAATATGGAGGTGGAAGGAATAAAGGGCCCTGCAAGGGGTCGCTCCATTTCTGACTGACTGGATTCTTCAGCATGCAGGAGAACTTCTCAGCCTTCTGGATGATGTTGCCGTTGGAGACGGTGATGTCTTTTGTATCATCCTCCAGTTGATCATCTCCCAGTCTCCACAGGTAGCTGACAGGTCCCACATTCTCAGTGTTTGCGTCGCAGCTCAAGGTGCATTTCTCCGATTTAGGACCACAGGATGGTGGATCTACGCTCACCGTGGGCTTCGGTACCTCCTCGATCATCTGGACCCTGTATTGATCCTGGAAAACCTTGTAGTTGAACTCCAGTGTGAAGATCCCAGCGTCTTCTTTAGTGGCATTCCTGATTTCCAGCTCCCCAGAACTGATGTTCAAGGTCGTCCGGCCCTTAAAGCTCCGATAATAAACCAAATCCAGTTTGTCTTTCACCCACTCGCACACCAGGTTCCCGTCCAGCTTCCAGGTGATGGCCCAGATCTCCTCGGAGATGGACGGATTCAGCCGCAGCTCCGCTCCTTCCTTGAAGTACAGCGACGTGACGGTGAAGGAGAAACACTGAGGCACCGCTAAAAGCAGCGAGAAGAACCAGAAGGCTGTTTCTTTCTGCATGTTGGCTTCAGGAACACCGAGGTTCTGCTCAACTCTGAGCAAACCGAATACTTCAGTCTAACTGAAGTGTTATCATGTGCAGTCAACAACTTCTAACCGAAATAACCCGTTCTCGAAAATCTTATGTCTCTGAAGACGACGGTTTCCTTATCAGCATTACCAGGTAATTTGCAGAAACACGCCCTAATGAACTACATGCTGGGCCAAAACATGCTTAACAGGAAACATGAAAGTCATCCAGCAATTTTTTTTCATTCATATTTTATACTTTCTATTCAGGATTAGTGACATTAACATCAATATCCCTTTTTCAGTGACCTGGAAGAGAAGCAGGAAAACCGACAAATCTGGCAGAGTCATACGATGCCACATCCTGAGAAAAACACGTTGAGTTTGGTTTTCTCTGCAGAGCTCAGAGTTCACACTCTAACACTTTATGAACACAGTATCTCCAATTTTACCATTACATTTCATTACATTAGATTTGGCAGATGCTTTTATCCAAAGCGACTTACAATAGAGGACACAGGGACTGCAAATAACATTTGCTATACCAGCAACTTCAGGACACAAAAAAGACATTTCACTTAACGACAACTAAACACAGCATTTATGGACTGACTGCATTGACTAATACCTGAAACACACACACACACACACACACACACACACACACACACACACACGTCAGCGTGTTGTGACGCCTCAGCGTCGCGGAATGGGACGGGACCGCCGGCACTTAGCTTGCAGCGCCATCTAGTGGTGAGACTGTGAACTGCATGTGTGCTGTGTGTGACGGAAGGTGAGGAAACAGGACACACTCTTTCCTGGACGCTCACAAACGCTCACGTCTGTCACCAGTCTGGCTTCCACGACTGTTAAATGCAGGTCATTTACATTCAAAAAAATCTCCAACCGGCCAAAAACACCACAACCTGCTGTTACCTTGGCAACAAAGCTATTTCAACACAGGTAAATAAGGAGTACGGCTTGGTCGACTAAATCTGCAATGACAGGGTTCTGTGCCGTCCAAAGAAAAAGGACAAAAGTCCTTCCTGTAACACCCCATCATGTTGCCAGATCATTCTGACGATTTGAAAAAAAGACGCCATACTTGTTAAAACCCAAACGTGCTGAACAAGACACGTGTCGATGAGCCCATGAAGTCTTTTGTATTTAACATTTTAAAGGTAAAATCCCATTAATATCAACATCTCTTTTACAGCAGTGACCTGGAGAAAAGAAGAAGAAGAAATACGAAAACACCACCAATCTGGCAACAACACATCCGCTCCGGTTCCCCTGAGGAGAACCAGCTGAGCCTTTTTCTTTGTAAAAATAAATAGAAATGCAAGGAGAGAAAAAAACACACACACACAAACAACAATTGAATTTGTATTATTAGATGTCAGGACACCCCCCAACATTTTTGTTTTGTGTATGTATTGTTATTGTTTTGATTTCAGATTTTATGCTGGAAATGTTTGAATGAATTCTTACTTTGACCAGAACATGGTGACAGAACAGTAAGTGTTTGACTAATCAAACCTCGCGAAGAAACAGCGATTGTCAACGTCTGGCTGCCAGCAGTCACAAGGCACTCTGACTAAAATGTATTGATTTGTGTATTTCAGGTGGAATAACCCACATGTGACACACCAGTCTCTGCCTCCCGAGTGGAACAAAAATACCACCGATTTGGCAACGTCAAACACCCCGCTTCGGGGTTTGTGGGGCCTTGGCTGGATTTGAGAGCGGTTCTCCTTCCTCCAGGGTTACTTGAGGATCTTCTGAACCATGTTCCCCATCAGTCCTTCTTCTGAAACATCTACTGATCCGTTCGTGGATGGATTTCCGTCCCTTGATTGCTAAAACAACCAAACCAGAAACGCAGATCAAATCCAAAACCAAACCCACCACCCAATATGGAGGTGGAGGGAATAAAGGGTTCTGCAAGGGGTCGCTCCATTTCTGACTGACTGGGTTCTTCAGCCTGCAGGAGAACTTCTCAACCTTCTGGATGATGTCGTTGTTGGAGACGGTGATGTCTTTTGTATCATTCCCCAGTTGAACATCTCCCAGTCTCCACAGGTAGCTGACAGGTCCCACATTCTCAGTGTTTCCGCCGCAGCTCAAGGTGCATTTCTCGGATTCAGGACCACAGGATGGTGGATCGATGCTCACCGTGGGCTTCGGTACCTCCTCGATCATCTGGACCCTGTATTGATCCTGAAGAACCCAGTTGTTGAGCTCCAGTGTGAAGTTCCCAGCGTCGTATTTAGTGGCATTCCTGATTTCCAGCTCCCCAGAACTGAGGTTCAAGGTTGTCCGGCCCTTAAAGCTCCGATAATAAACCACATCCAGTTTGTCTTTCACCCACTCGCACACCAGGTTCCTGTCCAGCTTCCAGGTGATGGCCCAGATCTCCTCTGAGATGGACGGATTCAGCCGCAGCTCCGCTCCTTCCTTGAAGTACAGCGACGTGACGGTGAAGGAGAAACACTGAGGCGCAGCTAAAAGCAGCGAGAAGAACCAGAAGGCTGTTTCTTTCTCCATGTTGACTTCAGGAACACCGAGGTTCTGCTCAACTCGGAGAAAACAGAATACTTCAGTCTAACTGAAGTATCAAAATGAACAGTCTTCTAACTGAAGTAAACCGTTTCCGAACACATTAGATCCCCAAACACGAGGTTTTTTTTTAGGATCCGGGTTGAACGAAAGTCCTTCCTGTAACACCCCATTATGTTGCCAGATCATTCTGACAATTTGGGAAAAAGACGCCAAACTTGTTAAAACCCAAACGTGCTGAACAAGACACGTGTCGATGAGCCCATGAAGTCTTTTGTATTTAACATTTTAAAGGTAAAATCCCATTAATATCAACATCTCTTTTACAGCAGTGACCTGGAGAAAAGAAGAAGAAATACGAAAACACCACCAATCTGGCAACAACACATCCGCTCCGGTTCCCCTGAGGAGAACCAGCTGAGCCTTTTTCTTTGTAAAAATAAATAGAAATGCAAGGAGAGAAAAAAACACACACACACAAACAATCGTGGCCTTCAACTAAATGTGTAGTTATTTTAAAATCTTTAACCTCCACAAAAGCCACAAACCCTTTAGACACGTCAAGTGAAGACGGTTCAATGACATTTCCATGCAAAAAGTATCGGTATCGGCCGATTCTACCCTGTATTCACTTGGGATCGGATCGATACCAAAATTCCCAGTATCGCCCACCCCTAGTGTTAAGTTAAACAGCGTGGGAATATGGTAACAGACAAAGTGATAAAGTTGGCCGTTTATGTGTCTGGTTTCAAACGTAAAAGGTAGCATTCACTTCGAGTTAACCTGTTTATTAATCTTGAGAAGAAATATGGTTATTCATACAGAGACTTTGGTATTCCTTGGAATAGTGGGTGAAATTGTCTAATAAGGTAACTCAAATTATTCTTTAAAGTAGAGCCAGAAGAGTACAGTAATATAACCATAGTACAGGCTCAAGTAACACTGTTTTGGAAAGCAAGAATGTAAAAAAAAAAGGTTTTAACATTTTTTTTTATGAAGCAGGAGAGGGTGTGGCACCCAGGATTATTTTAATAATTGAATTAGTATTATTAGATGTAAGGACACCCCCCAACATTTTTGTTTTATGTATGTATTGTTATTGTTTTGATTTCAGATTTTATGCTGGAAATGTTTGAATGAATTCTTACTTTGACCAGAACATGGTGACAGAACAGTAAGTGTTTGACTAATCAAACCTCGCGAAGAAACAGCGATTGTCAACGTCTGGCTGCCAGCAGTCACAAGGCACTCTGACTAAAATGTATTGATTTGTGTATTTCAGGTGGAAAAACCCACATGTGACACACCAGTCTCTGCCTCCCGAGTGGAACAAAAATACCACCGATCTGGCAACGTCAAACACCCCGTTTCGGGGTTTGTGGAGCCTTGGCTGGATTTGAGAGCGGTTCTCCTTCCTACAGGGGTACTTGAGGATCTTCTAAACCATTTTCCCTCTCAGTCTTTCTTCTGAAACATCTACTGATCCGTTCGTGGATGGATTTCCGTCCCTTGATTGCTAAAACAACCAAAACAGAAACGCAGATCAAACCCAAAACCAAACCCACCACCCAATATGGAGGTGGAGGGAATAAAGGGTTCTGCAAGGGGTCGCTCCATTTCTGACCGACTGGGTTCTTCAGTCGGCAGGAGAACTTCTCAACCTTCTGGATGATGTTGCCGTTGGAGACGGTGATGTCTTTTGTATCATTCTCCTTTTGATCATCTCCCAGTCTCCACAGGTAGCTGACAGGTCCCACATTCTCAGTGTTTGCGACGCAGCTCAAGGTGCATTTCTCCGAATTAGGACCACAGGATGGTGGATCTACGCTCACCGTGGGCTTCGGTACCTCCTCGATCATCTGGACCCTGTATTGATCCTGAAGAACCCGGTTGTTGAGCTCCAGTGTGAAGATCCCAGCGTCGTATTTAGTGGCATTCCTGATTTCCAGCTCCCCAGAACTGAGGTTCAAGGTTGTCCGGCCCTTAAAGCTCCGATAATAAACCACATCCAGTTTGTCTTTCACCCACTCGCACACCAGGTTCCTGTCCAGCTTCCAGGTGATGGCCCAGATCTTCTCTGAGATGGACGGATTCAGCCGCAGCTCCGCTCCTTCCTTGAAGTACAGCGACGTGACAGTGAAGGAGAAACACTGAGGCGCCGCTAAAAGCAGCGAGAAGAACCGGAAGGCGGTTTGTTTCTCCATGTTGGCTTCAGGAACACCGAGGTTCTGCTCAACTCTGTAAAATCCAGCAGTCTCTGAGTAACTTCTGTGGTTGGAGCGTGCGGTGCACCATGGAGAAGAGAGAAGAACCAGGTCCCGATCGCAGTGACTTTCTATCCTTCTTCTCCAAACAGCAGTGTTGTTCGGTGGGTCCTCCAGTCGCCTGTCCAAGCACAACTCATAAAAACCCACCCAGATCCAGAAGGAAACCAGTCAGAATAAACAGGAAAACCATCAGGAGAATACAAAGGTTTCCAAGGGAACGAAATCTGCAGGACGGCCCTCCCATATACACTGTGTTCCAGCGAAAGGGCGGAAAATAAAACGAATACAGAGAAATCACTCCAGTTCCAAATGAAACACACCACCGGGACAATTTCTACAATCGGTTAAATCACGACAAGCTCTGTTTCTTTGTGTCTAAAGTCCTCCTTGTTCCCTGTCAGCTTTCAAAGTCTCTCAGTCGTCTCTGGATTTCAGGACCCACTGTTTCTCTTTCTAGACTTTTTTACTCTTTCAGGACTTTTTACTGCGCTGATGCAACAGATCAGGTTGGCAGCAAGTTAGGCCATGCAGTGTGTGTGTGTGTGTGTGTACGTTTGTGTGTCTCTGTCAAAAAAAAAAAAAACCCTCACTAACCCAAGCTTACTGTGGGCATCGTGTATTTGCAAGTGTATTTGCAGTCCCTATGTCCTCTATTGTAAGTCGCTTTGGATAAAAGCGTCTGCCAAATGCAATGTAATGTAATGTAATTGCATTGTATTTCTTATTCTTCCTTCATCCTACTATTATCTATTACTGTTATGTTTTTGCTTTAAACTCTGGCACAACAATTTCCTTCGGGATAAATAAAGTTGTTCTCATTCTCATTCTCTCGTGAAAATGTTTCTATGGACCGGTGAGAGGCGCAGGGGTTCAAATGATAAGAACTTTTCACTTCACAGCATTCAATCAGTAACATGAGAGGGAGGTGATATCTCACGGTCACACTGATGTTCTGCAGTGAGGATGCAGAGCTGTTTTTTCTGTTCAATCGTTCCACGAGCCCATCGCTCTGAGGATGCAAAGGAGAAGTTCCAGACAAACTTTACAAACAAGCCTTTAGTTGCAGCTGAACGCCCAGAAACCTCATCCCACTCCGACGTATCCTCCGACGGGAGGGGTTCAATGAGTTGCAGCCGTTGGTAAACAAGCGCTTCTTTTATCAGAACACTTACATCCAAAAACCTACGACGACAGAAGCTCAAAAAACATTACCTTCACGCCTCCCGAACACTCTCGCACCTGCACACCCCGCTCCCAGCCAAAACACATTCACAGCCAGTAAGAAATAACAGAACTCTGAACATTCCTCTCAACAGCACTGCAGGACGTTTTAGTTAGAGAAACACCCTGGTGATGGTAAACGTCTGTTTACGCCACACGAGCCTGCAATATAACAAACTGCTCACATCAATTCCTTGTGTATAAAAAAAAGAAACAGAATTTATTGCACAACAAAAAACACCCACATCATTCACGGCAATCACAAAATCACACAGAAAACAAGCATCAACATAAACACAACATTTGTGACTCGCTACAATATGTACTATATACTGCTCAGAAAAATAAAGGGAACACTATAACAACACGATGAAACTCCAAGTCGAACGCACTTGTGTGAAATCAAACTGTCCACTTAGGAAGAAACACGGATTAATTTTGACTCGTTTTCAGGACGTTACATCAACGTTGGATCAGCCTGTCGTGTGTTTACCCACTAACATTTTGATTCCAGACCTCAATGGGTTCATCAATTTGATTTCTCTTGATCATTTCTGTGTGATTTGTTGTCGGCACATTCAACTGCGTAAAGAACAAAATATTTGATAATAATATTTCATTCATTAAGATCTAGGATGCTTTTTTGTCGTGTTCCCTTGATTTTTTTGAGCCGTGAGTATAGAGTGCATCGGAAAAAAGCAGTCTTTAACACACACACGCTCATACTTCAGCGTGGGTGAAAGGGATGGGGGCGGCGTTACTGGGTCTACAGCGCCCTCTAGCGGTGAGGGCTGGAACTGCAGGTGTGTGTGGCGGCGGGTGAGGAAACAGGACACACTCTTTCCTGGTCGCTCACAAACGCTCACCTCTTTCTTCAGTCTGGCTTCAACGACTCCTTCCCGTAGCTCCATTGTGTGTCTCATCAGCTTCATTTGTCAGAAGAACATCTCCCTTGTTCTTCACCATGGCCACCAGCACACCTCAAACATCTGCAGCTCAGTTGTTTTTTTAAGTGTAATTCTAAATTTAGAGCATGTTGATTTTGTAACATCGACATAAAAACATGTAGAATGTTCGTGTCTTTTCTGAGGGGAAACTGAAAGAGCTTGCCTTAAGAAGGACGGGCACATGGAGATGAATAAAACAACAAACAAATTTAAACAGTGGAGTTGCGAGAGTGTGCGGGCTGGCGCACGCGCACAACTCCGGAAGTGGCGGTGCCACATGACGTCATCCTCCTCGGTCCACAGCGGTGTTGCCAGATAATTCCGACAATGAACAAAAACACTTCCTGAAACCTGACTGCAAACCGGGTAATACAGAAACATGCTGAACAGGAAACGCATCAGGAGACGCAAGAAGATCTTTTAATTCATTCATTGTATTTTTTCAAGCATTCAAATCGGTAATCTCTTTCAGGAGTGACCTGGACATGAGAGGACGAAAGGAGGAAACACCACCAATCTGGCAACAAGCTCTTTTTGTGAACATCTGACACATTGTTGGGAAACTCTGAAGCAGCCCGCTGGTGAAAAAGAATAAAAACACCAGCAGTAAAATATATTTCTGGCGATGACACAGTGAAGAGGACATGAAGAAGAAGGAAGGATGAAAAGTAACTATGTGTGAGTTCAGTGTCTGTTGATGGAAGAAGCTTCAAATGATGAAATCACTCAAATTCAACCACACAGTTCATCCTTGTCACTTCATGGTATGAGCTTTATCATGTTTGACACACACACACACACACACACACACACACACACACACACACACACACACACACACACACACACACACACACACACACAAAGTGCTCAAATGTCAAAAATGTGCAACACGAGAGACAGCAGTGTGGAAATGTCAGTATCTCTACTTCTTTGTAGAGACTTGGTTACTGAGCTGTTCTCCTTCCTTCAGGTTGACTTGAGGATCTTCTGAACCATTTTCCTTCTCAGTCCTTCCTCTGAAACATCTACTGATCCACGGCCGTGACGGCCGGGTCCAGCTGAGCTGGATGGGGCGCCGTAGATGAAGTTGAATCGCAAACCTCACCTGATTCAGACATGCTCGGTTCGGGGTCACCAATGTGGCGTCTCAAAGACGAAATAATGGTGGAGGCGTAGAGGAGTTCAGTTCTTTAATTTTAAACACCAACAAAATACAACTGGAACTTGAACATCCGGGATCAACTTAATATACGCGGCTTAAATCAGGTACTCTGATATCCGTCTGGTCCACAAAATCTTCCATAACGCCACCCCGCCTCCTCTTAAGACCTACATCAAGCCTCGCTCCCAACTCACAAGTCGAGTGCTAAGGTCGGTGTCTAGAGGAGACTGCAATGTTCCTAAGAGAAAGTCTGCTTTTTCCTGTAAAGCCATAAAAGAATGGAATGTGCTTCCAGAAAATCTTAAGAACATGACTGATTTTCACACCTTTACACAGGTCGTTAGAAATAGGATTCTGCAGCACCAAACATGCTCACACTAACAATACCAGACGGGTCCCAGATGACCAAAGTCATAATATTACAACAATATCACAACAATAGCACTTTCAACTTGCAAAATACATATTTGATTGCCTGTTTATATATTGTATAGTTATTTTATTGCCTATCTGTACATTTTATATATATTGTCTATTTTGCACAGTTTTATATTTGTATTGTCCAGGACTACAGATGGAAATTAGCTATGAGCTACAATCTAGTACAAACATCTCTGCCTCTGTGCTTAATGTAATTGTACACTGTCCTAATAAACTTCTAAACAAACAAACAAACCACGCGCGACGACTCCCGGGAAGAAAAATTGGAGCCTTTTTCTTTATAAAAATAAATAGAAATGCAAGGAGAAAACACACAAACACACAATCTTGGCCTTCAACTAATCGTTTGTTCGTCTTAAAATCTTTAACCTCCGAGAGCCACAAAACCCTTTAGACACGTCAAGTGAAGATGGTTATTGTGGTTTGTCCGTTTTTGCGGCCTCCGCCACGGGACCGGACCTTGTTGTCCCGGTGTGTTCAGATGTGATCCAAGAAAAACATCAGAGCTGTCAGGAACTGATTAAGCAATGAGTGGTTAATTAGAGGTCAAGAAATACACTTGCGTGTAATGAATGTCACCCCGAGGGGATCGTTCGCCCTCTCTAGACGTCCGCTGAGCCGCGTCCAGTCGGATGTGCAGATGAGGAGGTTTCGGCCCCACTCTCAGGGAGTGGCAGTGATTTATTCCACTGTCTCGATGGTCAAGGTTACTTCCTAATAAGGAGTTGTTTTTCACACTCTTTGGAAGTGGGCAACTAGGTACCAGGCTGTGTCTTGGACTGGGCCTCCGGGCCTTCGGGATACGTCATTGCTAGTGCACTGGGGGTGTTAGTGGAAAAATACAAAGTCGGGTGCACTTTTGCCATCACGTGATGCGTTCCCACGCAAAAAGACGCTGAAAGTTCCCGTCAAAGAAAATACGGAGCATCTTCTTGAGTCCTTCTCATATTTAGAAAAAGTGTGTGTGAGAGTGTGTTTACCCGTGCAGACCTTCCTCTGAAAACTCTCCCGACCTCTTTACGGATATTTCCTATTCTAAAAAAAGTCAAATATGTGTGTGTGCGTCGGTGAATGGGACAGAGCCGCCGTCACTGAGCCTCCAGCGGCCTGTAGCGGAGGAATGAAGCTGATGAAACACACAGTGGAGCTATGGGGAGGAGACCTGGAAGCCAGGCTGAAGATGGAGGTGAGCGTTTGTGAGGGGCCAGAAAAGAGTGTGTTCTGTTTCCTCACTTAACGTAACACACACGTACACACCTGCTGCAGTTCGCACTCCCACCGCTAGAGGGTGCTCAGAGCAGGCGGCCCCGTCAAATTCTGCTGAATCACTTGGCTGATGACACACTCCAATCACACACACACACACACACACACACACACACACACACACACACACACACACACACACACACACACACACACACATCGGTACCAGTCCGATCGGCCGATCCCCAAGACGAAAACTTTCCCAACCGACCGCGTTGAGGGGCAATCCGAGTCCACAAACCAAGATGGAGAAAAGCGGAAACAAAATAAAAAAAGTGGAGGAAAGAAAGGCGCATGCGCACAACTCCACATGAGATGGCGACACTGTTACGTCATCCTGGCGACTCGTAGAAATAAACTCGTAAACGGAACCGCAAACTGAGTGTAACAGAAACATTTTGAACATGAAACACATCACTGAGCCCACAAGGTCATTAGTCATCTATCGATTGTGTTCATTTTGGGACAAGTGGACAAGAAAACACCATAAAAATTCAATGCATTCTTATCAAAAATAGAAGGTCCGTGTTTAAAAAAGAAGACTACAATCCAAGGGCATAACAAACACACACACACACACGCAAATGCTGTCGTATAAACAAGGCAGAGTCTGCTGCTACGTCAAAGAGTCTAGGCGGAGTTTGGAAGCGGTTCTCCTTCCTTCAGGGGTACTTGAGGACCTTCTAAACCATTTTCCTTCGCAGTCTTTCTTCTGAAACATCTACTGATCCGTTCGTGGATGGATTTCCGTCCCTTGATTGTTAAAGCAACCAAAACAGAAACGCAAATCAAACCCAAAACCAAACCCACCACCACCAAATATACAGGTGGTGGAGGTGGAAGGAATAAAGGGTTCTGCAAGGGGTCGCTCCATTTCTGACTGACTGGGTTCTTCAGCCTGCAGGAGAACTTCTCAGCCTTCTGGATGATGTTGCCGTTGTAGACGGTGATGTCTTTCCTCTCAATATCCCACTCATCATCTCCCAGTCTCCACAGGTAGCTGACAGGTTCCACATTCTCAGTGTTTCCGTCGCAGCTCAAGGTGCATTTCTCGGATTCAGGACCACAGGATGGTGGATCGATGCTCACCGTGGGCTTCGGTACCTCCTCGATTATCTGCACCCTGTATTGATCCTGGAAAACCTTGTAGTTGAACTCCAGTGTGAAGATCCCAGCGTCTTCTTTAGTGGCATTCCTGATTTCCAGCTCCCCAGAACTGAGGTTCAAGGTTGTCCGGCCCTTGAAGCTCCGATAATAAACCAAATCCAGTTTGTCTTTCACCCACTCGCACACCAGGTTCCTGTCCAGCTTCCAGGTGATGGCCCAGATCTCCTCTGAGATGGACGGATTCAGCCGCAGCTCCGCTCCTTCCTTGAAGTACAGCGACGTGACGGTGAAGGAGAAACACTGAGGCACCGTTAAAAGCAGTGAGAAGAACCAGAAGGCTGTTTCTTTCTCCGTGTTGACTTCAGGAACACCGAGGTTCTGCTCAACTCTGAGCAAACCGAATACTTCAGTCGAACTGAAGTATCAAAATGAACAGTCTTCTAACTGAAGTAAACCGTTTCCGAACACATTAGCTCCTCAAACACGAGATTAGGTGCCGGGTGTTTTTAGGATCCGGATTGAACGGAAGTCCTTCCTGTAACACCCCATTATGTTGCCAGGTCATTCTGACGATTTGAAAAAAAGACGCCAAACTTGTTAAAACCCAAACGTGCTGAACAAGACACGTGTCGATGAGCCCATGAAGTCTTTTGTCTTTAATCATTTTAAAGGTAAAATCCCATTAATATCAACATCTCTTTTACAGGAGTGACCTGGAGAAAAGAAGAAGAAGAAATACGAAAACACCACCAATCTGGCAACAACACATCCGCTCCGGTTCCCCTGAGGAGAACCAGCTGAGCCTTTTTCTTTGTAAAAATAAATAGAAATGCAAGGAGAGAAAAACACACACACACAAACAATCGTGGCCTTCAACTAAATGTGTAGTTATTTTAAAATCTTTAACCTCCACAAAAGCCACAAACCCTTTAGACACGTCAAGTGAAGACGGTTCAATGACATTTCCATGCAAAAAGTATCGGTATCGGCCGATTCTACCCTGTATTCACTTGGTATCGGATCGATACCAAAATTCACAGTATCGCCCACCCCTAGTGTTAAGTTAAACAGCGTGGGAATATGGTAACAGACAAAGTGATAAAGTTGGCCGTTTATGTGTCTGGTTTCAAACGTAAAAGGTAGCACTCACTTCGAGTTAACCTGTTTATTAATCTTGAGAGGAAATATGGTTATTCATACAGAGACTTTGGTATTCCTTGGAATAGTGGGTGAAATTGTCGAATAAGGTAACTCAAATTATTCTTTAAAGTAGAGCCAGAAGAGTACAGTAATATAACCATAGTACAGGCTCAAGTAACACTGTCTTGGGAAGCAAGAATGTAAAAAAAAAAATGTTGTATTGTATAAATGTTGTACAGCGACGTGACAGTGAAGGAGAAACACTGAGGCGCCGCTAAAAGCAGCGAGAAGAACCGGAAGGCTGTTTGTTTCTCCATGTTGGCTTCAGGAACACCGAGGTTCTGCTCAACTCTGTAAAATCCAGCAGTCTCTGAGTAACTTCGGTGGTTGGAGTGTGCGGTGCACCATGGAGAAGAGAGAAGAACCAGGTCCCGATCGCAGTGACTTTCTATCCTTCTTCTCCAAACAGCAGTGTTGTTCGGTGGGTCCTCCAGTCGCCTGTCCAAGCACAACTCATAAAAACCCACCCAGATCCAGAAGGAAACCAGTCAGAATAAACAGGAAAACCATCAGGAGAATACAAAGGTTTCCAAGGGAACGAAATCTGCAGGACGGCCCTCCCATATACACTGTGTTCCAGCGAAAGGGCGGAAAATAAAACGAATACAGAGAAATCACTCCAGTTCCAAATGAAACACACCACCGGGACAATTTCTACAATCGGTTAAATCACGACAAGCTCTGTTTCTTTGTGTCTAAAGTCCTCCTTGTTCCCTGTCAGCTTTCAAAGTCTCTCAGTCGTCTCTGGATTTGAGGAGCCACTGTTTCTCTTTCTAGACTTTTTTTCTCTTTCAGGACTTTTTACTGCGCTGATGCAACAGATCAGGTTGGCAGCAAGTTAGGCCATGCAGTGTGTGTGTGTGTACGTTTGTGTGTCTCTGTCAAAAAAAAAAAAAACCCTCACTAACCCAAGCTTACTGTGAGCATCGTGTATTTGCAAGTGTATTTGCAGTCCCTATGTCCTCTATTGTAAGTCGCTTTGGATAAAAGCGTCTGCCAAATGCAATGTAATGTAATGTAATTGCATTGTATTTCTTATTCTTCCTTCATCCTACTATTATCTATTACTGTTATGTTTTTGCCTTAAACTCTGGCACAACAATTTCCTTCGGGATAAATAAAGTTGTTCTCATTCTCATTCTCTCGTGAAAATGTTTCTATGGACCGGTGAGAGGCGCAGGGGTTCAAATGATAAGAACTTTTCACTTCACAGTATTCAATCAGTAACATGAGAGGGAGGTGATATCTCACGGTCACACTGATGTTCTGCAGTGAGGATGCAGAGCTGTTTTTTCTGTTCAATCGTTCCACGAGCCCATCGCTCTGAGGATGCAAAGGAGCAGTTCCAGACAAACTTTACAAACATGCCTTTAGTTGCAGGTGAACGCCCAGAAACCTCATCCCACTCCGACGTATCCTCCGACGGAAGGGGTTCAATGAGTTGCAGCCGTTGGTAAACAAGCGCTTCTTTTATCAGAACACTTACATCCAAAAACCTACGATGACAGAAGCTCAAAAAACATTACCTTCACGCCTCCCGAACACTCTCGCACCTGCACACCCCGCTCTCTCAGCCAAAACACATTCACAGCCAGTAAGAAATAACAGAACTCTGAACATTCCTCTCAACAGCACTGCAGGACGTTTTAGTTAGAGAAACACCCTGGTGATGGTAAACGTCTGTTTACGCCACACGAGCCTGCAATATAACAAACTGCTCACATCAATTCCTTGTGTATAAAAAAAAAAAAAACAGAATTTATTGCACAACAAAAAACACCCACATCATTCACGGCAATCACACAGAAAACAAGCATCAACATAAACACAACATTTGTGAGTCGCTACAATATGTACTATATACTGCTCAGAAAAATAAAGGGAACACTATAACAACACGATGAAACTCCAAGTCGAACGCACTTGTGTGAAATCAAACTGTCCACTTAGGAAGAAACACGGATTAATTTTGACTCGTTTTCAGGACGTTACATCAACGTTGGATCAGCCTGTCGTGTGTTTACCCACTAACATTTTGATTCCAGACCTCAATGGGTTCATCAATTTGATTTCTATTGATCATTTCTGTGTGATTTGTTGTCGGCACATTCAACTGCGTAAAGAACAAAATATTTGATAATAATATTTCATTCATTAAGATCTAGGATGCTTTTTTGTCGTGTTCCCTTGATTTTTTTGAGCCGTGAGTATAGAGTGCATCGGAAAAAAGCAGTTTTTAACACACACACGCTCATACTTCAGCGTGGGTGAAAGGGATGGGGGCGGCGTTACTGGGTCTACAGCGCCCTCTAGCGGTGAGAGCTGGAACTGCAGGTGTGTGTGGCGGCGGGTGAGGAAACAGGACACACCCTTTCCTGGTCGCTCACAAACGCTCACCTCTTTCTTCAGTCTGGCTTCAACGACTCCTTCCCGTAGCTCCATTGTGTGTCTCATCAGCTTCATTTGACAGAAGAACATCTCCCTTGTTCTTCACCATGGCCACCAGCACACCTCAAACATCTGCAGCTCAGTTGTTTTTTTAAGTGTAATTCTAAATTTAGAGCATGTTGATTTTGTAACATCGACATAAAAACATGTAGAATTTTCGTGTCTTTTCTGAGGGGAAACTGAAAGAGCTTGCCGTAAGAAGGACGGGCACATGGAGATGAATAAAACAACAAACAAATTTAAACAGTGGAGTTGCGAGAGTGTGCGGGCTGGCGCACGCGCACAACTCCGGAAGTGGCGGTGCCACATGACGTCATCCTCCTCGGTCCACAGCGGTGTTGCCAGATAATCCTGACAATGAACAAAAACACTTCCTGAAACCTGACTGCAAACCGGGTAATACAGAAACATGCTGAACAGGAAACGCATCAGGAGACGCAAGAAGATCTTTTAATTCATTCATTGTATTTTTTCAAGCATTCAAATCGGTAATCTCTTTCAGGAGTGACCTGGACAAGAGAAGCCGAAAGGAGGAAACACCACCAATCTGCAACAAGCTCTTTTCGTGAACATCTGACACATTGTTGGGAAACTCTGAAGCAGCCCGCTGGTGAAAAAGAATAAAAACACCAGCAGTAAAATATATTTCTGGCGATGACACAGTGAAGAGGACATGAAGAAGAAGGAAGGATGAAAAGTAACTATGTGTGAGTTCAGTGTCTGTTGATGGAAGAAGCTTCAAATGATGAAATCATTCAAATTCAACCACACAGTTCATCCTTGTCACTTCATGGTATGAGCTTTATCATGTTTGACACACACACACACACACACACACACACACACACACACACACACACACACACACACACACACACACACACACACACACACACACAGACACACAAAGTGCTCAAATGTCAAAAATGTGCAACACGAGAGACAGCAGTGTGGAAATGTCAGTATCTCTACTTCTTTGTAGAGACTTGGTTACTGAGCTGTTCTCCTTCCTTCAGGTTGACTTGAGGATCTTCTGAACCATTTTCCTTCTCAGTCCTTCCTCTGAAACATCTACTGATCCACGGCCGTGACGGCCGGGTCCAGCTGAGCTGGATGGGGCGCCGTAGATGAAGTTGAATCGCAAACCTCACCTGATTCAGACATGCTCGGTTCGGGGTCACCAATGTGGCGTCTCAAAGACGAAATAATGGTGGAGGCGTAGAGGAGTTCGGTTCTTTAATTTTAAACACCAACAAAATACAACTGGAACTTGAACATCCGGGATCAACTTAATATACGCGGCTTAAATCAGGTACTCTGATATCCGTCTGGTCCACAAAATCTTCCATAACGCCGCCCCGCCTCCTCTTAAGACCTACATCAAGCCTCGCTCCCAACTCACAAGTCGAGTGCTAAGGTCGGTGTCTAGAGGAGACTGCAATGTTCCTAAGAGAAAGTCTGCTTTTTCCTGTAAAGCCATAAAAGAATGGAATGTGCTTCCAGAAAATCTTAAGAACATGACTGATTTTCACACCTTTACACATGTTGTTAAAAATAGGATTCTGCAGCACCAAACATGCTCACACTAACAATACCAGACGGGTCCCAGATGACCAAAGTCATAATATTACAACAATATCACAACAATAGCACTTTCAACTTGCAAAATACATATTTGATTGCCTGTTTATATATTGTATAGTTATTTTATTGCCTATCTGTACATTTTATATATATTGTCTATTTTGCACAGTTTTATATTTGTATTGTCCAGGACTACAGATGGAAATTAGCTATGAGCTACAATCTAGTACAAACATCTCTGCCTCTGTGCTTAATGTAATTGTACACTGTCCTAATAAACTTCTAAACAAACAAACAAACCACGCGCGACGACTCCCGGGAAGAAAAATTGGAGCCTTTTTCTTTATAAAAATAAATAGAAATGCAAGGAGAAAACACACAAACACACAATCTTGGCCTTCAACTAATCGTTTGTTCGTCTTAAAATCTTTAACCTCCGAGAGCCACAAAACCCTTTAGACACGTCAAGTGAAGATGGTTACTGTGGTTTGTCCGTTTTTGCGGCCTCCGCCACGGGACCGGACCTTGTTGTCCCGGTGTGTTCAGATGTGACAAAGTTGGGTGCACTTTTGCCATCACGTGATGCGTTCCCACGCAAAAAGACGCTGAAAGTTCCCGTCAAAGAAAATACGGAGCATCTTCTTGAGTCCTTCTCATATTTAGAAAAAGTGTGTGTGAGAGTGTGTTTACCCGTGCAGACCTTCCTCTGAAAACTCTCCCGACCTCTTTACGGATATTTCCTATTCTAAAAAAAGTCAAATATGTGTGTGTGCGTCGGTGAATGGGACGGGGCCGCCGTCACTGAGCCTCCAGCGCCCTGTAGCGGAGGAATGAAGCTGATGAAACACACAGTGGAGCTATGGGGAGGAGACCTGGAAGCCAGACTGAAGATGGAGGTGAGCGTTTGTGAGGGGCCAGGAAAGAGTGTGTTCTGTTTCCTCACTTAACGTAACACATCGGTACCAGTCCTATCGGCTGATCCCCAAGACGAAAACTTTCCCAACCGACCGCGTTGAGGGGCAATCCGAGTCCAGAAACCAAGATGGAGAAAAGCGGAAACAAAATTAAAAAAGTGGAGGAAAGAAAGGCGCATGCGCACAACTCCACATGAGACGGTGACACTTTTACGTCATCCTGGCGACTCGTAGAAATAAGTTTAAACGGAACCGCAAACTGAGTGTAACAGAAACATTTTGAACATGAAACACATCCCTTAGCCCACAAGGTTATTAGTCATCTATCGATTGTGTTCATTTTGGGACATGTGGACAAGAAAACACCATAAAAATTCAATGCATTCTTATCAAAAATAGAAGGTCCGTGTTTAAAAAAGAAGACTACAATCCAAGGGCATAACAAACAAACACACACACACGCAAATGCTGTGATATACAAAAGGCGGCGTCTGCTGCTACGTCAAAGAGTCTAGGCGGAGTTTGGAAGCGGTTCTCCTTCCTTCAGGGGTACTTGAGGACCTTCTAAACCATTTTCCTTCGCAGTCTTTCTTCTGAAACATCTACTGATCCGTTCGTGGGTGGATTTCCGTCCCTTGATTGCTAAAACAACCAAAACAGAAACAAAGATCAAACCCAAACCCAAAGCCACCACCCAATATGGAGGTGGAAGGAATAAAGGGTTCTGCAAGGGGTCGCTCCATTTCTGACTGACTGGGTTCTTCAGCCTGCAGGAGAACTTCTCAACCTTCTGGATGATGTTGTTGTTGGAGACAGTGATATCTTTTGTATCATTCTCCAGTTGAACATCTCCCAGTCTCCACAGGTAGCTGACAGGTCCCACATTCTCAGTGTTTGCGTCGCAGCTCAAGGTGCATTTCTCCGATTTAGGACCACAGGATGGTGGATCGACGCTCACCGTGGGCTTCGGTACCTCCTCGATCATCTGGACCCTGTATTGATCCGGAAGAACCCGGCGGTTGAACTCCAGTGTGAAGATCCCAGCGTCGTGTTTAGTGGCATTCCTGATTTCCAGCTCCCCAGAACTGATGTTCAAGGTTGTCCGGCCCTTAAAGCTCCGATAGCAAACCAAATCCAGTTTGTCTTTCACCCACTCGCACACCAGGTTCCTGTCCAGCTTCCAGGTGATGTCCCAGATCTCCTCTGAGATGGACGGATTCAGCCGCAGCTCCGCCCCTTCCTTGAAGTACAGCGACGTGACGGTGAAGGAGAAACACTGAGGCGCCGCTAAAAGCAGCGAGAAGAACCGGAAGGCTGTTTGTTTCTGCATGTTGAACTCCAGGAACGCGCCGACTTACCACCAACTCGTCTGGGAACGACCGTTCAGGCGAGCGAGCCGGCTTCCTGAGGCATTGAGGGGGGGCGATGCGGCGTTTCTTCCGCTTTACATGGACGGTAATGGGCGTGGCGTGTTCGGTGACAAAATGTCGACCGCAAGTAGTAAATGCTGATCTTTTAAGGTTACACATGTCACTGTTACACATTTCAATTTATATATTTTTGCGTGTTTTTCAGAGGCTCTGTGTTGTTTCAGTCTAAATTGGTTAAAAGTTGAATTGTGAATAGTTAAAAGTTCTTGTATTTTTATAGTTTATTTGTAGCACTGAAGAGTTCATATTTTTAATTTATGTTTTATAATTTTGCATTTTTTCAGGGATTCTGTGTTGTTTGATTTTACATGTGTTGAGTGTATAAAAAGCTGCAGAAACACAGCTGCAGACAAGGAGACACGGCATTTGAGCTGTCAAGGGGTTACTGTAACAGGTTGGGGCCTAAAGTTCGGCAGCTGACCTCTCGATGCTCCCCTGGAGGTCCCGCAGGGGGGCGCCCAGCGCCGCAGAGGCCGAGCACAGGTCGGCATAGTCCTTCTGGGTCTCCAGGGCCAGCAGGTTCAGCTGGTCCTGCAGGCACTGGATGGTCTGCTTCATGCCCTGAAAGAAGCAGCGGCGGCCCTTAGGCGACGATCAGGTAACTATGGCAACAACAACCTCCTGAAGCATGCAGTCAGGGAGACCCTCTGCATCGGGGTCCCACCTCTTGATATTTCACTTTCAGTGCGTTCAGCGCACGGGGGAAAAGACGAGCACTCTCACCGCCTGCTGTCGCTCCTGCGCCCGGCGGATGGCGTCCTCCAGCCTGTCGCGTTCTTCCAGCAGGGAGCCCAGGCCGCGGGAAGCGTTGTCCCGCAGCGCCGCCAGGTCCCGTGCCAAGCCGATGAAGAACGCGCCCATGTCCTTCATCGCCTCCACCTGGTCGGAGGGACCAATGACGAAGACACCATCAAAACGGATCCGTGACCCCGGAGATCCCCGGGCCACGCAGACCGGAGGTGTACGAACCTTGTCGGCCAGGTCTCGCTGCGCCTCCACCGCCGCTCCCAGCGTTTGACTCAGCTCCCTCACGACCGGGAGCCCCGCCAGGGTCTGACCTACCAGCACCTCCTCCATGTCGCGCTGATGCTCCTCCTAGCGGTGAAAGATGGGGCGCATGTTAAAAAGAGCGAGATGTTGAAGCTTGATAGACACACATCAGCTGCGCGAGGCTCACCAGCAGCTCCAGCAGACGCTCCTTGTCCTGCAGACACTGCGACCGCTGCTGCCGAACCTTCTCCTGACAGCGAGACACGCCGGCCGCCACCAGCTGCCCGACCCCGCCCACGAAGGCCTGAGCAGTGTTAGAACTAAAACAAACAAACAAAAAAAACTCCACCTCCGCTTTGCTTGTCAAAAAGTCACATTACCAGGATGGCAAGCATCAGTCCAGCCGCATTTCCTTCCATGGGTTTTGAGACTTTTTTTCTGCATGTTTTTGTTTGGTTATTTGTGTTTGTTTTTTTGTCCTTGTCTACAAAACACAGGCGTCCTTCTCCCTGAGGAGAGACATGAGGTCCAAACAGGTCGTCTCCTCTGTGCTACGAGGTCAAAGTCTGTCCAGCTCAGTCTCGCCTGGGTTACTGAGCGGTTCTCCTTCCGTCCGGGTTACTTCAGGACTATTTTCCCTCACAGTCCTTCCACTCAAACATGTACTGATTTTTTGGTGGAAATATTTTCGTTTCCAAATTGCGAAAACAACCAAACACAAAACCACCAACACCACCAACACCAAAACCCAATATGGAAGTTGAAGGAATAAAGGGTTCTGCAAGGGGTCGCTCCATTTCTGACTGACTGGGTTCTTCAGCCTGCAGGAGAACTTCTCAGCCTTCTGGATGATGTTGCCGTTGGAGAAGGTGATGTCTTTTGTATCATTCTCCAGTTGAACATCTCCCAGTCTCCACAGGTAGCTGACAGGTCCCACATTCTCAGTGTTTGCGTCGCAGCTCAAGGTGCATTTCTCCGATTCAGGACCACAGGATGGTGGATCGACGCTCACCGTGGGCTTCGGTACCTCCTCGATCATCTGGACCCTGTATTGATCCTGAAGAGCCCAGCGGTTGAACTCCAGTGTGAAGATCCCAGCGTCGTATTTAGTGGCATTCCTGATTTCCAGCTCTGCAGATCTGATGTTCAAGGTCGTCCGGCCCTTAAAGCTTCGATAATAAACCAAATCCAGTTTGTCTTTCACCCACTCGCACACTGGATTCCCGTCCATCAACCATCCAATGGCCCAGATCTCCTCTGAGATGGACGGATTCAGCCGCAGCTCCGTTCCTTCCTTGAAGAACAGCGACGTGACGGTGAAGGAGAAACACTGAGGCGCCGCGAGAAGCAGTGAGAAGAACCAGAAGGCTGTTTCTTTCCCCATGTTGGCTTCAGGAACATCGAGGTTCTGCTCAACTCTGTGAAATCCAGAAGACTTCAGTGTCTGAGTAAGTTCTTGGGTTGGATGTTGGATGGCAGCGTTACCTGAGAGGAACAATCAAAGTCTAATCTGTCCCTGCTCACCTGTCAGAGAAGTAATATCCCTCTCATCCAATCAGCAGCGTTGTCAGTCTGTTGTCCAATCACAACTCAAAAACCTGCAATATTTTAATAAAAACCCGCCCAGATCTTAAAGGAAACAGAGAAAACAGGTTTTAAGGGAACGAAGTGCAGGGGGAGGTTTGCTTAAACACTGTGTTCCATAAAAAGGGACGGAAATTAAACAAATAGAGAATTAAATTACTTGAATTAAAAAGAAAACACACACACACATCGACAACAAAACGTAAGATGGTAAATCCTTGAAAACAAGTTGAGCTTTGATTTCTGTTCAGAGTTCACACACTCAAACTCTGATTGTGTTAAACACAATTAGGCTCATGTATATCTGTTAGTTGTTATTAAACACAGAAGCAGCAAAAAGGTTTAAAAACACCAAGAATACACACACACACACACACACACAGTGATCTGTGATCATTATCACATCTGATAATGTGCAGTCAACAACTTCTAACCGAAATAACCCGTTCTCTAAAATCTTGTATCTCTGAGGACGACGGCTTCCTTATCAGCAGGAAGCAGATGGTTTGCAAAAACGCGCCATAATCAACTACATGCTGGGCTGACAGGTCCCACATTCTCAGTGTTTCCGTCGCAGCTCAAGGTGCATTTCTCCGATTTAGGACCACAGGATGGTGGATCTACGCTCACCGTGGGCTTCGGTACCTCCTCGATCATCTGGGCCCTGTATTGATCCTGAAGAGCCCGGTGGTTGAGATCCAGTGTGAAGATCCCAGCGTCGAATTTTGTGGCATTCCTGATTTCCAGCTCCGCGGTTCTGGTGTTCAAAGTTGTCCGGCCTTTAAACCTTGAATAATAAACCACATCCAGTTTGTCTTTCACCCAATCGCACACTGGATTCCCGTCCACCAACCATCCAATGTCCCAGATCTCCTCTAAGATGGACGGATTCAGCCGCAGCTCCGCTCCTTCCTTGAAGTACAGCGACGTGACGGTGAAGGAGAAACACTGAGGCGCCGCTAAAAGCAGCGAGAAGAACCAGAAGGCTGTTTGTTTCTCCATGTTGAACTCCAGGAACACGCCGACTTACCACCAACTCGTCTGGGAACGACCGTTCAGGCGAGCGAGACGTCGAAAGGCATCGAAAGGAGGGGCAGCGGCTTTTATTCCTCTTGAAGCTCACACGATTGGTCAATGGGCGTGGCGTGTTCTGTGTGACTCGTTGTCAACCTTCAGTTGAGACAGTAGTTTGTTTTGCGTGTTTTTCAAAGGCTCTGTGTTGTTTCAGTCTAAATTGGTTAAAAGTTGAATTGTGAATAGTTAAAAGTTCTTGTGTTTTTATAGTTTATTTATAGCACTGAAGAGTTCATATTTTTAATTTATGTTTTATCATTTTGCATTTTTTCAGGGATTCTGTGTTGTTTGATTTTACATTTGTTGAGTGTATAAAAAGCTAAAATTGTTTTGTATTTAACAATTGATTTTTTGTAGATCTGTAAATACTTTAATTTATATTTCGTGAGTTTTTCAGGGATCCTGTGTTTAAATCACTTTAAATGTTACGTACAAAAAAGTTTATTCTTGTATTTCATAGTTTATTTGTGGTTGAACTGAAAAGCGAATATTTCTAAATTACATTTTCTTGTGTCATGTGTTTTTCAGGGAGTCTGCGTTGCTTGACTTTAAAGTTGCTTCGTATAAAAGAGTTAAAAGTTTAAAGTTTACAAAAGTTTACAGCTCTTCCCATTAACAATGTTTATGTTCTATGTTTTTCTGTTGTCAACTTGTAAAGCCTCTTTGTGTACCGTGAAAAGCGCTATACAAATCGTATGTATTATTATTATTATTATTAAATGAGTTAAAAGCTGCGGGGTCGCGCCTGGGGAACGGGGACAGGATGACACCTTCTCAGACGGCGTCTTCACTCGGGAATCCGAGGAGAGCGAGGGTTCGGGCACTGACCTGTAGGGACGTCCTGCTGAAGCTCCTCCATCAGGAAGCCGCTGACCAGCTGCCGGCTCCCGTCCAGGCGGGACCGGATCTCGGCCGTCTGCCGGTCCAGAGCCGCCCGGTTGGTGGAGGTTCGGCTCTGCCGCGCCGCCAGTGCCTGCTGCAGCTCATCCTGCTGGTTCGTGAGCTCCTTCTCCACCGCCTGGAGCTGCGTGGCGCAGTGTGTCTGCACACCCTGGGGAGCGGCGGGTGGAGGAAGCCTTTAAACCTCCTCCCAAAAAACAAACCAACAAAAAAACAAAGTGACGTTACCTCTTGCTGGGCCCCCGCCTCAGTGGAGAGCTCCCCCAAAAAGGAGAGGCGTTCCTGGGCTTGCTTCTCGGCGTGCTCCCTGGCCCTGGAGCTCCACCGGAGGTCACGCTCCACCAGACCTGCGGGTCACAAGTACACGGTCTCACACACCTGCTGACGTTCACCAGGGGGTTGGTGAACGTCAGGAGGTTCCTGACGGGGGCTCCTACCAGACACGGAGCCGTGCAGGTGGGTGCAGCAGCCGGCCAGCTCTTCCAGCGTTTCCCGGCTGTTGTCGGCGTTGAGCCGCAGCGAGGCGGCGAGGGAGGAGGAGGCGGAGGAGAGGAGGTCCGCCTGCGCTGAAGCCTGGAGTTCTGCTACGTTGCAGCCGCTGCAGACAAGGAGAAATGGCATTTGAGCTGTCAAGGGGTTACTGTAACAGGTTGGGGCCTAAAGTTCGGCAGCTGACCTCTCGATGCTCCCCTGGAGGTCCCGCAGGGGGGCGCCCAGCGCCGCAGAGGCCGAGCACAGGTCGGCAGAGTCCTTCTGGGTCTCCAGGGCCAGCAGGTTCAGCTGGTCCTGCAGGCACTGGATGGTCTGCTTCATGCCCTGAAAGAAGCAGCGGCGGCCCTTAGGTGACGATCAGGTAACTATGGCAACAACAACCTCCTGAAGCATGCAGTCAGGGAGACCCTCTGCATCGGGGTCCCACCTCTCGATATTTCACTCTTTCAGTGCGTTCAGCGCACGGGGCAAAAGACGAGCACTCTCACCGCCTGCTGTCGCTCCTGCGCCCGGCGGATGGCGTCCTCCAGCCTGTCGCGTTCTTCCAGCAGGGAGCCCAGGCTGCGGGAAGCGTTGTCCCGCAGCGCCGCCAGGTCCCGTGCCAAGCCGGTGAAGAATGCGCCCATGTCCTTCATCGCCTCCACCTGGCCGGAGGGACCAATGACGAAGACACCATCAAAACGGATCCGTGACCCCGGAGATCCCCGGGCCACGCAGACCGGAGGTGTACGAACCTTGTCGGCCAGGTCTCGCTGCGCCTCCACCGCCGCTCCCAGAGTTTGACTCAGCTCCCTCACGACCGGGAGCCCCGCCAGGGTCTGACCTACCAGCACCTCCTCCATGTCTCGCTGATGCTCCTCCTAGCGGTGAAAGATGGGGCGCATGTTAAAAAGAGCGAGATGTTGAAGCTTGATAGACACACATCAGCTGCGCGAGGCTCACCAGCAGTTCCAGCAGACGCTCCTTGTCCTGCAGACACTGCGACCGCTGCTGCCGAACCTTCTCCTGACAGCGAGACACGCCGGCCGCCACCAGCTGCCCGACCCCGCCCACGAAGGCCTGAGCAGTGTTAGAACTAAAACAAACAAACAAAAAAAACTCCACCTCCGCTTTGCTTGTCAAAAAGTCACATTACCAGGATGGCAAGCATCAGTCCAGCTGCATTTCCTTCCATGGGTTTTGAGACTTTTTTTCTGCATGTTTTTGTTTGGTTATTTGTGTTTGTTTTTTGTCCTTGTCTACAAAACACAGGCGTCCTTCTCCCTGAGGAGAGACATGAGGTCCAAACAGGTCGTCTCCTCTGTGCTACGAGGTCAAAGTCTGTCCAGCTCAGTCTCGCCTGGGTTACTGAGCGGTTCTCCTTCCGTCCGGGTTGCTTCAGGACCATTTTTCCCTCGCAGTCCTTCCACTCAAACATGTACTGATTTTTTGATGGAAACATTTTCGTTTCCAAATTGCGAAAACAACCAAACACAAAACCACCAACCCCACCAACACCAAAACCCAATATGGAAATTGAAGGATTAACGGGTTCTGCAAGGGGTCGCTCCATTTCTGACTGACTGGGTTCTTCAGCCTGCAGGAGAACTTCTCAGCCTTCTGGATGATGTTGCCATTGGAGAAGGTGATGTCTTTTGTATCATTCTCCAGTTGAACATCTCCCAGTCTCCACAGGTAGCTGACAGGTCCCACATTCTCAGTGTTTGCGTCGCAGCTCAAGGTGCATTTCTCCGATTTAGGACCACAGGATGGTGGATCGATGCTCACCGTGGGCTTCGGTACCTCCTCGATCATCTGGACCCTGTATTGATCCTGAAGAGCCCGGCGGTTGAGCTCCAGTGTGAAGATCCCAGCGTCGTATTTAGTGGCATTCCTGATTTCCAGCTCCCCAGAACTGATGTTCAAGGTTGTCCGGCCCTTAAAGCTCCGATAACAAACCAAATCCAGTTTGTCTTTCACCCACTCGCACACCAAGTTCACGTCCATCAACCATCCAATGTCCCAGATCTCCTCTGAGATGGACGGATTCAGCCGCAGCTCCGCTCCTTCCTTGAAGTACAGCGACGTGACGGTGAAGGAGAAACACTGAGGCGCCGCTAAAAGCAGCGAGAAGAACCGGAAAGTTGTTTCTTTCTGCATGTTGGCTTCAGGAACAACGAGGTTCTGCTCAACTCTGAGCAAACCAAATACTTCGGTCCAACTTTAAACCGATTTCAAAATCCAAATGGCGGATTAGATTTCGGTTACGATTTTAAGGTCTTTCCTGTAACACCCTATCATGTTGCCAGATTTTTCTGAAGATTTGAAAAGAAGACGCCAAACTTGGTTAACCAAAACATGCTGAACAAGAAACACGTCGATGAGCCCATGAAGTTTTTTTCATTTAATCATTTAATTGATCCAACCAGGTAAAACCCCCATTGATATCAACATCTCAGTTACAGGAGTGACCTGGAGAAAAGAAGAAGAAATACGGAAACACCACCAATCTGGCAACAACACATCCGCTCCGGTTCCCCTGAGAAGAACAAACTGAGCCTTTTCTTTGTAAAAAAAAAAAAAAAAAAAAAAGCTGCAAAGTCCTACCTTGATGCCATGATCATATCCCACATTTTATGTTGCATATCATCCTGGTCTCAGGATAAGATAAGATTAGATTAGATTAACTTTATTAATCCCGAAGGAAATTATTGTGCCAGAGTTACAGAAAATATAACAGTAATAAATGATAAAAAGAAAAAGGCAGAATTAGAAATAAAAATAAACTATAAACTATAAAGTGTCTCAGTGAAACAATAAAGTCTCTTAGTAAACAAGTGATACAACTCTAAGTGTCTTAGTAACAAGTGAGGTAAGGAGTGCACAATAGTATGATGAAAGGAAAAATTGTAGTGTAGCTGTTATGAAAAGAAATATTGCACAGTGAAATGAAATATCGCAAAGTTGTTCTAATCTTATCTTATCTTATCTTATCTTAGCCTGAGACCAGGATGATATGCAACATAAAATGTGGGATATGATCATGGCATCAAGGTAGGACTTTGCATCTTCTAGTGATAGCGCGTTCCTGATATGTTGGAAGTTCGAAATGTTAAACTTCAAGGCATTACAGGTCTTTTTAATATGATTTTTAAAACTAAGTGAAGGGTCCAATATGACACCTAGATATTTGACCTCTTCAGCGTTTTTGATCATATGGTTACTTACTTGAATATTTGGGAAGACATTCTGAGTTTTTTTGTTTGAGAAACACATTGTGAGCGTTTTCTCAGTGTTCAATGCAAGGCATGAGTTGTTGAGCCACTCTAGTGCATTTGCCATCGTGATGGATAGTTTGGCAGCAACAGAATCAGCATCAGAACCGTGCGCAAAAAAGACCGTATCATCAGCATACATTAAGATTTCTACATCGCTGCAGATGGAGGGCAGGTCATTCATGTATAGACTGAAAAGTAATGGCCCTCGAACGGACCCTTGGGGCAGGCCTGTTGTACAGGCTGTAAACGGTGAGGTTTTAGTTTTTATTTTGACGCATTGATAACGGTTCGCTAGGTATGATTGAAACCAATTCGTGGTATTTGCTGATAAGTGAAAATTGTGCATTTTGGACAAAAGCATAGAGTGGTTTACTGTTTCAAATGCCTTGCGAAGATCCAGAAAGACGGCCCCGACCACCCCTCCTTTGTCAAGACTGGATTTGATCACCTCGAGGAAATAGCAGCATGCTGTGTCGGTGGAATGGTTTGATCGGAAGCCAAACTGCATAGGATGTAACATGTTTCCATTGTCCAGGTGATCAATCAGCTGTTCAGTAACAATTTTTTCAATAACTTTTGAGACAACTGGGAGGATGCCAATCGGTCTGTAGTTCTTAATGTCTTTACAGTTTCCAGCTTTAAAAATAGGTGTCATGTGTGTGACGGCAGGTGAGGAAACAGGACACACTCTCTCCTGGACACTCACAAACGCTCACGTCTGTCTTCAGTCTGGCTTCCACGACTGTTAAATGCAGGTCATTTACATTCAAAAAAATCTCAAACCGGCCAAAAACACTACAGCCTGCTGTTACCTTGGCAACAAAGCTATTTCAACACATGTAAATAAGGAGTACGGCTTGGTCGACTAAATCTGCAATGACAGGGTTCTGTGCCGTCCAAAGAAAAATATTGGGCAAATTCCGTGTCATTTTGTCTACCTTTCCTTTGGGCCGCTCCCTGCTGGAGTCGCCACAGCCAATCATCTTCCTCCATGTAATTCCCGCCAATCCAGTCACTTCCTGTCCTTTCCCTCCATCCAATCGTCCTTCCACCCAGATCTTCGAAGTCAGCTGTGCATTGAAGCCAACTGGCTTTTTAGAACTAAAACAAAAGCCAAACCCTCCACCTCCGCTTTGCTTGTCAAAAAGTCACATTACCAGGATGGCAAGCATCAGTCCAGCTGCATTTTCTTCCATGGGTTTTGAGACTTTTTTTCTGCATGTTTTTGTTTGGTTATTTGTGTTTGTTTTTTTGTCCTTGTCTACAAAACACAGGCGTCCTTCTCCCTGAGGAGAGACATGAGGTCCAAACAGGTCGTCTCCTCTGTGCTACGAGGTCAAAGTCTCAGTTTTACAGTTCATTCTCGCCTGGGTTACTGAGCGGGTTTACTTCCGCCTTGGTTGCTTCAGGACTATTTTCCCTCACAGTCCTTCCACTCGAACATGTACTGATTTTTTGATGGAAACATTTTCGTTTCCAAATTACGAAAACAACCAAACACAAAACCCCCAACACCACAAACACCACCAACACCCAAACCCAATATACAGGTGGAAGGAATAAAGGGTTCTGCAAGGGGTCGCTCCATTTCTGACTGCCTGGGTTCTTCAGCCTGCAGGAGAACTTCTCAGCCTTCTGGATGCTGTTGCCATTGTAGACGGTGATGTCTTTCCTCTCAATATCCCACTCATCATCTCCCAGTCTCCACAGGTAGCTGACAGGTCCCACATTCTCAGTGTTTGCGTCGCAGCTCAAGGTGCATTTCTCCGATTCAGGACCACAGGATGGTGGACCGATGCTCACCGTGGGCTTCGGTACCTCCTCGATTATCTGCACCCTGTATTGATCCTGGAAAACCTTGTAGTTGAACTCCAGTGTGAAGATCCCAGCGTCTTCTTTAGTGGCATTCCTGATTTCCAGCTCCGCGGTTCTGGTGTTCAAGGTTGTCCGGCCTTCAAACCTCCGATAACAAACCACATCCAGTTTGTCTTTCACCCACTCGCACACTGGATTCCCGTCCACCAACCATCCAATGGCCAAGATCTCCTCTAAGATGGACGGATTCAGCCGCAGCTCCGCCCCTTCCTTGAAGTACAGCGACGTGACGGTGAAGGAGAAACCCCGAGGCACCGTTAAAAGCAGTGAGAAGAACCAGAAGGCTGTTTGTTTCTCCATGTTGGCTTCAGGAACACCGAGGTTCTGCTCAACTCTGAGCAAACCCAATACTTCAGTCTAACTGAAGTATCAAAATGTACAGTCTTCTAACTGAAGTAAACCGTTTCCGAACACATTAGATCCCTAAATACGAGGTTTTAGCGCTGTTTTTTTTTTTAGGATCCGGGTTGAACGGAAGTTTTTCCTGCCACACCGTATCATGTTGCCAGATCATTCTGACGATTTGAAAAAAAGACGCCAAACTTGTTAAAACCGAAACGTGCTGAACGAGAAACACGTCAATGAGCCCATGAAGTTTTTTTCATTTAATCATTTCATTGATCCAACCAGGTAAAACCCCCATTGATATCAACATCTCAATCACAGCAGTGACCTGAGAAAAGAAGAAGAAATACGAAAACACCACCAATCTGGCAACAACACATCCGCTACGGTTCTCCTGAGAAGAACAAACTGAGCCTTTTCTTTGTAAAAAAAAACAAAACAAATTGAAATGCAGGGAGAAAACACTAACACGCACAAACAATCTTGGCCTTTAACTAAATGTGTAGTTATTTTAAAATCTTTAACCTCCAAAAGCCACAAAACCCTTTAGACGCGTCAAGTGAAGATGGTTACTGTGGTTCCAACTTCGAACAGGAACAAGTCCAGAAAGATGTGTTACTTTTAACCTTCATGCTGGATATAAAACAACAACGAGTGTGTTGCATTCATGAAATTAATCTGAAATAAAAAGCGTTGAAAGGACCGCGTCTGAGTAACTTCTCTGCAAGGACTATATATATGGCACCTGAGTGGTACGTAACGGTGACGTAAGCCGGTTCCCCACCAATCAGGACACACATAATTGGTGCGTCAATTATAATGACGCACCAAACCGTACAACCACAGTTACCCCAACTATCACTCGAGGGAATCTCAAGTCTGGATAGAAAGTGCAGCAACTCCTTTATTAGGAAATGTTTTACAGAAAACTTATTCCCTGGACGTCAAAACAAAAATAATATTTTGAATAAATTTGATAAGGAATCGATTGCCACGCTGCTAACTATGTATCTGACTCTACCCATAGCCCCCAAGGCAAAAGAGACCCACTTCAAAATTATGAATGACATCTATCCATCGAAGGAATTATCGAGGGCACTTTAATATTGAAGGTAATATACTTTTTGTGAAGACAACATTGAAACTACTGACCATTTATTTTCTCATGCAAAAAAGTACAAGGCTTTTGGGCTAAAACTCTAAAATGGGTTAAAGACATTTTTCTTCGTCACCAGTTTTCTTCTCAAGAGATGACATTACATTTGGTTTACTTTTAAGCAACAAAAGAGATGAACTATGTGTCAGTGTCATTTTAGGCCTGGCCAAGTTCTTCATGTACAAACACAGAATGCAAAAGTGTTCCTCCAATTTTACGTTCTTTATAAACCATTTTGAATTGTATAAAAAATCCTCAAAACTTATTGAAAAGTCTAAAAACCAAAAAATATACAGTTTGATGTCTGAGATTCCTTGTGAACCAGCAAGTTAAATACATATTATATTCCCCTTGCAATTTTTTAATGCTTTTTTTTTCAATTTATTTAATTATCTTATTTTATTTTTCTTTATTTTTCTTCTAGCACTGAACATTTCTCAAAAACCTTTAATACTGTTAATTCGTACAGTTAAGGGATTACATTGTTAAAATTTGTGCGAGATATACGCGTGGGAACGCATCACGTGATGGCAAAGGTGCACCCAACTTTGTATTTTTCCACTAACACCCCCAATGCACTAGCAATGACGAATCCCAGAAGGCCTGGAGGCCCAGTTCATGACACGGCCTGGTACCTAGTTGACCTCTTCCAAAGGGTGTGAAAAACAACTCCATATTAGGAAGAAATCTTGACCCTCCAGATAGTGGTATAAATTACGGCCACTCTTTGGAGTTGGGGCCGAAATCTCCTCATCTGCACATCCGACTGGACGCGCCTCAGCGGACGTCTAGAGAGGGCGAACGATCCCCTCGGGGTGACATTCATTTCGGCCCGGGAATTCTCGTAAGTGTATTTCTTGACCTCTAATAAACCACTCATTGCTTAAACAGTTCCTGATAGTGCTAATGTTTTTCTTGGATCACATCTGAACACACCGGGACAACAAAGTCCGGTCCCGTGGTGGAGGCCGCAAAAACGGACAAATTGGTGACCCCGACGTGATCATCAAATGATGTGATGGTCAACTAACGTGATCCTACTGATGTGATTCTCAGCAGGAGAAAAGCTGGCTTGAAGGTATTCGAGGACGGGAAACCGTTGATTCCACACAGCGTGCACGACTAAAGGTAAGCAGTTTCCTTTTCTAAAAACTGCGATTGGATATTTTAAACTATTGGAATCGGCGGGTGACCGTAATCTGATACAGAGTAGAGCTTGGAATTGGAAAAAATAAGAAAGAAATTGAAATTAATCAGATAAAGAAACAAAGAGAAACTGGAACTGGTTAAGCAAAGTGGAGAGAGGGGAAATTGTGTGGGATCCAGAGTTATTGAAAAAAAAAAAAGAGAAGTTGAGGTTGAGAGAACCTCCGCACAACAATTTCCTTCGGGATTAATAAAGTTAATCTAATCTAATCTTATTTTAGCCTGAGACCAGGATGATATGCAATATAAAATGTGGGATATGATCATGGCATCAAGGTAGGACTTTGCAGCTTCTAGTGATAGCGCGTTCCTGATATGTCGGAAGTTCGAAATGTTAAACTTCAAGGCATTACAGGTCTTTTTAATATGATTTTTAAAACTAAGGGTCCAATATGACACCTAGATATTTGACCTCTGCAGCGTTTTTGATCATATGGTTATTTACTTGAATATTTGGGAAGACATTCTGAGTTTTTTTGTTTGAGAAACACATTGTGAGCGTTTTCTCAGTGTTCAATGCAAGGCATGAGTTGTTGAGCCACTCTAGTGCATTTGCCATCGTGATGGATAGTTTGGCAGCAACAGAATTAGCATCAGAACCGTGCGCAAAAAAGACCGTATCATCAGCATACATTAAGATTTCTACATCGCTGCAGATGGAGGGCAGGTCATTCATGTATAGACTGAAAAGTAATGGCCCTAGAACGGACCCTTGGGGCAGGCCTGTTGTACAGGCTGTAAACGGTGAGGTTTTAGTTTTTATTTTGACGCATTGATAACGGTTCGCTAGGTATGATTGAAACCAATTCGTGGTATTTGCTGATAAGTGAAAATTGTGCATTTTGGACAAAAGCATAGAGTGGTTTACTGTTTCAAATGCCTTGCGAAGATCCAGAAAGACGGCCCCGACCACCCCTCCTTTGTCAAGACTGGATTTGATCAGCTCGAGGAAATAGCAGCATGTTGTGTCAGTGGAATGGTTTGATCAGAAGCCAAACTGCATAGGATGTAACATGTTTCCATTGTCCAGGTGATCAATCAGCTGTTCAGCAACAATTTTTTCAATAACTTTTGAGACAACTGGGAGGATGCCAATCGGTCTGTAGTTCTTAATGTCTTTACAGTTTCCAGCTTTAAAAATAGGTGTCATGTGTGTGACGGCAGGTGAGGAAACAGGACACACTCTCTCCTGGACACTCACAAACGCTCACGTCTGTCTTCAGTCTGGCTTCCACGACTGTTAAATGCAGGTCATTTACATTCAAAAAAATCTCAAACCGGCCAAAAACACTACAGCCTGCTGTTACCTTGGCAACAAAGCTATTTCAACACAGGTAAATAAGGAGTACGGCTTGGTCGACTAAATCTGCAGTGACAGGGTTCTGTGCCGTCCAAAGAAAAATATTGGGCAAATTCCGTGTCATTTTGTCTACCTTTCCTTTGGGCCGCTCCCTGCTGGAGTCGCCACAGCCAATCATCTTCCTCCATGTAATTCCCGCCAATCCAGTCACTTCCTGTCCTTTCCCTCCATCCAATCGTCCTTCCACCCAGATCTTCGAAGTCAGCTGTGCATTGAAGCCAACTGGCTTTTTAGAACTAAAACAAAAGCCAAACCCTCCACCTCCGCTTTGCTTGTCAAAAAGTCACATTACCAGGATGGCAAGCATCAGTCCAGCTGCATTTTCTTCCATGGGTTTTGAGACTTTTTTTCTGCATGTTTTTGTTTGGTTATTTGTGTTTGTTTTTTTGTCCTTGTCTACAAAACACAGGCGTCCTTCTCCCTGAGGAGAGACATGAGGTCCAAACAGGTCGTCTCCTCTGTGCTACGAGGTCAAAGTCTCAGTTTTACAGTTCATTCTCGCCTGGGTTACTGAGCGGGTTTACTTCCGCCTTGGTTGCTTCAGGACTATTTTCCCTCACAGTCCTTCCACTCAAACATGTACTGATTTTTTGATGGAAACATTTTCGTTTCCAAATTATGAAAACAACCAAACACAAAACCCCCAACACCACAAACACCACCAACACCCAAACCCAATATACAGGTGGAAGGAATAAAGGGTTCTGCAAGGGGTCGCTCCATTTCTGACTGACTGGGTTCTTCAGCCTGCAGGAGAACTTCTCAGCCTTCTGGATGCTGTTGCCATTGTAGACGGTGATGTCTTTCCTCTCAATATCCCACTCATCATCTCCCAGTCTCCACAGGTAGCTGACAGGTCCCACATTCTCAGTGTTTCCGTCGCAGCTCAAGGTGCATTTCTCCGATTCAGGACCACAGGATGGTGGACCGATGCTCACCGTGGGCTTCGGTACCTCCTCGATTATCTGCACCCTGTATTGATCCTGGAAAACCTTGTAGTTGAACTCCAGTGTGAAGATCCCAGCGTCTTCTTTAGTGGCATTCCTGATTTCCAGCTCCGCGGTTCTGGTGTTCAAGGTTGTCCGGCCTTCAAACCTCCGATAACAAACCACATCCAGTTTGTCTTTCACCCACTCGCACACTGGATTCCCGTCCACCAACCATCCAATGGCCAAGATCTCCTCTAAGATGGACGGATTCAGCCGCAGCTCCGCCCCTTCCTTGAAGTACAGCGACGTGACGGTGAAGGAGAAACCCCGAGGCACCGTTAAAAGCAGTGAGAAGAACCAGAAGGCTGTTTGTTTCTCCATGTTGGCTTCAGGAACACCGAGGTTCTGCTCAACTCTGAGCAAACCCAATACTTCAGTCTAACTGAAGTATCAAAATGTACAGTCTTCTAACTGAAGTAAACCGTTTCCGAACACATTAGATCCCTAAATACGAGGTTTTAGCGCTGTTTTTTTTTTAGGATCCGGGTTGAACGGAAGTTTTTCCTGCCACACCGTATCATGTTGCCAGATCATTCTGACGATTTGAAAAAAAGACGCCAAACTTGTTAAAACCGAAACGTGCTGAACGAGAAACACGTCAATGAGCCCATGAAGTTTTTTTCATTTAATCATTTAATTGATCCAACCAGATAAAAACCCCATTGATATCAACATCTCAATCACAGCGGTGACCTGAGAAAAGAAGAAGAAATACGAAAACACCACCAATCTGGCAACAACACATCCGCTACGGTTCTCCTGAGAAGAACAAACTGAGCCTTTTCTTTGTAAAAAAAAAAAAAACCAAATTGAAATGCAGGGAGAAAACACTAACACGCACAAACAATCTTGGCCTTTAACTAAATGTGTAGTTATTTTAAAATCTTTAACCTCCAAAAGCCACAAAACCCTTTAGACGCGTCAAGTGAAGATGGTTACTGTGGTTCCAACTTCGAACAGGAACAAGTCCAGAAAGATGTGTTACTTTTAACCTTCATGCTGGATATAAAACAACAACGAGTGTGTTGCATTCATGAAATTAATCTGAAATAAAAAGCGTTGAAAGGACCGCGTCTGAGTAACTTCTCTGCAAGGACTATATATATGGCACCTGAGTGGTACGTAACGGTGACGTAAGCCGGTTCCCCACCAATCAGGACACACATAATTGGTGCGTCAATTATAATGACGCACCAAACCGTACAACCACAGTTACCCCAACTATCACTCGAGGGAATCTCAAGTCTGGATAGAAAGTGCAGCAACTCCTTTATTAGGAAATGTTTTACAGAAAACTTATTCCCTGGACGTCAAAACAAAAATAATATTTTGAATAAATTTGACAAGGAATCGATTGCCACGCTGCTAACTATGTATCTGACTCTACCCATAGCCCCCAAGGCAAAAGAGACCCACCTCAAAATTATGAATGACATCTATCCATCAAAGGAATTATCGAGGGCACTTCAATACTGAAGATAATATACTTTTTGTGAAGACAACATTGAAACTACTGACCATTTATTTTCTCATGCAAAAAAGTACAAGGCTTTTGGGCTAAAACTCTAAAATGGGTTAAAGACAATTTTTCATCGTCACCAGTTTTCTTCTCAAGAGATGACATTACATTTGGTTTACTTTTAAGCAACAAAAGAGATGAACTATGGGTCAGTGTCATTTTAGGCCTGGCCAAGTTCTTCATGTACAAACACAGAATGCAAAAGTGTTCCTCCAATTTTACGTTCTTTATAAACCATTTTGAATTATATAAAAAATCCTCAAAACTTATTGAAAAGTCTAAAAACCAAAAAATATACAGTTTGATGTCTGAGATTCCTTGTGAACCAGCAAGTTAAATACATATTATATTCCCCTTGCAATTTTTTAATGCTTTTTTTTTCAATTTATTTAATTATCTTATTTTATTTTTCTTTATTTTTCTTCTAGCATTGAACATTTCTCAAAAACCTTTAATACTGTTAATTCGTACAGTTAAGGGATTACATTGTTAAAATTTGTGCGAGATATACGCGTGGGAACGCATCACGTGATGGCAAAGGTGCACCCAACTTTGTATTTTTCCACTAACACCCCCAATGCACTAGCGATGACGAATCCCAGAAGGCCTGGAGGCCCAGTTCATGACACGGCCTGGTACCTAGTTGACCTCTTCCAAAGGGTGTGAAAAACAACTCCATATTAGGAAGAAATCTTGACCCTCCAGATAGTGGTATAAATTACGGCCACTCTTTGGAGTTGGGGCCGAAATCTCCTCATCTGCACATCCGACTGGACGCGCCTCAGCGGACGTCTAGAGAGGGCGAACGATCCCCTCGGGGTGACATTCATTTCGGCCCGGGAATTCTCGTAAGTGTATTTCTTGACCTCTAATAAACCACTCATTGCTTAAACAGTTCCTGATAGTGCTAATGTTTTTCTTGGATCACATCTGAACACACCGGGACAACAAAGTCCGGTCCCGTGGTGGAGGCCGCAAAAACGGACAAATTGGTGACCCCGACGTGATCATCAAATGATGTGATGGTCAACTAACGTGATCCTACTGACGTGATTCTCAGCAGGAGAAAAGCTGGCTTGAAGGTATTCGAGGACGGGAAACCGTTGATTCCACACAGCGTGCACGACTAAAGGTAAGCAGTTTCCTTTTCTAAAAACTGCGATTGGATATTTTAAACTATTGGAATCGGCGGGTGACCGTAATCTGATACAGAGTAGAGCTTGGAATTGGAAAAAATAAGAAAGAAATTGAAATTAATCAGATAAAGAAACAAAGAGAAACTGGAACTGGTTAAGCAAAGTGGAGAGAAGGGAAATTGTGTGGGATCCAGAGTTATTGAAAAAAAAAAAAGAGAAGTTGAGGTTGAGAGAACCTCCGCACAACAATTTCCTTCGGGATTAATAAAGTTAATCTAATCTAATCTTATTTTAGCCTGAGACCAGGATGATATGCAATATAAAATGTGGGATATGATCATGGCATCAAGGTAGGACTTTGCAGCTTCTAGTGATAGCGCGTTCCTGATATGTCGGAAGTTCGAAATGTTAAACTTCAAGGCATTACAGGTCTTTTTAATATGATTTTTAAAACTAAGGGTCCAATATGACACCTAGATATTTGACCTCTGCAGCGTTTTTGATCATATGGTTATTTACTTGAATATTTGGGAAGACATTCTGAGTTTTTTTGTTTGAGAAACACATTGTGAGCGTTTTCTCAGTGTTCAATGCAAGGCATGAGTTGTTGAGCCACTCTAGTGCATTTGCCATCGTGATGGATAGTTTGGCAGCAACAGAATTAGCATCAGAACCGTGCGCAAAAAAGACCGTATCATCAGCATACATTAAGATTTCTACATCGCTGCAGATGGAGGGCAGGTCATTCATGTATAGACTGAAAAGTAATGGCCCTAGAACGGACCCTTGGGGCAGGCTTGTTGTACAGGCTGTAAACGGTGAGGTTTTAGTTTTTATTTTGACGCATTGATAACGGTTCGCTAGGTATGATTGAAACCAATTCGTGGTATTTGCTGATAAGTGAAAATTGTGCATTTTGGACAAAAGCATAGAGTGGTTTACTGTTTCAAATGCCTTGCGAAGATCCAGAAAGACGGCCCCGACCACCCCTCCTTTGTCAAGACTGGATTTGATCAGCTCGAGGAAATAGCAGCATGTTGTGTCAGTGGAATGGTTTGATCAGAAGCCAAACTGCATAGGATGTAACATGTTTCCATTGTCCAGGTGATCAATCAGCTGTTCAGCAACAATTTTTTCAATAACTTTTGAGACAACTGGGAGGATGCCAATCGGTCTGTAGTTCTTAATGTCTTTACAGTTTCCAGCTTTAAAAATAGGTGTCATGTGTGTGACGGCAGGTGAGGAAACAGGACACACTCTCTCCTGGACACTCACAAACGCTCACGTCTGTCTTCAGTCTGGCTTCCACGACTGTTAAATGCAGGTCATTTACATTCAAAAAAATCTCAAACCGGCCAAAAACACTACAGCCTGCTGTTACCTTGGCAACAAAGCTATTTCAACACAGGTAAATAAGGAGTACGGCTTGGTCGACTAAATCTGCAGTGACAGGGTTCTGTGCCGTCCAAAGAAAAATATAGGGCAAATTCCGTGTCATTTTGTCTACCTTTCCTTTGGGCCGCTCCCTGCTGGAGTCGCCACAGCCAATCATCTTCCTCCATGTAATTCCCGCCAATCCAGTCACTTCCTGTCCTTTCCCTCCATCCAATCGTCCTTCCACCCAGATCTTCGAAGTCAGCCGTGCATTGAAGCCAAATGGCTTTTTAGAACTAAAACAAAAGCCAAACCCTCCACCTCCGCTTTGCTTGTCAAAAAGTCACATTACCAGGATGGCAAGCATCAGTCCAGCCGCATTTTCTTCCATGGGTTTTGAGACTTTTTTTCTGCATGTTTTTGTTTGGTTATTTGTGTTTGTTTTTTTGTCCTTGTCTACAAAACACAGGCGTCCTTCTCCCTGAGGAGAGACATGAGGTCCAAACAGGTCGTCTCCTCTGTGCTACGAGGTCAAAGTCTGTCCAGCTCAGTCTCGCCTGGGTTACTGAGCGGTTCTCCTTCCGTCCGGGTTGCTTCAGGACTATTTTCCCTCACAGTCCTTCCACTCAAACATGTACTGATTTTTTGATGGAAACATTTTCGTTTCCAAATTGCGAAAACAACCAAACACAAAACCACCAACACCACCAACACCCAAACCCAATATACAGCTGGAAGGAATAAAGGGTTCTGCAAGGGGTCGCTCCATTTCTGACTGACTGGGTTCTTCAGCCTGCAGGAGAACTTCTCAACCCTCTGGATGCTGTTGCCGTTGTAGACGGTGATGTCTTTGCTCTCAATATCCCACATATCTCAATATGCTCACCGTGGGCTTCGGTACCTCCTCGATCATCTGGACACTGTATTGATCCTGAAGAACCCGGTTGTTGAGCTCCAGTGTGAAGATCCCAGCGTCGTATTTAGTGGCATTCCTGATTTCCAGCTCCCCAGAACTGATGTTCAAGGTTGTCCGGCCCTTAAAGCTCCGATAATAAACCACATCCAGTTTGTCTTTCACCCACTCGCACACCAAGTTCACGTCCATCACCCATCCAATGGCCCAGATCTCCTCTGAGATGGACGGATTCAGCCGCAGCTCCGCTCCTTCCTTGAAGTACAGCGACGTGACAGTGAAGGAGAAACACTGAGGCGCCGCTAAAAGCAGCGAGAAGAACCGGAAGGCTGTTTGTTTCTCCATGTTGGCTTCAGGAACACCGAGGTTCTGCTCAACTCTGTAAAATCCAGCAGTCTCTGAGGAACTTCTGTGGTTGGAGTGTGCAGTGCACCATGGAGAAGAGAGAAGAACCAGGTCCCGATCGCAGTGACTTTCTATCCTTCTTCTCCAAACAGCAGTGTTGTTCGGTGGGTCCTCCAGTCGCCTGTCCAAGCACAACTCATAAAAACCCACCCAGATCCAGAAGGAAACCAGTCAGAATAAACAGGAAAACCATCAGGAGAATACAAAGGTTTCCAAGGAAACGAAATCTGCAGGACGGCCCTCCCATATACACTGTGTTCCAGCGAAAGGGCGGAAAATGAAACGAATACAGAGAAATCCCTCCAGTTCCAAATGAAACACACCACCGGGACAATTTCTACAATCGGTTAAATCACGACAAGCTCTGTTTCTTTGTGTCTAAAGTCCTCCTTGTTCCCTGTCAGCTGTCAAAGTCTCTCAGTCGTCTCTGGATTTCAGGACCCACTGTTTCTCTTTAAGGACTCTTTTTCTCTTTCAGGACTTTTTACTGCGCTGATGCAACAGATCAGGTTGGCAGCAAGTTAGGACATGCAGTGTGTGTGTGTGTGTGTACGTTTGTGTGTCTCTGTCAAAAAAAAAAAAAAAAAAAAACCCTCACTAACCCAAGCTTACTGTGGGCATCGTGTATTTGCAAGTGTATTTGCAGTCCCTATGTCCTCTATTGTAAGTCGCTTTGGATAAAAGCGTCTGCCAAATGTAATGTAATGTAATTGCATTGTATTTCTTATTCTTCCTTCATCCTACTATTATCTATTACTGTTATGTTTTTGCCTTAAACTCTGGCACAACAATTTCCTTCGGGATAAATAAAGTTGTTCTCATTCTCTTTCTCTCATGAAAATGTTTCTATGGACCGGTGAGAGGCGCAGGGGTTCAAATGATAAGAACTTTTCACTTCACAGTATTCAATCAGTAACATGAGAGGGAGGTGATATCTCACGGTCACACTGATGTTCTGCAGTGAGGATGCAGAGCTGTTTTTTCTGTTCAATCGTTCCACGAGCCCATCGCTCTGAGGATGCAAAGGAGCAGTTCCAGACAAACTTTACAAACAAGCCTTTAGTTGCAGGTGAACGCCCAGAAACCTCATCCCACTCCGACGTATCCTCTGACCGGAGGGGTTCAACGATTTGCCACATTTGTTCAGCCACGCCACACGAGCCTGCAATATAACAAACTGTTCAGATCAATTCTAGGTAAATTAAAGAGAAAAACAGAATTTATTGCACAACAAAAAACACCCACATCATTCACGGCAACCACAAAATCACACAGAAAACAAGCATCAACATAAACACAACATTTGTGACTCGCTACAATATGTACTATATACTGCTCAGAAAAATAAAGGGAACACTATAACAACACGATGAAACTCCAAGTTGAACACACTTGTGTGAAATCAAACTGTCCACTTAGGAAGAAACACTGATTAATTTTGACTCGTTTTCAGGACGTTACATCAACGTTGGATCAGCCTGTCGTGTGTTTATCCACTTTCGTTTTGATTCCAGACCTCAATGGGTTCATCAATTTGATTTCCATTGATCATTTTTGTGTGATTTGTTGTCGGCACATTCAACTGCGTAAAGAACAAAGTATATGACAAGAATATAACATTCATTCAGATCTAGGATGTGTTTTTTTTTTGTGTTCCCTTGATTTTTTTGAGCCGTGTGTATAGATTGCACCGGAAAAAAAGGTAATCTTTAACACACACACTCATACGTCAGCGTATGTTGTGACGTCACAGCCACCGCCGCCACTGTGGCTACAGCGCCATCCAGTGGCGAGAGCATGTACTGCACGTGTGTGAGACGGAAGGTGAGTGTAGTAGTTAGGTTTTCACTTCTCCTGTCCAGTAGAGGGCAGGAGAGGTTAACATCACTGGGGGTATTTAAGCAGGGGTAGAAGACAGACCTGGGTGCGTGATGACCGGTGTAAGATGGTACAGAATGCTGCAGCACGGTTGGTATTCACTCAACCCAAAAGGGCTCATGTTACACCTCTGTTCGTGCAGTTGCACCGGCTACCAGTAGCTGCTTATCCACTGCTATATCCACTTTGTGTTCAGTAAAACAAGCGAAAACCACATCTCTGGTGTTTGTGAATCTTTCGGGGCAAGGATATCACAGTGAGGAAACAGGACACACTCTTTCCTGGTCGCTCAAAAACGCTCACCTCTGCCTTCAGTCTGGCTTCCACGACTCCTTCCCATAGCTCCACTGTGTGTCTCATCAGCTTCATTCCTCCGAAGAACATCTCCCTTGTTCTTCACCATGGCCACCAGCACACTTTGTTTTTTAAACGTACCGGAAATTCTAAATTTGAAGAGGATGTTGATTTTGTAATGTCGACATGTCTTTTCTGTGGGAAACTGAAAGCGCTTGCCTCAATAAGGACGGGCATAGGGAAATTAATAAAACAATAAAGAAATGTAAACAGTGGAGGACCGAAAGCGTGCTGGCTGGCGCATGCGCACAACTCCTGAGGAGGCGTTGCCACATGACGTCATCCTCCTCAGTCTGACAGCGGTGTTGCCAGATAATCCCGACAATGAGGCAAAAACGCTTCCTGAAACCGGACTGCAAGCTGAGAAATACAGAAACATGCTGATCAAGAAACACACCAGGAGACCCACGAAGATCTTTAAATTCATTCATTGTATTTATTTAAGCAGGAAAAACTCCATTGAGATCGAAAATCTCTTTCAGGAGTGACCTGGACAAGAGAAGCCGAAAGGCGAAAACACATCCAATCTGGCAACAAGACACCGACGATCCTGGGAAACACGTGGAGTTCCTTATGTGAACATCTGATACTTTGTTAGTAAACTCTGAAGCAGCCCACTGGTGAAAGAGGAGAACAACACCAACAGTAAATGTATTTCTGGCGATGACACAGTGAAGAGGACATGAAGAAGAAGGAAGGATGAAAAGTAACAACGTGTGAGTTCAGTGTCTGTTGGTGGAAGAAGCTTCAAATGATGAAATCAATCAATTTCAACCACACAGTTCATCCTTTTCACTTCATGGTATGAGCTTTATCATGTTTCACACAAACACTCACACACACACACACACACACACACACACACACACACACACGCACACACACACACACACACACACAGTGATGTAAAAAAAGCAGCGTCTGCAGTTCCTTATAGAGTCTCGGCGGGGTTTGGAAGCGGTTCTCCTTCCTTCAGGGGTACTTGAGGACCTTCAAAACCATTTTCCTTCGCAGTCCTTCTTCTGAAACTTCTACTGATCCGTTCGTGGATGGATTTCCGTCCCTTGATTGCTAAAACAACCAAAACAGAGACGCAGATCAAACCCAAAACCAAACCCCCCACCCAATATGGAGGTGGAAGGAATAAAGGGTTCTGCAAGGGGTCGCTCCATTTCTGACTGACTGGGTTCTTCAGCCTGCAGGAGAACTTCTCAGCCTTCTGGATGATGTTGCCGTTGTAGACGGTGATGTCTTTCCTGTCAATATCCCACTCATCATCTCCCAGTCTCCACAGGTAGCTGACAGGTTCCACAGTCTCAGTGTTTCCGCCGCAGCTCAAGGTGCATTTCTCGGATTCAGGACCACAGGATGGTGGATCGATGCTCACCGTGGGCTTCGGTACCTCCTCGATCATCTGGACCCTGTATTGATCCTGAAGTGCCCAGCGGTTGAACTCCAGTGTGAAGATCCCAGCGTCGAATTTTGTGGCATTCCTGATTTCCAGCTCCCCAGAACTGATGTTCAAGGTTGTCCGGCCTTTAAAGCTCCGATAACAAACCACATCCAGTTTGTCTTTCACCCACTCGCACACCAAGTTCCCGTCCAGCTTCCAGGTGATGTCCCAGATCTCCTCTGAGATGGACGGATTCAGCCGCAGCTCCGCTCCTTCCTTGAAGTACAGCGACTTGACGGTGAAGGAGAAACACTGAGGCGCCGCTAAAAGCAGCGAGAAGAACCAGAAGGCTGTGTGTTTCTCCATGTTGAACTCCAGGAACGCGCCGACTTACCACCAACTCGTCTGAGAACGACTGTTCAGGCGAGCGAGCCGGCTTCCTGAGGGATCGGGGGGGGGGCGTGGTTACTTCCTCTTGAAACTTACACGATTTGTAATGGGCGTGGCGTGTTCTGTGTGACTCATTGTAAACCTTCAAGTTGAGACAGTAGATTTTTTGGGGGGTTTTTCAGAGGCTCTGTGTTGTTTCAGTCTAAATTGGTTAAAAGTTGAATTGTGAATAGTTAAAAGTTCTTGTATTTTATAGTTTATTTGTAGCACTGAAGAGTTCATATTTTTAATTTATGTTTTATAATTTTGCATTTTTTCAGGGATTCTGTGTTGTTTGATTTTACATGTGTTGAGTGTATAAAAAGCTAAAATTGTTTTTTATTTCACAATTTATTTTTTGTAGATCTGTAAATATTTTAATTTATATTTCGTGTGTTTTTCAGGGATCCTGTGTTTAAATCACTTTAAATGTTACGTACTAAAAATTTTATTCTTGTATTTCATAGTTTATTTGTGGTTGCACTGAAAAGCGAATATTTTTAATTTACATTTTTTTGTGTCATGTGTTTTTCAGGGAGTCTGCGTTGCTTGACTTTAAAGTTGCTTCGTATAAAAGAGTTAAAAGTTTAAATGAGTTAAAAGTTCGTTGTAGAGTGAAAAAAATAAAGGCTATTATAATATAGTAGTATAATACATTTGTTTATTAATTATTAATTCATTTTGTGCATAATGTTACATTATTATTGGTAATATATCGATTATAGCAACAACAAAAATCTGAAGAGCCGTTTGGGAGCCGAAAGAGCCAGCTCTTTTTAGTGAGCCGAGCCTAAAGAGCCGGTTCTCTAAAAAGACCCGGAATTCCCATCACTATTGTTTCCGGGCCCCGTTCAAGGCGCTGTTTCCTGCGAACCTTTGTACCTGGGGAGCTAAAACATATTCCACCCCTGGAAGTTCACTAGTTGTTGGTGTTTGAGAAAGATAGAACCAACCTTTGTCTCCGCAATCCTTCCTTCTCACACCACAGCTCTTTGAAAGACATGTTTTTTTTCCCCACATGCACATACCATTTTTTTTTTTATTCAACACTTAAAATCATGGATGTATTAGGTAACACTTTTTTACCTTGGTGTAAAAAAAAAACACCCAGAGGATAACACACACACACGAAGACACACACTTCTTTCTCTGTACTGGGCTGCAGTTCTGGCAGCGGAGCGGCAGCCTGGATTTCTGTGGCGTCGACGCCGCTTCCTTCTCTGCAGCTTTCTGCCGGCCGTGGACCCGCGCCTCCTTCTTTCCTCCCTTCTTCTTCTTCTGCGGGGAGCAAGAACAACTCGTCACGTGAGGCTGAAGAGGTTTTGATGCTACACGTTTCGGAGGCCGTCGCCCACCTTAAAGAAGGGCAGCCGCTTGCTCTCGTTAAACACCAGGTTCTCGTCGATGAAGGACGGCTCCGTGGCCACGCTTTGGTTGCAGGTGCTCAGCTCCTCCTCCAGAGAGTCCTGGGCCACGAGCCGGGAGGGCAAGGTGAGAAACGCACACTGCACATTTGCAGAAGTTACCAGACGTACGCGACCCACCTGGCTGTGGCCGTCCTCCTCCTCCAGCTCCTCCTTTTCCTCTTCCACCAAGGCGGCCTGCAGCTCCTCCTGCTGCTTCTTCAGGCTCTCCAGGAGCTCGCCCCGGCTCCGTGACTTCTCCATCTGCCGGGGGTAAACGTACTCCCGCCGCTGCGGGGTCGCGCCTGGGGAACGGGGACAGGAGGAGACCTTCTCAGATGGCGTCTTCACTCGGTGGCTCCGAGGAGAGCGAGGGTTCGGGCACTGACCTGTAGGGACGTCCTGCTGAAGCTCCTCCATCAGGAAGCCGCTGACCAGCCGCCGGCTCCCATCTAGGCGGGACCGGATCTCGGCCGTCTGCCGGTCCAGAGCCGCCCGGTCAGCGGAGGTTCGGCTCTGCAGCGCCGCCAGTGCCTGCTGCAGCTCATCCTGCTGGTTCGTGAGCTCCTTCTCCACCGCCTGGAGCTGCGTGGCGCAGTGTGTCTGCACACCCTGGGGAGCGGCGGGTGGAGGAAGCCTTTAAACCTCCCAAAAAACAAACCAACAAAAAAACAAAGTAATGTTACCTCTTGCTGGGCCCCCGCCTCAGTGGAGAGCTCCCCCAAAAAGGAGAGGCGTTCCTGGGCTTGCTTCTCGGCGTGCTCCCTGGCCCTGGAGCTCCACCGGAGGTCACGCTCCAGCAGACCTGCGGGTCACAAGTACACGGTCTCACACACCTGCTGACGTTCACCAGGGGGTTGGTGAACGTCAGGAGGTTCCTGACGAGGGCTCCTACCAGACACGGAGCCGTGCAGGTGGGTGCAGCAGCCGGCCAGCTCTTCCAGCGTTTCCCGGCTGTTGTCGGCGTTGAGCCGCAGCGAGGCGGCGAGGGAGGAGGAGGCGGAGGAGAGGAGGTCCGCCTGCGCTGAAGCCTGGAGTTCTGCTACGTTGCAGCCGCTGCAGACAAGGAGAAATGGCATTTGAGCTGTCAAGGGGTTACTGTAACAGGTTGGGGCCTAAAGTTCGGCAGCTGACCTCTCGATGCTCCCCTGGAGGTCCCGCAGGGGGGCGCCCAGCGCCGCAGAGGCCGAGCACAGGTCGGCATAGTCCTTCTGGGTCTCCAGGGCCAGCAGGTTCAGCTGGTCCTGCAGGCACTGGATGGTCTGCTTCATGCCCTGAAAGAAGCAGCAGCGGCCCTTAGGCGACGATCAGGTAACTATGGCAACAACAACCTCCTGAAGCATGCAGTCTGGGAGACCCTCTGCATCGGGGTCCCACCTCTCGATATTTCACTTTCAGTGCGTTCAGCGCACGGGGGAAAAGACGAGCACTCTCCCCGCCTGCTGTCGCTCCTGCGCCCGGCGGATGGCGTCCTCCAGCCTGTCGCGTTCTTCCAGCAGGGAGCCCAGGCCGCGGGAAGCGTTGTCCCGCAGCGCCGCCAGGTCCCGTGCCAAGCCGATGAAGAACGCGCCCATGTCCTTCATCGCCTCCACCTGGTCGGAGGGACCAACGACGAAGACACCATCAAAACGGATCCGTGACCCCGGAGATCCCCGGGCCACGCAGACCGGAGGTGTACGAACCTTGTCGGCCAGGTCTCGCTGCGCCTCCACCGCCGCTCCCAGCGTTTGACTCAGCTCCCTCACGACCGGGAGCCCCGCCAGGGTCTGACCTACCAGCACCTCCTCCATGTCGCGCTGATGCTCCTCCTAGCGGTGAAAGATGGGGCGCATGTTAAAAAGAGCGAGATGTTGAAGCTTGATAGACACACATCAGCTGCGCGAGGCTCAGCAGCAGTTCCAGCAGACGCTCCTTGTCCTGCAGACACTGCAACCGCTGCTGCCGAACCTTCTCCTGACAGCGAGACACGCCGGCCGCCACCAGCTGCCCGACCCCGCCCACGAAGGCCTGAGCAGTGTTAGAACTAAAACAAACAAACAAAAAAACCTCCACCTCCGCTTTGCTTGTCAAAAAGTCACATTACCAGGATGGCAAGCATCAGTCCAGCCGCATTTTCTTCCATGGGTTTGGAGACTTTTTTTCTGCATGTTTTTGTTTGGTTATTTGTGTTTGTTTTTTGTCCTTGTCTACAAAACACAGGCGTCCTTCTCCCTGAGGAGAGACATGAGGTCCAAACAGGTCGTCTCCTCTGTGCTACGAGGTCAAAGTCTGTCCAGCTCAGTCTCGCCTGGGTTACTGAGCGGTTCTCCTTCCGTCCGGGTTACTTCAGGACTATTTTCCCTCACAGTCCTTCCACTCAAACATGTACTGATTTTTTGGTGGAAATATTTTCGTTTCCAAATTGCGAAAACAACCAAATACAAAACCACCAACCCCACAAACACCAGAAACACCATCACCCAATATGGAGGTGGCCCGAAGCCATTAAATGCTTTTAAAACAAAATGGATGTTCCTCTGGGGTTTTTTTGTGACATCACTTCCTGCTTCTTCACCCCTTTGCAGACCGACACGCTCCATCTTGAGCTCAGGGTGTCACGTCAAATCCACTCTTTGGCATCTCGGCAACACGTCTCGGTGTCTGCAAGGAGATGAGGAAGCTGGACCTTCAACCCTCAATTGCCAGATAATCCCGATAATTAGCAAAAACACACACTTGCACAGGGCCGCCGCAAATTAGGTAAAAAAGAAACATGCTTTATTTTCTCGACCTGGACAAGAGGGAAAGAAAAAAAAGTGGAAACAAGACCGATTTGGCAACAACACACTGGAAATCACTGGTGAAAAAGGAGAAAAATACCAACATATTTCTGGTGAAGACGCTGTAAAAGAAGGACGGGTGAAGAGAAACAACGTGTGTTTGTTCAGAGATTTTCAACGGAAGGAGCTTCAAATCACGTTACACACACACACACACACACACAGAAATGCTCTGAGATAAAAAAAATTTCAGCGTCTGCAGTACCTTTTGGAGTCTAGGTTGGGTTTCTGAGCGGTTCTCCTTTCATCTGGATTACTTCAGGACTATTTTCCCTCACGGTTCTTCCTCTCAAAGTGTACTGATCCGTTGGTGGATATATTTTCGTTTCAAAATTGCGAAAACAACCAAACCCAAAACCACCAACAAGACAAACACCACCAACACAACCCAATATGGAGGTGGAGGGAATAAAGGGTTCTGCAAGGGGTCGCTCCATTTCTGACTGACTGGGTTCTACAGCCTGCAGGAGAACTTCTCAACCTTCTGGATGATGTTGCCGTTGGAGACGGTGATGACTTTTGTATCATTCTCCAGTTGAACATCTCCCAGTCTCCACAGGTAGCTGACAGGTCCCACATTCTCAGTGTTTCCGTCGCAGCTCAAGGTGCATTTCTCGGATTCAGGACCACAGGATGGTGGATCGATGCTCACCGTGGGCTTTGGTACCTCCTCGATCATCTGAGTCCTGTATTGATCCTGAAGAGTCCGGTCGTTGAACTCCAGTGTGAAGATCCCAGTGTCGTCGTTAGTGGCATTCCTGATTTCCAGCTCCCCAGAACTGAGGTTCAAGGTTGTCCGCCCCTTAAAGCTCCGATAATAAACCAAATCCAGTTTGTCTTTAACCCACTCGCACACCAAGTTCACGTCCATCAACCATCCAATGGCCCAGATCTCCTCTGAGATGGACAGATTCAGCCGCAGCTCCGCTCCTTCCTTGAAGTACAGCGACGTGACGGTGAAGGAGAAACACTGAGGCGCCGCTAAAAGCAGCGAGAAGAACCAGAAGGCTGTTTGTTTCTGCATGTTGGCTTCAGGAACACCGAGGTTCTGCTCAACTCTGAGCAAACCAAATACTTCAGTCTAACTGAAGTGTTATAATGTGCAGTCAACAACTTCTAACCGAAATAACCCGTTCTCTAAAATCTTGTATCTCTGAGGACGACGGCTTCCTTATCAGCTGGAAGAAAATGGTTTGCAAAAACGCGCCCTAATCAACTACATGCTGGGCCAAAACATGGCCAAACAACAGGAAACATGAAAGTCACCCAGCAATTTTTTTTCATTCATATTTTATACTTTCTATTCAGGATTGGTGACATTAACATCAATATCCCTTTTTCAGTGACTTGGACAAGAGAAGAAGCAGGAAAACCGACAAATTTGGCAGAGTCATACGATGCCACATCGTGAGAAAAACACGTTGAGTTTGGTTTTCTCTGCAGAGCTCAGAGTTCACACTCTAACACTTTATGAACACAGTATCTCCAATTTTACCATTACATTTCATTACATTAGATTTGGCAGACGCTTTTATCCAAAGCGACTTACAATAGAGGACACAGGGACTGCAAATAACATTTGCTATACCAGCAACTTCAAGACACAAAAAAGACATTTCACTTAACGACAACTAAACACAGCATTTATGGACTGACTGCATTGACTAATACCTGAAACACACACACACACACACACACACACGTCAGCGTGTTGTGACGCCTCAGCGTCGCGGAATGGGACGGGACCGCCGGCACTTAGCTTGCAGCGCCATCTAGTGGTGAGACTGTGAACTGCATGTGTGGTGTGTGTGACGGAAGGTGAGGAAACAGGACACACTCTTTCCTGGACGCTCACAAACGCTCACGTCTGTCACCAGTCTGGCTTCCACGACTGTTAAATGCAGGTCATTTACATTCAAAAAAATCTCCAACCGGCCAAAAACACCACAACCTGCTGTTACCTTGGCAACAAAGCTATTTCAACACAGGTAAATAAGGAGTACGGCTTGGTCGACTAAATCTGCAATGACAGGGTTCTGTGCCGTCAAAAGAAAAATATTGGGCAAATTCCGTGTCATTTTGTCTACCTTTCCTTTGGGCCGCTCCCTGCTGGAGTCGCCACAGCCAATCATCTTCCTCCATGTAATTCCCGCCAATCCAGCCACTTCCTGTCCTTTCCCTCCATCCAATCGTCCTTCCACCCAGATCTTCGAAGTCAGCTGTGCATTGAAGCCAACTGGCTTAGTCGAACTAAAACAAAAGCCAAACCCTCCACCTCCGCTTTGCTTGTCAAAAAGTCACATTACCAGGATGGCAAGCATCAGTCCAGCCGCATTTTCTTCCATGGGTTTGGAGACTTTTTTTCTGCATGTTTTTGTTTGGTTATTTGTGTTTGTTTTTTTGTCCTTGTCTACAAAACACAGGCGTCCTTCTCCCTGAGGAGAGACATGAGGTCCAAACAGGTCGTCTCCTCTGTGCTACGAGGTCAAAGTCTGTCCAGTTCAGTCTCGCCTGGGTTACTGAGCGGTTCTCCTTCCGTCCGGGTTGCTTCAGGACTATTTTCCCTCACAGTCCTTCCACTCAAACATGTACTGATTTTTTGATGGAAACATTTTCGTTTCCAAATTGCGAAAACAACCAAACCCAAAACCACCAACACCACAAACACCACCAACACCCAAACCCAATATACAGCTGGAAGGAATAATGGGTTGTGCAAGGGGTCGCTCCATTTCTGACTGACTGGGTTCTTCAGCCTGCAGGAGAACTTCTCAACCTTCTGGATGATGTTGCCGTTGTAGACGGTGATGTCTTTTGTATCATTCTCCAGTTGAACATCTCCCAGTCTCCACAGGTAGCTGACAGGTCACACATTCTCAGTGTTTCCGTCGCAGCTCAAGGTGCATTTCTCGGATTCAGGACCACAGGATGGTGGATCGATGCTCACCGTAGGCTTCGGTACCTCCTCGATCATCTGGACCCTGTATTGATCCTGAAGAGCCCGGTTGTTGAGTTCCAGTGTGAAGTTCCCAGCGTCGTATTTAGTGGCATTCCTGATTTCCAGCTCCCCAGAACTGATGTTCAAGGTTGTCCGGCCCTTAAAGCTCCAATAACAAACCAAATCCAGTTTGTCTTTCACCCACTCGCACACCAAGTTCCCGTCCAGCTTCCACGTGATGTCCCAGATCTCCTCTGAGATGGACGGATTCAGCCGCAGCTCCGCTCCTTCCTTGAAGTACAGCGACTTGACGGTGAAGGAGAAACACTGAGGCGCCGCTAAAAGCAGCGAGAAGAACCGGAGGGCTGTTTGTTTCTCCATGTTGAAGTCCGTGACTGGGCAATTCGTGAGTGGAGGAAAATTTAGGAGAGTGGGCCGGCTTCCTTATTCGGGGAAAAGCGGCTGATTGGTTGAGAGGTGGCTCGCGCCGTGACGTTTGACGCGAGCATGTCAACAGCATTTGAACAGTAGTTGGTTTCTAGCAGTCCTTCGCCGTAACGTGTGTTTTCCAGGAATAAATCACATGTGACACACTAGTTTCTGCCTCCCGTGTGTAACAGTATACTTCTCGATTTCAATAAAAAACAGAAAAATTAACCTCAAGAGAATAATATAAATAAATTAAAGGATGTTGTGTTACCAGAATATTGGTAAGGGGTATAGAACACATCTCTGAAATGAATTTGTTGATTTATTTTTTTCATTTAAAAATTTTTAACTAAAGTAACATCAATGGTGTTATGGGTCATTTTCGACCCATATATATTTTCTTCAAGGAAATGCAAAGAAACAAAAAATGTCAGCAATTGGACTTTAAAATGAACACACTGAAACACGGGACAGGTCATAACACAAAATATCATTGCCCATCTTCTGGTCATTCGCTGGCAAGTGAAGGTGGCCGTCAGCTTGTCCAGGTTGTCCACTCCTCCTTTGTTTTTATTATAGTCAGGGATAATTGTGGGCTTTTTGTCACCTGCTGATGACACAGCTGCAGCTTTGTGAAGAGTAGACAGAAGTATCACATTCTGTCTTCTTTTTGGACAATATGAGACAACAGTGGTGGTGTCTGTAAAAGCAAACTTGGAGGAAAGTAGAGCCCTGTCTTTCACTGCAGGATTTCAGCAGGCAACTCAGGTTTATTTTTCTTCACTGTGCCCACCATGGTAAGTTCTCTCTTGAGGAGTTCTTGTCCAAAGTCATAGGGGGTAAAAAAATTGTCACAAGTGATATTGTGACCCTGCAGTCCAGCGGTCATGTCAAGGATGTGACTGGACATGCTCATCTTTGTTTGCTTTGTTTTTTTGGAGCAATCCTGGACAAATGAGCATCCCCAGAAGCTCACATGATTGGGGGAGGAGGTGGCTGTCATCGTGTTGGCTGACAATGCATTTATGATTTAAATTTTGGCTGTAATTATTGCTTTGTACTCTTATTTTTATACCCGGGTCGAAACCGACCCTAACACTACAAACGACATAATTTTAACTAGAGCATTTTATAATGCAGTGAAAAAAAATGTTTTTGTTGAAATCAAGGTTCCTGACAAAGTCAAGAAGCCTTGATGCAATAAAAAAATTGTAAGTGATTATTTTATGCATTTAAAAACTAAAACGGGTCGCTAGCGACACTGTTACATCATCCTGACGACTCGTAGAAATAAGTTTAAACGGAACCACAAACTGAGTTTAACAGAAACATTTTGAACATGAAACACATCCCTGAGCCCACAAGGTTATTAGTCATCTATTGATTGTGTCCATTTTTGGACAAATGGACAAGAAAACACCATAAAATTCAATGCATTCTTATCAACAACAGACGGTCCGTGTTTAAAAAAGAAGACTACAATCCAAGAGCATAACAAACACACACACACACACACACACACACACACTCACACACACACACACACACACACACACACACACACACACACACAGTGATGTAAAAAAAAAGCAGCGTCTGCAGTTCCTTATAGAGTCTCAGCGGGGTTTGGAAGCGGTTCTCCTTCCTTCAGGGGTACTTGAGGACCTTCTAAACCATTTTCCTTCGCAGTCTTTCTTCTGAAACATCTACTGATCCGTTCGTGGATGGATTTCCGTCCCTTGATTGCTAAAACAACCAAAACAGAAACGCAGATCAAACCCAAAACCAAAGCCACCACCCAATATGGAGGTGGAAGGAATAAAGGGTTCTGCAAGGGGTCGCTCCATTTCTGACTGACTGGGTTCTTCAGCCTGCAGGAGAACTTCTCAACCCTCTGGATGATGTTGCCGTTGTAGACGGTGATGACTTTTGTATCATTCTCCAGTTGAACATCTCCCAGTCTCCACAGGTAGCTGACAGGTCCCACTTTCTCAGTGTTTCCGTTGCAGCTCAAGGTGCATTTCTCGGATTCAGGACCACAGGATGGTGGATCGATGCTCACCGTGGGCTTCGGTACCTCCTCGATCATCTGGACCCTGTATTGATCCTGGAGAACCCGGTTGTTGAGCTCCAGTGTGAAGATCCCAGTGTCGTATTTAGTGGCATTCCTGATTTCCAGCTCCCCAGAACTGAGGTTCAAGGTTGTCCGGCCCTTAAAGCTCCGATAATAAACCAAATCCAGTTTGTCTTTCACCCACTCGCACACCAGGTTCCTGTCCAGCTTCCAGGTGATGTCCCAGATCTTCTCTGAGATGGACGGATTCAGCCGCAGCTCCGCTCCTTCCTTGAAGTACAGCGACGTGACAGTGAAGGAGAAACACTGAGGCGCCGCTAAAAGCAGCGAGAAGAACCGGAAGGCTGTTTGTTTCTCCATGTTGGCTTCAGGAACACAGGGGTTCTGTTCAACTCTGTTAAACCAGGAAGACTTCAGTGTTTAAGTTCTTTGGCCGGATGTCGACTGGCGATGTTACCTGAGAGGAACGATCAAAGTCTAATCCGTCAACTGCGATCCCTGCTCAAAGGGCCGGGCCGTTATATCCCTCTCATCCAATCAGCGGCGTTGTCAGGCAGGTCAGCCAGTCTGTTGTCCAATCACAACTCAAAAACCCGCAATATTTTAATAAAAACCCGCCCAGATCTTAAAAGGAACCCAATCAGATAAAAAATGTTTTACGGGGACGAAGTGCAGGGCGGGGTTTGAATATAAAATGCATTCCATCAAAAGGGCCGAAATAAAACAAATACAGAATTAAATTACCTCAATTAAAACACACACACACACACACACACACACACACACACACACACACACACACACACACACATTCAAATGTTTATCTGACAACAACACGTAAGATGAGAAATCCTGTGAAAACAAGTTCAGCCTTGATTTCTGTTCAGAGTTCTCACACTCAAACTCTGACTGTGTTAAACACACATTAGGATCATGGGAATCTGTTAGTTGTTATTAAACACAGAAGCAGCAAAAAGATTTAAAAACACAGAGAATATAATACACACACACACACACAGTGCTCTGAGGTCAGCTGGCACTTGTGATGGTTCAAAGTTGGCTCCATAGCGGTGACATAAAAATTGAGGTTAAACAATTTCAAAAATCTCAACGTTGCAAAACAAGGTTGATGCATTTCTGTCCCCAAACACCTGAACTGTTTCACTTTCTGTATCACTGGAAGGAATTCTGTCTCTGCTTCTTCAAGTCAGGTTTCTCGGCCTCTCCTGTCACATTGCAAGTCACTTTGGATAAAAGCGTCTGCCAAATGACTGTAATATAACGTCATGTAACATAGAACAACCTTTTCTGTACCAGGGATCAGTTTCATGCATGCATGGCTATCAGACTTTTTAATTCCTCTTCCCTCAGTCGCAGGGAATCTCCAAATCTTTGTAGTTAAGACCTTAAAACAGTTAAGACAATTTATATTTGATTGTATTTCTTATTCTTCCTTGATCCTACTATTATCTATTAGTGTTATGTTTTTGCTTTAAACTCTGGCATAGCAATTTCCTTCGGGATAAATAAAGTTGTTCTCATTCTCATTCTCTCATGAAAATGTTTCTATGGACCGGTGAGAGGCGCAGGGGTTCAAATGATAAGAACTTATCACTTCACAGTATTCAATCAGTAACATGAGAGGGAGGTGATATCTCACGGTCACACTGATGTTCTGCAGTGAGGATGCAGAGCTGTTTTTTCTGTTCAATCGTTCCACGAGCCCATCGCTCTGAGGATGCAAAGGAGCAGTTCCAGACAAACTTTACAAACAAGCCTTTAGTTGCAGGTGAACGCCCAGAAACCTCATCCCACACCGACGTATCCTCCGACGGAAGGGGTTCAATGAGTTGCGGTGGTTGGTAAACAAGCGCCTCTTTTATCAGAACACTTACATCCAAAAACCTACGACGACAGACGCTCAAAAAACATTATCTTCACGCCTCCCGAACACTCTCGCACGTGCACACCCCGCTCTCTCAGCCAAAACACATTCACAGCCAGTAAGAAATAACAGAACTCTGAACATTCCTCTCAACAGCACTGCAGGACGGCTCCAGTTTAGTGTAGCGTTTTAGTTAGAGAAACGCCCTGGTGATGGTAAACGTCTGTTTAATGAGCACTAGCTGTTGTTGCCACAGCCACGCCACACAAGCCTGCAATATAACAAACTGTTCAGATCAATTCCAGGTAAATTAAAAAAAAAACAAACAGAATTTATTACACAACGAAAAACACCAACATCATTCCGGGCAACCACAATATCACACAGAAAACAAGCATCAACAGAAACCCCAACATTTGTGACTCGCTACAATATATACTATTTACTGCTCAGAAAAATAAAGGGAACACAAAAACAACACGATGAAACTCCAAGTCGAACACACTTGTGTGAACTCAAACTGTCCACTTAGGAAGAAACACAGATTAATTTTGACTCGTTTTAAGGACGTTACATCAACGTTGGATCAGCCTGTCGTGTGTTTTTCCACTTTCATTTTGATTCCAGACCTCAATGGGTTCATCAGTTTGATTTCTATTGATCATTTTGTGTGATTTGTTATCGGCACATTCAACTGCATAAAGAACAAAGCATTTGATAAGAATATGTCATCCATTCAGATCTAGGTAAAAAAGGTAATCTTTAACACACACACACACACACACTCGTACATCAGCGTGTGTCGTGACGTCAAAGCAGCCGGCGCCACTGGGCTACAGCGCCCTCTAGTGGCGACAGCGTGAATTGCAGGTGGGTGAGACGGAAGGTGAGGAAACAGGACACACTCTTTCCTGGACGCTCAAAAACGCTCACCTTTCTCTTCAGTCTGGCTTCGACGACTCCTTCCGATAGCTCCACTGTGTGTCTCATCAGCTTCATTCCTCCGAAGAACGTCTCCCTTGTTCTTCACCATGGCCACCAGCACACCTTGTTTTTGAAACGTACCGGTAATTCTAAATTTGAAGAGGATGTTGATTTTGTAATGTCAACATAAAAACAAGTAGAATGTTCGTCGTGTCTTTTCTGTGGGAAACTGAAAGAGCTTGCCTCAATAAGGACGGGCATATGGAAATTAATAAAACAATAAATACATTTAAACAGCGGAGGACCGAAAGTGTGCGGGCTGGCGCATGCGCACAACTCCTGAGGAGGCGGTGCCATGTGACGTCATCCTCCTCGGACTGACATCAGTGTTGCCAGATAATCCCGACAATGAGCAAAAACACTTCCTGAAACCGGACTGCAAACTGAGGAAACATGCTGATCAAAAAACACACCAGGAGACCCACGAAGATCTTTACATTCATGTATTGTATTTATTTAAGCAGGAAAAACTCCATTGAGATCGAAAATCTCTTTCAGGAGTGACCTGGACAAGAGAAGCCGAAAGGCGGAAACACGACCAATCTGCCAACAACACACCGACGATCCTGGGAAACACGTGGAGTTCCTTCTGTGTTTCTTTCCAGAGAAAGGAAAAACATCACTGACCCCGCAAGTTTATTAGTTATCTATTGATTGTGTCCATTTTTTGACAAGTGGACGAGAAAACACCATAAAATTCAATGCATTCTTATCAAAACAGACGGTCCGTGTTTAAAAAAGAAGACTACAATCCAAAAGCATAACACACACACACACACACACACACACACACACACACACACACACACACACACACACACACACACACACACACACACACACACACACACACACACATAAAGAGCGTAGTGTCTTGTGACGTCACAGCGTCGGTGAATTGGACGGGGACGCCGTCACTGAATCTACAGTGCCCTCTAGCGGTGCGAGTGTGAACTGCAGGTGTGTGTGTGTGTGTGACGGCAGGTGAGGAAACAGAACACACTCTTTCCTAGACACTCACAAACGCTCACCTGCCTTCAGTCTGGCTTCCACGACTCAGTCCCAGAGCTCCACTGTGTGTCTCATCAGCTTCATTCCTCTGAAAAACATCTCCCTTGTTCTTCACCATGGCCACCAGCACACCTTGTTTTTTAAACGTAATTCTAAATTTGAAGAGGATGTTGATTTTGTAACATCTACATAAAACATTTAGAATGTTCGTGTCTTTTCTGAAGGGAAGCTGAAAGCGCTTGTTTTAAGAAGGACGGGCACATGGAGATGAATAAAACAATAAGTAAATTTAAAAAGTGGAGTAGCAAAAGTGTGCGGGCTGGCGCATGCGCACAACTCTAGAGGAGGCGGTGCCACATGACGTCATCTTCCTCGGACTCGCAGCGGTGTTGCCAGAAAATACTTACAATGAGAAAAAACACTCCCTGAAACCGGACCGCAAACTGAGTAATACAGAAACATGCTGAACAGGAAACACACCAGGAGACCCACGAAGATCTTTGAATTCATTCATTGTATTTATTTAAGCAGGAAAAACTCCATGGAGACCGAAAATCTCTCTCAGGAGTGACCTGAAATTCACGAAGTGCTACAGAGAAAATTAAATTTTCTCGGTGCATTCGGTGCAACAGAAAAGCTCAGCTATGAAACCTTCAGCAGCTGCAGCTGCAGGCAGTGGTGCTGGAAGGAGAAGCTCAACGTGCCTGCAATTCCCCATCTCTCCACTAGAGGGCGGTAGAGTCTCAGTGAAATCAATCAACTCCCACAGAGAAAACCAAATCAAATGTCTGCCAGCATGTCAGCAGCCAATTAGGATCCAAAAAAGGAAAATGTTAGTAAAAATACAAAATATTGATTCTCAAACGAACCTGAGCACACAGTGTCTGCGTGTCAGCCCTGGAAAAGCTCCAGAGACGGCGTTAAGGCAGTTGGTGCGCATATTTTGAGCGACATGAAAATTCAGCTTTGTACAGCTTTACATTCATGCTCAGTCATTTTCAGCGCATTATTAGCCTTCAGCAAATTATGACTATAATATTATAATGATAGTCATGAAGCCAAATCACTAAAGCTGTACTAAGTGCATTAAGAGGTCATGGGAGCAGGAGTGCGTCAGCAGACCAATATGTCCTCAACCATAACAATATAGCATACAGGATCGGCCACAGGATCCTGGGGAGGATGCCGTGCTGGTAGATCCAAGCCTTGAATTTTCCAGGTAGACCGGACTTGTCCACAGACTTCAACCAGACATCCAACTCAACGCAAGCTGTCTTTGTGGGTTCTGCATCTTTGAGAGAGCTGTCAAACATCTTGCCCAGGCTCTTGACTGGCCTCTCTGAGATTGTAGGGATAGATGCACCTGCGATGTTGAAGCGGAACTTGTCTTCTACCTTCCCTTTCCTGAGCACCATCGACCTAGATTTGGCAGGTTTGAAGCTCATCCGGGCCCACACCATCATCTTCTCGAGATGATGCATTCTTGATGCATATGATGCATAAGATAAAAATACCAAGAGCACCCCCCCCTGTTCTGAAGAAATGCTCTGAGATCAAAAATTGTCAGTGTCTCCAGTTCATTGTGAAGTTGAAGCTGGGTTAGTGAGCAGTTCTCCGACCTCAAGGGTTATTTGAGGATCTTTGAAATCATTTTCCATCAAATTCTTTTCATTGAAACTTCTTTTGGTCCCTTTGAGGCTCAATTTCGATCCCATAATAACTAAAACAACCAGAAAAAGAAAGACACTCGAACCCAAACCCACCAGCCAATATGGAGGTGGAAGGAAGAAAGGGTTCTGCAAGGGGTCGCTCCATTTCTGACTGACTGGGTTCTTCAGCCTGCAGGAGAACTTCTCAGCCTTCTGGATGATGTTGTTGTTGTAGACGGTGATGTCTTTGCTCTCAATATCCCACTCATCATCTCCCAGTGTCCACAGGTAGCTGACAGGTCCCACATTCTCAGTGTTTCCGTCGCATCTCAAGGTGCATTTCTCGGATTCGGGACCACAGGATGGTGGATCGATGCTCACCGTGGGCTTCGGTACCTCCTCGATCATCTGGACCCTGTATTGATCCTGAAGAGCCCGTTGGTTGAGATCCAGTGTGAAGATCCCAGCGTCTTCTTTAGTGGCATTCTTGATTTCCAGCTCCCCAGACCTGATGTTCAAGGTTGTCCGGCCTTCAAACCTTTGATAGTAATATTCAGGCAGTTTGTCTTTCACCCACTCGCACACTGGATCCCCGTCCGCCATCCATCCAATAGCCCAGATCTCCTCCGAGATGGACGGATTCAGCCGCAGCTCCGTTCCTTCCTTGAAGTACAGCGACGTGACGGTGAAGATGAAACACTGAGGCGCCGCGAAAAGCAGTGAGAAGAACCAGAAGGCTGTTTCTTTCCCCATGTTGGCTTCAGGAACACCGAGGTTCTGCTAAATTCTGTGAAATCCAGAAGACTACAGTGTTTAAGTTCTTGGGTTGGATGTCGAATGGCGACGTTACCTAAGAGGAACAATCAAAGTCTATCCCGTCAACTGCATTCCCTGCTCACTTGTCAGAGAAGTAATATCCCTCTCATCCAATCAGCAGCGTTGTCAGGCAGGTCAGACAGTCTGTTGTCTAATCACAACTCCAAAACCTGCAATGTTTTAATAAAAACCAGTCCAGATCTTGAACAGAGAAAACAGGTTTTAAGGGAATGACGTGCAGGGTGAGCTTTGCATAAACATTGTGTTTATCAAAAGGGACGGAAATAAAACATATAAAGAATTAAATTACTTCAATTAAAAAGCAAACACACACACACACCTTTATCTTACAACACGTAAGACGAGAAACCCTGTGAAAACAAGTTCAGCTTTGATTTCTGTTCAGACTTCACACACTCAAACTCTGATTGTGTTAAACACACATTAGGATCATGGAAATCTGTTGGTTGTGATTAAACACAGAAGCAGCAAAAAGGTTAAAAAACACAGAGAATATAATACACACACACACGAACACACATGCACGGAGTACTCTCTGTTCAGCTGACACTTGTGGTGGTTCAAAGTTGGCTCCTTAGCCATGAGATAAAAATCGAGGTTACACGATTTCAAAGATCTCAACTTGCAGAACAAGTTTGATGCATTTCTGTCTCTAAACACCTGAACTGTTTCACTTTCTGTATCACTGGAAGGAATTCTTCTCTGCTTTTTCTTGTTTTTTCTGTTCAATCGTTCCGCGAGCCCATCGCTCTGAGGATGCAAAGGATCCGCAGACGCTCTCACATGGCAGAAAACACACTTGAATCAAAGTTTCGTCCTCTGTCATTGTGGACGTCCTCAGGCACCTGGTAAACATGGCCTCCAGCAGAGCATCTGGAACGGTCCCTGCCTCTCGGTCCGGTACGGCACACACCTCTGGCCGTGTGGTGAAATAGTCCACGACGGACAGAACGTAACGGTTGTTGTGTCCGTGTGAGGAAACGGGCCCACGATGTCCACCGCCACCCTCTCCATCAGGACCGCCAGCCGCTGAAGCTGGGCGCAGTGTTTTGGAGGCCACCATCTCTCTTCCCCCCTAGCTGACCCTTTCCAGGCTCTCTGGAGCACTCCATCTGTCTCTCAAAGGGCCCCAAACTTTACAAACAAGCCTTTAGTTGCAGGTGAACGCCCAGAAACCTCATCCCACTCCGACGTATCCTCCGACCGGAGGGGTTCAACGAGTCGCAGTGGTTGGTAAACAAGCGCTTCTTCTATCAGAACACTTACATCCAAAAACCTACGACGACAGAAGCTCAAAAAACGTTACCTTCACACCTCCCGAACACTCTCGCACGTGCACACCCCGCTCTCTCAGCCAAAACACATTCACAGCCAGTAAGAAATAACAGAACTCTGAATATTTCTCCCAACAGCACTGCAGGACGGCTCCGGTTTAGTGTGGAGTTTTAGTTAGAGAAACACCCTGGTGATGGTAAACGTCTGTTTAATGAGCGATAGCTGTTGTTACCACAGCCACGCCACACGAGCCTGCATATAACAAACTGTTCAGATCAATTCCAGGTAAATTAAAAAAAAAAAAAAACAGAATTTATTACACAACGAAAAACACCCACATCATTCCCGGCAATCACAATATCACACAGAAAACAAGCATCAACATAAACACAACATTTGTGACTCGCTACAATATACACTATTTACTGCTCAGAAAAATAAAGGGAACACTTAAACAACACGATGAAACTCCAAGTCGAACACACTTGTGTGAAATCAAACTGTCCACTAAGGAAGAAACACTGATTAATTTTGACTTGTTTTCAGGACGTTACATCAACGTTGGATCAGCCTGTCGTGTATTTTTCCACTTTCATTTGATTCCAGACCTCAATGGGTTCATCAATTTGATTTCCATTGATCATTTTTGTGTGATTTGTTGTCGTCACATTCAACTGCATAAAGAACAAAGTATATGATAATAATGTTTCATTAATTCAGATCTAGGATGTGTTTTTTTTTCGTGTTCCCTTAATATTTTTGAGCAGTGTGTAAAGTTTCCATCGGAAAAAAAGCAATCTAAAACAAACACACACTCATACGTCGGTGTGTGTCGAGACGTCACAGCGGCCGCCGCCACTGGGGCTACAGCGCCCTCTAGCGGCGAGAGTGTGAACTGCAGGTGTGTGTGACGGAAGGTGAGGAAACAGGACACACTCTTTCCTGGTCGCTCAAAAACGCTCACCTTTGTCTTCAGTCTGGCTTCCACGACTCCTTAGCTCTATTGTGTGTCAGCTTCATTCCTTCGAAGAACATCTCCCTTGTTCTTCACCATGGCCACCAGCACACCTCAAACAACTGCAGCTCTGTTGTTTTTTTAAGCGTAATTCTAAACTTAAAGAGCATGTTGATTTTGTAAAATCGACATAAAAACATGGAGAATGTTCGTGTCTTTTCTGAGGGGAAACTGAAAGCGCTTGCCTTAAGAAGGACGGGCACATGGAGATGAATAAAACCATAAACAAATTTAAACAGTGGAGTAGCGCCAGCGTGCGGGTTGGCGCATGCGCACAACTCCAGAGGAGGCGGTGCCACATGACGTCATCCTCCTCAGTCTGACAGCAGTGTTGCCAGATAATCCCGACGATGAGCAAAAACACTTCCTGAAACCGGACCGCAAACCGGGTAATACAGAAACATGCTGAACAAGAAACACATCAGGAGACCCACGAAGATCTTTTAATTCGTTCATTGTATTTATTTAAGCAGGAAAAACTCCATTGAGATCGAAAATCTCTTTCAGGAGTGACCTGGACAAGAGAAGCCGAAAGGCGGAAATACGACCAATCTGGCAACAACACACCGGCAGTTCCTGGAAACAAGTGGAGTTCCTTCTGTGAACATCTGAACATTGTTAGTAAACGCTGAAGCAGCCCGATGGGGAAAAAGGAGAAAAACACCAACAGTAAAATATATTTCTGGCGATGACACAGTGAAGAGGACATGAAGAAGAAGGAAGGATGAAAAGTAACAATGTTTGAGTTCAGTGTCTGTTGATGGAAGAAGCTTCAAATGATGAAATCACTCAAATTCAACTGCACCGTTCCCCGACCCTCTCTTTTTAACCTCATCCTTTTCACTTCATGGTCTGAAGTCTATCACGTTATGCACACACACACACACACACACACACACACACACACACACACACACACACACACACACACACACACACACACACACACACGCACACACACACACACACAGAAATGCTCTGAGGTAGAAAAAAAAAGGTCAGCATCTGCAGTTCTTTGTGGATTCTAGGTTGGATAACTGAGCTGTTCTCCTTCCATCTGGATTACTTCAGGACTATTTTCCCAAACAGTTCTTCCACTCAAAATGTACTGATCCAATGGTTGAAAAAAATTGTCATCTCCGAATTGCGAAAAAAACAAACCCAAAACCACCAACACCACAAACACCACAAACACCATCACCCAATATGGAGGTGGAAGGAATAAAGGGTTCTGCAAGGGGTCGCTCCATTTCTGACTGACTGGGTTCTTCAGCCGGCAGGAGAACTTCTCAGCCTTCTGGATGATGTTGCCGTTGTAGACGGTGATGTTTTTCCTCTCAATATCCCACTCATCATCTCCCAGTCTCCACAGGTAGCTGCCAGGTCCCACATTCTCAGTGTTTCCATCGCAGTTCAAGGTGCATTTCTCCGATTCAGGACCACAGGATGGTGGATCCATGCTGTGGGCTTCGGTACCTCCTCGATCATCTGGACCCTGGTTGTTTCATTGACATTGACATTCAGTTCTACCTTGCCATGTGTATTTGCAGATATGTATATTTGTTTGTACTGTTTAAGTTCAATAAAAAAAAAAAAAATAAGAAAAAAACATTCCTGGTGTTTCCCGGTGCTGGCAGTAGAAGCTCAACGCGCCTACAGTTCCCACTCTCACCGCTAGAGGGCGCTACAGTTTCAGTGAAATCAATGAACTCCGACAGAGAAAACCAAATCCAGTGTCTGCACGTCAGCTGCCAGTTAGGATCCAAAAAAAGGACCTTGTTCACATCTTCTGTACCACAAGCAGATCGCAGAAAGCCCGTGTAATAATGCAGTCGTGCAAATAAAGTTACAGTTTGAAGTTCAGCTCTTCTACGTCTGCCTCCATCTATGTGTGTGATTTGCGCGTCCACTTGGACACAACAAAAGTGTGAAGAAGGGGTCTGCAGAGAGCCGGTCGGACCCGAATTCCCACAGGGAAGAAAACATCCGGAGCCACAAAACCCCCTTTAGACATGGAAAATCAAGATAACACCGCATGGATCGTTTTGACTGTTAAAATGCGCTTAAAACAACTACAGTGAGTGGCATTCATAGCATCAATGAAATTCCCTGCACTCCTTCTGACCGCGCAGTCCGTCCACCCCACTTGTCCCGTCCGTTTCCCCGAAAGCTCAATGGGACACACGGCTTGTATGTTCTTCTCTTCTCACCTCCTCTTCCAGCGGCCTGTTTTTCTCCACATTCCAGCTGAAGCTCCACAGAGCTGGTGAACCGCTGGGCCGGTCTAAGGCCGACCAGCTGATCCCCGAGACGAAAACTCTCCCGACCGACGGTGTTGAGGGGAAACCCAAGTCCAGGAACCAAGATGATGAAAACCAGAAAAAAAAGTGAAAATGTTAAAAGTGGAGGAACAAACGGCGCATGCTCACAATTCCAGAGGACGCGTGACATCTGTTCCTGACGATTCAAAGAAATGAGCTTAAACGGAAACGCAAACTGAGTAAAACTGAAACATGTTGAACATGAAACACACAACCTTTTATTTAAATTCATTTCTTATTTACAATGTCTGTTTCAGGAGTGACCTGGACAAGAGAACATCACGGATATGTGATGCATTCTTGATGCATATGATGCAGGTCTGCTGATAAATATAAGATAAAAATACCAAGAGCACCCCCCCATGTTCTGAAGAAATGCTCAAAAAATGTCAGTGTCTCCAGTTCATTGTGGAGTCGAAGCTGGGTTAGTGAGCGGTTCTACTGCCTCTGGGGTTATTTGAGGATCTATGAAATCATTTTCCATCAATTTTTTTTTTCTATGAAACTTCTTCTGGTCCATTTGTGGATGGATATCATTCCTATAAGTAAAACAACCAGAAAAATTAAGACGCTCAAACCCACCACCACCAGCAAATTCGGAGGTCGAGGGAATAAAGGGTTCTGCAAGGGGTCGCTCCATTTCTGACTGACTGGGTTCTTCAGCCGGCAGGAGAACTTCTCAGCCTTCTGGATGATGTCAGTGTTGTAGACGGTGATGTCTTTCCTCTCAATCTCCCACTCATCATCTCCCAGTCTCCACAGGTAGCTGACAGGTCCCATATTCTCGGTGTTTCCGTTGCAGCTCAAGGTGCATTTCTTGAATTCAGGACCACAGGATGGTGGATCGACGCTCAAGGTGGGCTTAGGTACCTCCTCGATCATCTGAACCCTGTATTGATCCTGAAGAACCTGGCGGTTGAACTCCAGTGTGAAGATCCCAGCGTCTTCCTTAGTGGCATTCCTGATTTCCAGCTCCGCGGTTCTGGTGTTCATGGTTGTCCTGCCTTCAAACCTTGGATAGTAATACTTGGGCACTTTGTCTTTCACCCACTCGCACACTGGATTCCCGTCCACCATCCATCCAATAGCCCAGATCTCCTCTGAGATGGACGGATTCAGCCGCAGCTCCACTCCTTCCTTGAAGTACAGCGACGTGACGGTGAAGGAGAAACACTGAGGCGCTGCTAAAAGCAGTGAGAAGAACCAGAAGGTTGTTTCTTTCTCCATGTTGGCTTCAGGAACACAGGGGTTCTGTTCAACTCTGTGAAACCAGGAAGACTTCAGTGTTTAAGTTCTTTGGCCGGATGTCGACTGGTGATGTTACCTGAGAGGAACAATCAAAGTCTAATCCGTCAACTGCGATCCCTGCTCAAAGGGCCGGGCCGTTATATCCCTCTCATCCAATCAGCGGCGTTGTCAGGCAGGTCAGCCAGTCTGTTGTCCAATCACAACTCAAAAACTCGTAATATTTTGATAAAAACCCGCCCAGATCTTAAAAGGAACCCAATCAGATAAAACAGGTTTTACGGGAACGAAGTGCAGGGCGGGGTTTGAATATAAAATGCATTCCATCAAAAGGGCCGGAAATAAAACAAATACAGAATTAAATTACTTCAATTAAACACACACACACACACACACACACACACACACACACACACACACACACACACACACACATTCAAATGTTTATCTGACAACAACACGTAAGATGAGAAATCCTGTGAAAACAAGTTCAGCCTTGATTTCTGTTCAGAGTTCACACACTCAAACTCTGACTGTGTTAAACACACATTAGGATCATGGGAATCTGTTAGTTGTTATTAAACACAGAAGCAGCAAAAAGATTTAAAAACACAGAGAATATAATACACACACACACACACACACACACACACACACACAGTGCTCTGAAGTCAGCTGGCACTTGCAATGGTTGAAAGTTGGCTCCATAGCGGTGAGATAAAAATCGAGGTTAAACAATTTCAAAAATCTCAACGTTGCAAAACAAGATTGATGCATTTTTGTCCCCAAACACCTGAACTGTTTCACTTTCTGTATCACTGGAAGGAATTCTGTCTCTGCTTCTTCAAGTCAAGTTTCTCGGCCTCTCCTGTCACATTGCAAGTCACTTTGGATAAAAGCGTCTGCCAAATGACTGTAATATAACGTCATGTAACATAGAACAACCTTTTCTGTACCAGGGATCAGTTTCATGCATGCATGGCTATCAGACTTTTTAATTCCTCTTCCCTCAGTCGCAGGGAAACCTCAAATCTTTGTAGTTAAGACCTTAAAACAGTTAAGACAATTTATATTTCATTGTATTTCTTATTCTTCCTTCATCCTACTATTATCTATTCCTGTTATGTTTTTGCTTTAAACTCTGGCATAACAATTTCCTTCGGGATAAATAAAGTTGTTCTCATTCTCATTCTCTCATGAAAATGTTTCTATGGACCGGTGAGAGGCGCAGGGGTTCAAATGATAAGAACTTATCACTTCACAGTATTCGATCAGTAACATGAGAGGGAGGTGATATCTCACGGTCACACTGATGTTCTGCAGTGAGGATGCAGAGATGTTTTTTCTGTTCAATCGTTCCACGAGCCCATCCCTCTGAGGATGCAAAGGAGAAGTTCCAGACAAACTTTACAAACAAGCCTTTAGTTGCAGGTGAACGCCCAGAAACCTCATCCCACTCCGACATATCTTTCGATCGGAGGGGTTCAATGAGTTGCAGTGGTTGGTAAACAAGCGCTTCTTTTATCAGAACACTTACATCCAAAAACCTACGACGCCAGAAGCTCAAAAAACGTTACCTTCACGCCTCACGAACACTCTCGCACGTGCACACCCCGCTCTCTCAGCCAAAACACATTCACAGCCAGTAAGAAATAACAGAACTCTGAACATTCCTCTATACAGCACTGCAGGACGGCTCCGGTTTAGTGTGGACTTTTAGTTAGAGAAACACCCTGGTGATGGTAAACGTCTGTTTAATGAGTAATAGCTGTTGTTGCCACACGAGCCTGCATATAACAAACTGTTCAGATCAATTCCAGGTAAATTAAAAAAAAAAAAACAGAATTTATTACACAACGAAAAACACCCACATCAATACCGGCAATCACAATATCACACAGAAAACAAGCATCAACATAAACACAACATTTGTGACTCGCTACAATATGTACTATATACTGCTCAGAAAAATAAAGGGAACACTAAAACAACACAATGAAACTCCAAGTCGAACGCACTTGTGTGAAATCAAACTGTCCACTTAGGAAGAAACACTGATTAATTTTGACTCGTTTTCAGGACGTTACATCAACGTTGGATCAGCCTGTCGTGTGTTTTTCCACTTTCATTTGATTCCAGACCTCAATGGGTTCATCAATTTGATTTCCATTGATCATTTTTGTGTGATTTGTTGTCGTCACATTCAACTGCAAAAAGAACAAAGTGTTTGATCAGAATATTTCATTAATTCAGATCTAGGTAAAAAAGGTAATCTTTAACACACACACACTCATACATCAGCGTGTGTCGTGACGTCACAGCAGCCGGCGCCACTTTGGGCTATAGCGCCCTCTAGTGGCGAGGGCGTGAACTGCAGGTGTGTGAGACGGAAGGTTAGGAAACAGGACACACTCTTTCCTGGTCGCTCAAAAACGCTCACCTTTGTCTTCAGTCTGGCTTCCACGACTCCTTCCCAGAACTCCACTGTGTGTCTCAACAGCTTCATTCCTCCGAAGAACATCTCCCTTGTTCTTCACCATGGCCACCAGCACACTTTGTTTTTGAAACGTACCGGAAATTCTAAATTTGAAGAGGATGTTGATTTTGTAATGTTGACATAAAAACATGTAGAATGTTCGTCGTGTCTTTTCTGAGGGGAAACTGAAAGCGCTCGCCTCAAGAAGGACGGGCACATGGAAATAAAACAACAAATACATTTAAACAGTGGAGGAGCGCCAGCGTGCTGGCTGGCGCATGCGCACAACTCCAGAGGAGGCGGCACCACATGACGTCATCCTCCTCAGTCTGACAGCGGTGTTGCCAGATAATTTCGACAATGAACAAAAACACTTCCTGAAACATGACTGCAAACTGGGTAATACAGAAACATGCTGAACAAGAAACACATCAGGAGACCCACGAAGATCTTTTCATTCATTCATTGTATTTATTTAAGCAGGAAAAACTCCATTGAGATCGAAAATCTCTTTCAGGAGTGACCTGGACAAGAGAAACCGAAAGGCGGAAACACTTCCAATCTGGCAACAACACACCGACGATCCTGGGAAACACGTGGAGTTCCTTCTGTGAACATCTGATACTTTGTTAGTAAACGCTGAAGCAGCCCGATGGGGAAAAAGGAGAAAAACACTAACAGTAAAATATATTTCTGGCGATGACACAGTGAAGAGGACATGAAGAAGAAGGAAGGATGAAAAGTAACAACGTGTGAGTTCAGTGTCTGTTGATGGAAGAAGCTTCAAATGATGAAATCAATCAATTTCAACCACACAGTTCATCCTTTTCACTTCATGGTATGAGCTTTATCATGTTTCACACAAACACTCACACACACACACACACACACACACACACACACAGTGCTCAAATGTTAAAAATGTGCAACACGAGAGACAGCAGTGTGAAAATGTCAGTATCTCCACTTCTTTGTAGAGACTTGGTTACTGAGCAGTTCTCCTTCCTTCAGGTTGACTTGAGAATCTTCTGAACCATTTTCCTTCTCAGTCCTTCCTCTGAAACATCTGCTGATCCACGGCCGTGACGGCCGGGTCCGGCTGAGCCGGATGGGGCGCCGTAGATGAAGTTGAATCGCAAACCTTACCTGATTCAGACATGCTCGGTTCGGGGTCACCAATGTGGCGTTTCAAAGACGAAATAATGGCGGAGGCGTAGAGGAGTTCAGTTCTTTAATTTTAAACACCAACAAAATACAACTGGAACTTGAACATCCGGGATCAACTTAATATACGCGGCTTAAATCAGGTACTCTGATATCCGTCGGGTCCACAAAATCTTACATAACGCCGCCCCGCCTCCTCTTAAGACCTACATCAAGCCTCGCTCCCAACTCACAAGTCGAGTGCTAAGGTCGGTGTCTAGAGGAGACTGCAATGTTCCGAGGAGAAAGTCTGCCTTTTCCTGTAAAGCCATAAAAGAATGGAATGTGCTTCCAGAAAATCTTAAGAACATGACTGATTTTCACACCTTTACACAGGTTGTTAAAAATAGGATTCTGCAGCACCAAACATGCTCACGCTAACAATACCAGACGGGTCCCAGATGACCAGTCATAATATTACAACAATATCACAACAATAGCACTTTCAACTTGCAAAATACAATTTGATTGCCTGTTTATATATTGTATAATTATTTTATTGCCTATCTGTACATTTTATATCTTTTGTCTATTTTGCAGTTTTATATTTGTATTGTCCAGGACTACAGATGGAAATTAGCTATGAGCTACAATCTAGTACCAACATCTCTGCCTCTGTGCTTAATGTAATTGTACACTGTCCTAATAAACTTCTAAACAAACAAACAAACCACGTGCGACGACTCCCGGGAAGAAAAATTGGAGCCTTTTTCTTTATAAAAATAAATAGAAATGCAAGGAGAAAACACACAAACACACAATCTTGGCCTTCAACTAATCGTTTGTTCGTCTTAAAATCTTTAACCTCCAAGAGCCACAAAACCCTTTAGACACGTCAAGTGAAGATGGTTACTGTGGTTTGTCCGTTTTTGCGGCCTCCGCCACGGGACCGGACCTTGTTGTCCCGGTGTGTTCAGATGTGACAAAGTTGGGTGCACTTTTGCCATCACGTGATGCGTTCCCACGCAAAAAGACGCTGAAAGTTCCCGTCAAAGAAAATACGGAGCATCTTCTTGAGTCCTTCTCATATTTAGAAAAAGTGTGTGTGAGAGTGTGTTTACCCGTGCAGACCTTCCTCTGAAAACTCTCCCGACCTCTTTACGGATATTTCCTATTCTAAAAAAAGTCAAATATGTGTGTGTGCGTCGGTGAATGGGACAGAGCCGCCGTCACTGAGCCTCCAGCGGCCTGTAGCGGAGGAATGAAGCTGATGAAACACACAGTGGAGCTATGGGGAGGAGACCTGGAAGCCAGGCTGAAGATGGAGGTGAGCGTTTGTGAGGGGCCAGAAAAGAGTGTGTTCTGTTTCCTCACTTAACGTAACACACACGTACACACCTGCTGCAGTTCGCACTCCCACCGCTAGAGGGTGCTCAGAGCAGGCGGCCCCGTCAAATTCTGCTGAATCACTTGGCTGATGACACACTCCAATCACACACACACACACACACACACACACACACACATCGGTACCAGTCCGATCGGCCGATCCCCAAGACGAAAACTTTCCCAACCGACCGCGTTGAGGGGCAATCCGAGTCCACAAACCAAGATGGAGAAAAGCGGAAACAAAATAAAAAAAGTGGAGGAAAGAAAGGCGCATGCGCACAACTCCACATGAGATGGCGACACTGTTACGTCATCCTGGCGACTCGTAGAAATAAACTCGTAAACGGAACCGCAAACTGAGTGTAACAGAAACATTTTGAACATGAAACACATCACTGAGCCCACAAGGTCATTAGTCATCTATCGATTGTGTTCATTTTGGGACAAGTGGACAAGAAAACACCATAAAAATTCAATGCATTCTTATCAAAAATAGAAGGTCCGTGTTTAAAAAAGAAGACTACAATCCAAGGGCATAACAAACACACACACACACACGCAAATGCTGTCGTATAAACAAGGCAGAGTCTGCTGCTACGTCAAAGAGTCTAGGCGGAGTTTGGAAGCGGTTCTCCTTCCTTCAGGGGTACTTGAGGACCTTCTAAACCATTTTCCTTCGCAGTCTTTCTTCTGAAACATCTACTGATCCGTTCGTGGATGGATTTCCGTCCCTTGATTGTTAAAGCAACCAAAACAGAAACGCAAATCAAACCCAAAACCAAACCCACCACCAAATATACAGGTGGTGGAGGTGGAAGGAATAAAGGGTTCTGCAAGGGGTCGCTCCATTTCTGACTGACTGGGTTCTTCAGCCTGCAGGAGAACTTCTCAGCCTTCTGGATGATGTTGCCGTTGTAGACGGTGATGGCTTTCCTGTCAATATCCCACTCATCATCTCCCAGTCTCCACAGGTAGCTGACAGGTCCCACATTCTCAGTGTTTCCGTCGCAGCTCAAGGTGCATTTCTCGGATTCAGGACCACAGGATGGTGGATCGATGCTCACCGTGGGCTTCGGTACCTCCTCGATCATCTGGACCCTGTATTGATCCTGAAGAACCCGGTTGTTGAGCTCCAGTGTGAAGATCCCAGCGTCTTCTTTAGTGGCATTCCTGATTTCCAGCTCCCCAGAACTGAGGTTCAAGGTTGTCCGGCCCTTAAAGCTCCGATAATAAACCAAATCCAGTTTGTCTTTCACCCACTCGCACACCAGGTTCCTGTCCAGCTTCCAGGTGATGTCCCGCATTTCCTCTGAGATGGACGGATTCAGCCGCAGCTCCGCTCCTTCCTTGAAGTACAGCGACTTGACGGTGAAGGAGAAACACTGAGGCGCCGCGAAAAGCAGCGAGAAGAACCGGAAGGCTGTTTCTTTCTCCATGTTGGCTTCAGGAACACCGAGGTTCTGCTCAACTCTGAGCAAACCGAATACTTCAGTCGAACTGAAGTATCAAAATGAACAGTCTTCTAACTGAAGTAAACCGTTTGCGAACACATCAGATCCCAAAACAAGAGGTTGGTGCCGTTTTTTTTTAGGATCCGGGTTGAACGGAAGTCCTTCCTGCCACAGCCTATCATGTTGCCAGATCATTCTGACAATTTGGGAAAAAGACGCCATACTTGTTAAAACCCAAACGTGCTGAACAAGACACGTGTCGATGAGCCCATGAAGTCTTTTGTCTTTAATCATTTTAAAGATAAAATCCCATTAATATCAACATCTCTTTTACAGGAGTGACCTGGAGAAAAGAAGAAGAAGAAATACGAAAACACCACCAATCTGGCAACAACACATCCGCTCCGGTTCCCCTGAGGAGAACAAACTGAGCCTTTTTCTTTGTAAAAATAAATAGAAATGCAAGGAGAGAAAAAAACACACACACAAACAATCGTGGCCTTCAACTAAATGTGTAGTTATTTTAAAATCTTTAACCTCCACAAAAGCCACAAACCCTTTAGACACGTCAAGTGAAGATGGTTCAATGACATTTCCATGCAAAAAGTATCGGTATCGGCCGATTCTACCCTGTATTCACTTGGTATCGGACCGATACCAAAATTCACAGTATCGCCCACCCCTAGTGTTAAGTTAAACAGCGTGGGAATATGGTAACAGACAAAGTGATAAAGTTGGCCGTTTATGTGTCTGGTTTCAAACGTAAAAGGTAGCATTCACTTCGAGTTAACCTGTTTATTAATCTTGAGAGGAAATATGGTTATTCATACAGAGACTTTGGTATTCCTTGGAATAGTGGGTGAAATTGTCTAATAAGGTAACTCAAATTATTCTTTAAAGTAGAGCCAGAAGAGTACAGTAATATAACCATAGTACAGGCTCAAGTAACACTGTCTTGGAAAGCAAGAATGTAAAAAAAAAAATGTTGTATTGTATAAATGTTGTACAGCGACGTGACAGTGAAGGAGAAACACTGAGGCGCCGCTAAAAGCAGCGAGAAGAACCGGAAGGCTGTTTGTTTCTCCATGTTGGCTTCAGGAACACCGAGGTTCTGCTCAACTCTGTAAAATCCAGCAGTCTCTGAGTAACTTCGGTGGTTGGAGTGTGCGGTGCACCATGGAGAAGAGAGAAGAACCAGGTCCTGATCGCAGTGACTTTCTATCCTTCTTCTCCAAACAGCAGTATTGTTCGGTGGGCCCTCCAGTCGCCTGTCCAAGCACAACTCATAAAAACCCACCCAGATCCAGAAGGAAACCAGTCAGAATAAACAGGAAAACCATCAGGAGAATACAAAGGTTTCCAAGGGAACGAAATCTGCAGGACGGCCCTCCCATATACACTGTGTTCCAGCGAAAGGGCGGAAAATAAAACGAATACAGAGAAATCACTCCAGTTCCAAATGAAACACACCACCGGGACAATTTCTACAATCGGTTAAATCACGACAAGCTCTGTTTCTTTGTGTCTAAAGTCCTCCTTGTTCCCTGTCAGCTTTCAAAGTCTCTCAGTCGTCTCTGGATTTCAGGACCCACTGTTTCTCTTTAAGGACTCTTTTTCTCTTTCTAGACTTTTTACTGCGCTGATGCCCCAGATCAGGTTGGCAGCAAGTTAGGCCATGCAGTGTGTGTGTGTGTGTGTGTACGTTTGTGTGTCTCTGTCAAAAAAAAAAAAACCCTCACTAACCCAAGCTTACTGTGGGCATCGTGTATTTGCAAGTGTATTTGCAGTCCCTATGTCCTCTATTGTGAGTCGCTTTGGATAAAAGCGTCTGCCAAATGTAATGTAATGTAATGTAATTGCATTGTATTTCTTATTCTTCCTTCATCCTACTATTATCTATTACTGTTATGTTTTTGCTTTAAACTCTGGCACAACAATTTCCTTCGGGATAAATAAAGTTGTTCTCATTCTCATTCTCTCATGAAAATGTTTCTATGGACCGGTGAGAGGCGCAGGGGTTCAAATGATAAGAACTTATCACTTCACAGTATTCAATCAGTAACATGAGAGGGAGGTGATATCTCACGGTCACACTGATGTTCTGCAGTGAGGATGCAGAGCTGTTTTTTCTGTTCAATCGTTCCACGAGCCCATCGCTCTGAGGATGCAAAGGAGCAGTTCCAGACAAACTTTACAAACAAGCCTTTAGTTGCAGCTGAACGCCCAGAAACCTCATCCCACTCCGACGTATCCTCCGACGGGAGGGGTTCAATGAGTTGCAGCCGTTGGTAAACAAGCGCTTCTTTTATCAGAACACTTACATCCAAAAACCTACGACGACAGAAGCTCAAAAAACATTACCTTCACGCCTCCCGAACACTCTCGCACCTGCACACCCCGCTCTCTCAGCCAAAACACATTCACAGCCAGTAAGAAATAACAGACCTCTGAACATTCCTGTCAACAGCACTGCAGGACGTTTTAGTTAGAGAAACACCCTGGTGATGGTAAACGTCTGTTTACGCCACACGAGCCTGCAATATAACAAACTGCTCACATCAATTCCTTGTGTATAAAAAAAAAAAAAACAGAATTTATTGCACAACAAAAAACACCCACATCATTCACGGCAACCACAAAATCACACAGAAAACAAGCATCAACATAAACACAACATTTGTGACTCGCTACAATATATACTATATACTGCTCAGAAAAATAAAGGGAACACTATAACAACACGATGAAACTCCAAGTTGAACACACTTGTGTGAAATCAAACTGTCCACTTAGGAAGAAACACTGATTAATTTTGACTCGTTTTCAGGACGTTACATCAACGTTGGATCAGCCTGTCGTGTGTTTATCCACTTTCGTTTTGATTCCAGACCTCAATGGGTTCATCAATTTGATTTCCATTGATCATTTTTGTGTGATTTGTTGTCGGCACATTCAACTGCGTAAAGAACAAAATATTTGATAATAATATTTCATTCATTAAGATCTAGGATGTGTTTTTTTTTGTGTTCCCTTGATTTTTTTGAGCCGTGTGTATAGATTGCATCGGAAAAAAAGGTAATCTTTAACACACACACTCATACATCAGCGTATGTCGTGACGTCACAGCCACCGCCGGCACTGGGGCTACAGCGCCATCCAGTGGCGAGAGCATGTACTGCACGTGTGTGAGACGGAAGGTGAGTGTAGTAGTTAGGTTTTCACTTCTCCTGTCCAGTAGAGGGCAGGAGAGGTTAACATCACTGGGGGTATTTAAGCAGGGGTAGAAGACAGACCTGGGTGCGTGATGACCGGTGTAAGATGGTACAGAATGCTGCAGCACGGTTGGTATTCACTCAACCCAAAAGGGCTCATGTTACACCTCTGTTCGTGCAGTTGCACCGGCTACCAGTAGCTGCTTATCCACTGCTATATCCACTTTGTGTTCAGTAAAACAAGCGAAAACCACATCTCTGGTGTTTGTGAATCTTTCGGGGCAAGGATATCACAGTGAGGAAACAGGACACACTCTTTCCTGGTCGCTCAAAAACGCTCACCTCTGCCTTCAGTCTGGCTTCCACGACTCCTTCCCATAGCTCCACTGTGTGTCTCATCAGCTTCATTCCTCCGAAGAACATCTCCCTTGTTCTTCACCATGGCCACCAGCACACTTTGTTTTTTAAACGTACCGGAAATTCTAAATTTGAAGAGGATGTTGATTTTGTAATGTCGACATGTCTTTTCTGTGGGAAACTGAAAGCGCTTGCCTCAATAAGGACGGGCATAGGGAAATTAATAAAACAATAAAGAAATTTAAACAGTGGAGGACCGAAAGCGTGCTGGCTGGCGCATGCGCACAACTCCTGAGGAGGCGTTGCCACATGACGTCATCCTCCTCAGTCTGACAGCGGTGTTGCCAGATAATCCCGACAATGAGGCAAAAACGCTTCCTGAAACCGGACTGCAAGCTGAGAAATACAGAAACATGCTGATCAAGAAACACACCAGGAGACCCACGAAGATCTTTAAATTCATTCATTGTATTTATTTAAGCAGGAAAAACTCCATTGAGATCGAAAATCTCTTTCAGGAGTGACCTGGACAAGAGAAGCCGAAAGGCGGAAACACATCCAATCTGGCAACAAGACACCGACGATCCTGGGAAACACGTGGAGTTCCTTATGTGAACATCTGATACTTTGTTAGTAAACACTGAAGCAGCCCGATGGGGAAAGAGGAGAAAAACACCAACAGTAAATGTATTTCTGGCGATGACACAGTGAAGAGGACATGAAGAAGAAGGAAGGATGAAAAGTAACAACGTGTGAGTTCAGTGTCTGTTGGTGGAAGAAGCTTCAAATGATGAAATCAATCAATTTCGACCACACAGTTCATCCTTTTCACTTCATGGTATGAGCTTTATCATGTTTCACACGCACACACACACACACACACACACACACACACACACACACACAAAGTGCTCAAATTTTAAAAATGTGCAACACGAGAGACAGCAGTGTGGAAATGTCAGTGTCTCCACTTCTTTGTAGAGACTTGGTTACTGAGCGGTTCTCCTTCCTTCAGGTTGACTTGGGGATCTTCTGAACCATTTTCCTTCTCAGTCCTTCCTCTGAAACATCTACTGATCCACGGCCGTGACGGCCGGGTTCAGCTGAGCCGGATGGGGCGCCGTAGATGAAGTTGAATCGCAAACCTCACCTGATTCAGACATGCTCAGTTCGGGGTCACCAATGTGGCGTTTCAAAGACGAAATAATGGCGGAGGCGTAGAGGAGTTCGGTTCTTTAATTTTAAACACCAACAAAATACAACTGGAACTTGAACATCCGGGATCAACTTAATATACGCGGCTTAAATCAGGTACTCTGATATCCGTCTGGTCCACAAAATCTTCCATAACGCCGCCCCGCCTCCTCTTAAGACCTACATCAAGCCTCGCTCCCAACTCACAAGTCGAGTGCTAAGGTCGGTGTCCAGAGGAGACTGCAATGTTCCTAAAAGAAAGTCTGCCTTTTCCTGTAAAGCCATAAAAGAATGGAATGTGCTTCCAAAAAATCTTAAGAACATGACTGATTTTCACACCTTTACACAGGTTGGTTGTGTAAAGGACTGGTACCTCATCGGTACCAGTCCGATCGGCTGATCCCCAAGACGAAAACTTTCCCGACCGACCGCGTTGAGGGGCAATCCGAGTCCAGAAACCAAGATGGAGAAAAGCGGAAACAAAATAAAAAAAGTGGAGGAAAGAAAGGCGCATGCGCACAACTCCACATGAGACGGTGACACTTTTACGTCATCCTGACGACTCGTAGAAATAAGTTTAAACGGAACCGCAAACTGAGTGTAACAGAAACATTTTGAACATGAAACACATCACTGAGCCCACAAGGTTATTAGTCATCTATTGATTGTGTCCATTTTTGGACAAGTGGACAAGAAAACACCATAAAATTCAATGCATTCTTATCAACAACAGACGATCCGTGTTTAAAAAAGAAGACTACAATCCAAAAGCATAACAAACACACACACACACACACACACACACACAGTGATGTAAAAAAAGCAGCGTCTGCAGTTCCTTATAGAGTCTCGGCGGGGTTTGGAAGCGGTTCTCCTTCCTTCAGGGTTACTTGAGGACCTTCAAAACCATTTTCCTTCGCAGTCCTTCTTCTGAAACATCTACTGATCCGTTCGTGGATGGATTTCCGTCCCTTGATTGCTAAAACAACCAAAACAGAAACGCAGATCAAACCCAAAACCAAACCCCCCACCCAATATGGAGGTGATGGAGGTGGAAGGAATAAAGGGTTCTGCAAGGGGTCGCTCCATTTCTGACTGACTGGGTTCTTCAGCCTGCAGGAGAACTTCTCAGCCTTCTGGATGATGTTGCCGTTGTAGACGGTGATGACTTTCCTGTCAATATCCCACTCATCATCTCCCAGTCTCCACAGGTAGCTGACAGGTCCCACATTCTCAGTGTTTCCGTCGCAGCTCAAGGTGCATTTCTCGGATTCAGGACCACAGGATGGTGGATCGATGCTCACCGTGGGCTTCGGTACCTCCTCGATCATCTGGACCCTGTATTGATCCTGAAGTGCCCAGCGGTTGAGCTCCAGCGTGAAGATCCCAGCGTCGAATTTTGTGGCATTCCTGATTTCCAGCTCCCCAGAACTGAGGTTCAAGGTTGTCCGGCCTTTAAAGCTCCGATAACAAACCACATCCAGTTTGTCTTTCACCCACTCGCACACCAAGTTCCCGTCCAGCTTCCAGGTGATGTCCCAGATCTCCTCTGAGATGGACGGATTCAGCCGCAGCTCCGCTCCTTCCTTGAAGTACAGCGACTTGACGGTGAAGGAGAAACACTGAGGCGCCGCTAAAAGCAGCGAGAAGAACCAGAAGGCTGTTTGTTTCTCCATGTTGAACTCCAGGAACGCGCCGACTTACCACCAACTCGTCTGAGAATGACTGTTCAGGCGAGCGAGCCGGCTTCCTGAGGCATCGGGGGTGGTGGGGGGGTGTTTATTCCTCTTGAAGCTCACATGGTTGGTCAATGGGCGTGGCGTGTTCTGTGTGACTCATTGTAAACCTTCAAGTTGAGACAGTAGATTTTTTGGGGGGGTTTTCAGAGGCTCTGTGTTGTTTCAGTCTAAATTGGTTAAAAGTTGAATTGTGAATAGTTAAAAGTTCTTGTATTTTTATAGTTTATTTGTAGCACTGAAGAGTTCATATTTTTAATTTATGTTTTATCATTTTGCATTTTTTCAGGGATTCTGTGTTGTTTGATTTTACATGTGTTGAGTGTATAAAAAGCTAAAATTGTTTTTTATTTCACAATTTATTTTTTGTAGATCTGTAAATATTTTAATTTATATTTCGTGTGTTTTTCGGGGATCCTGTGTTTAAATCACTTTAAATGTTACGTACTAAAAATTTTATTCTTGTATTTCATAGTTTATTTGTGGTTGAACTGAAAAGCGACTATTTTTAATGTACATTTTCTTGTGTCATGTGTTTTTCAGGGAGTCTGCGTTGCTTGACTTTAAAGTTGCTTCGTATAAAAGAGTTAAAAGTTTAAATGAGTTAAAAGTTCGTTGTAGAGTGAAAAAAAAATAAAGGCTATTATAATATAGTAGTATAATACATTTGTTTATTAATTCTTAATTCATTTTGTGCATAATGTTACATTATTATTGGTAATATATCGATTATAGCAATAAAAAAAATCTGAAGAGCCGTTTGGGAGCCGAAAGAGCCGGCTCTTTTTAGTGAGCCGAGCCTAAAGAGCCGGTTCTCTAAAAAGACCCGGAATTCCCATCACTATTGTTTCCGGGCCCCGTTCAAGGCGCTGTTTCCTGCGAACCTTTGTACCTGGGGAGCTAAAACATATTCCAGCCCTGGAAGTTCACCAGTTGTTGGTGTTTGAGAAAGTTAGAACCAACCTTTGTCTCCGCAATCCTTCCTTCTCACACCACAGCTCTTTGAAAGACATGTTTTTTTTCCCCACATGCACATACCATTTTTTTTTTTATTCAACACTTAAAATCATGGATGTATTAGGTAACACTTTTTTACCTTGGTGTAAAAAAAAAACACCCAGAGGATAACACACACACACGAAGACACACACTTCTTTCTCTGTACTGGGCTTCAGTTCTGGCAGCGAAGCGGCAGCCTGGATTTCTGTGGCGTCGACGCCGCTTCCTTCTCTGCAGCTTTCTGCCGGCCGTGGACCCGCGCCTCCTTCTTTCCTCCCTTCTTCTTCTTCTGCGGGGAGCAAGAACAACTCGTCACGTGAGGCTGAAGGGGTTTTGATGCTACACGTTTCGGAGGCCGTCGCCCACCTTAAAGAAGGGCAGCCGCTTGCTCTCGTTAAACACCAGGTTCTCGTCGATGAAGGACGGCTCCGTGGCCACGCTTTGGTTGCAGGTGCTCAGCTCCTCCTCCAGAGAGTCCTGGGCCACGAGCCGGGAGGGCAAGGTGAGAAACGCACACTGCACATTTGCAGAAGATACCAGACGTACGCGACCCACCTGGCTGTGGCCGTCCTCCTCCTCCAGCTCCTCCTCTTCCTCTTCCACCAAGGCGGCCTGCAGCTCCTCCTGCTGCTTCTTCAGGCTCTCCAGGAGCTCGCCCCGGCTCCGTGACTTCTCCATCTGCCGGGGGTAAACGTACTCCCGGCGCTGCGGGGTCGCGCCTGGGGAACGGGGACAGGACGACACCTTCTCAGACGGCGTCTTCACTCGGTGGCTCCGAGGAGAGCGAGGGTTCGGGCACTGACCTGTAGGGACGTCCTGCTGAAGCTCCTCCATCAGGAAGCCGCTGACCAGCCGCCGGCTCCCGTCCAGGCGGGACCGGATCTCGGCCGTCCGCCGGTCCAGAGCCGCCCGGTCGGCGGAGGTTCGGCTCTGCAGCCCCGCCAGTGCCTGCTGCAGCTCATCCTGCTGGTTCATGAGCTCCTTCTCCACCGCCTGGAGCTGCGTGGCGCAGTGTGTCTGCACACCCTGGGGAGCGGCGGGTGGAGGAAGCCTTTAAACCTCCCAAAAAACAAACCAACAAAAAAACAAAGTACTGTTACCTCTTGCTGGGCCCCCGCCTCAGTGGAGAGCTCCCCCAAAAAGGAGAGGCGTTCCTGGGCTTGCTTCTCGGCGTGCTCCCTGGCCCTGGAGCTCCACCGGAGGTCACGCTCCAGCAGACCTGCGGGTCACAAGTACACGGTCTCACACACCTGCTGACGTTCACCAGGGGGTTGGTGAACGTCAGGAGGTTCCTGACGGGGGCTCCTACCAGACACGGAGCCGTGCAGGTGGGTGCAGCAGCCGGCCAGCTCTTCCAGGGTTTCCCGGCTGTTGTCGGCGTTGAGCCGCAGCGAGGCGGCGAGGGAGGAGGAGGCGGAGGAGAGGAGGTCCGCCTGCGCTGAAGCCTGGAGTTCTGCCGCGTTGCAGCCGCTGCAGACAAGGATAAATGGCATTTGAGCTGTCAAGGGGTTACTGTAACAGGTTGGGGCCTAAAGTTCGGCAGCTGACCTCTCGATGCTCCCCTGGAGGTCCCGCAGGGGGGCGCCCAGCGCCGCAGAGGCCGAGCACAGGTCGGCATAGTCCTTCTGGGTCTCCAGGGCCAGCAGGTTCAGCTGGTCCTGCAGGCACTGGATGGTCTGCTTCATGCCCTGAAAGAAGCAGCGGCGGCCCTTTGGTGACGATCAGGTAACTATGGCAACAACAACCTCCTGAAGCATGCAGTCAGGGAGACCCTCTGCATCGGGGTCCCACCTCTTGATATTTCACTCTTTCAGTGCGTTCAGCACACGGGGAAAAAGACGAGCACTCTCCCCGCCTGCTGTCGCTGCTGCGCCCGGCGGATGGCGTCCTCCAGCCTGTCGCGTTCTTCCAGCAGGGAGCCCAGGCTGCGGGAAGCGTTGTCCCGCAGCGCCGCCAGGTCCCGTGCCAAGCCGGTGAAGAATGCGCCCATGTCCTTCATCGCCTCCACCTGGCCGGAGGGACCAATGACGAAGACACCATCAAAACGGATCCGTGACCCCGGAGATCCCCGGGCCACGCAGACCGGAGGTGTACGAACCTTGTCGGCCAGGTCTCGCTGCGCCTCCACCGCCGCTCCCAGAGTTTGACTCAGCTCCCTCACGACCGGGAGCCCCGCCAGGGTCTGACCTACCAGCACCTCCTCCATGTCTCGCTGATGCTCCTCCTAGCGGTGAAAGATGGGGCGCATGTTAAAAAGAGCGAGATGTTGAAGCTTGATAGACACACATCAGCTGCGCGAGGCTCACCAGCAGTTCCAGCAGACGCTCCTTGTCCTGCAGACACTGCGACCGCTGCTGCCGAACCTTCTCCTGACAGCGAGACACGCCGGCCGCCACCAGCTGCCCGACCCCGCCCACGAAGGCCTGAGCAGTGTTAGAACTAAAACAAACAAACAAAAAAAACTCCACCTCCGCTTTGCTTGTCAAAAAGTCACATTACCAGGATGGCAAGCATCAGTCCAGCTGCATTTCCTTCCATGGGTTTTGAGACTTTTTTTCTGCATGTTTTTGTTTGGTTATTTGTGTTTGTTTTTTGTCCTTGTCTACAAAACACAGGCGTCCTTCTCCCTGAGGAGAGACATGAGGTCCAAACAGGTCGTCTCCTCTGTGCTACGAGGTCAAAGTCTGTCCAGCTCAGTCTCGCCTGGGTTACTGAGCGGTTCTCCTTCCGTCCGGGTTACTTCAGGACTATTTTCCCTCACAGTCCTTCCACTCAAACATGTACTGATTTTTTGGTGGAAATATTTTCGTTTCCAAATTGCGAAAACAACCAAATACAAAATCACCAACCCCACAAACACCAGAAACACCATCACCCAATATGGAGGTGGCCCGAAGCCATTAAATGCTTTTAAAACAAAATGGATGTTCCTCTGGGGTTTTTTTGTGACATCACTTCCTGCTTCTTCACCCCTTTGCAGACCGACACGCTCCATCCTGAGCTCAGGGTGTCACGTCAAATCCACTCTGGCATCTTTGCAACACGTCTCGGTGTCTGCAAGGAGATGAGGAAGCTGGACCTTCAACCCTCAATTGCCAGATAATCCCGATAATTAGCAAAAACACACACTTGCACAGGGCCGCCGCAAATTAGGTAAAAAAGAAACATGCTTTATTTTCTCGACCTGGACAAGAGGGAAAGAAAAAAAAGTGGAAACAAGACCGATTTGGCAACAACACACTGGAAATCACTGGTGAAAAAGGAGAAAAATACCAACATATTTCTGGTGAAGACGCTGTAAAAGAAGGACGGGTGAAGAGAAACAATGTGTGTTTGTTCAGAGTTTTTCAACGGAAGGAGCTTCAAATCACGTCACACACACACACACACACACACACATAGAAATGCTCTGAGATAAAAAAAAATGTCAGCGTCTGCAGTACCTTTTGGAGTCTAGGTTGGGTTTCTGAGCGGTTCTCCTTTCATCTGGATTACTTCAGGACTATTTTCCCTCACGGTTCTTCCTCTCAAAGTGTACTGATCCGTTGGTGGATATATTTTCGTTTCAAAATTGCGAAAACAACCAAACCCAAAACCACCAACAAGACAAACACCACCAACACAACCCAATATGGAGGTGGAGGGAATAAAGGGTTCTGCAAGGGGTCGCTCCATTTCTGACTGACTGGATTCTTCAGCATGCAGGAGAACTTCTCAACCTTCTGGATGATGTTGCCGTTGGAGACGGTGATGACTTTTGTATCATCCTCCAGTTGAACATCTCCCAGTCTCCACAGGTAGCTGACAGGTCCCACATTCTCAGTGTTTCCGTCGCAGCTCAAGGTGCATTTCTCGGATTCAGGACCACAGGATGGTGGATCGATGCTCACCGTGGGCTTCGGTACCTCCTCGATCATCTGAACCCTGTATTGATCCTGGAAAACCTTGTAGTTGAACTCCAGTGTGAAGATCCCAGCGTCTTCTTTAGTGGCATTCCTGATTTCCAGCTCCCCAGAACTGAGGTTCAAGGTTGTCCGGCCCTTAAAGCTCCGATAATAAACCAAATCCAGTTTGTCTTTAACCCACTCGCACACCAAGTTCACGTCCATCAACCATCCAATGGGCCGGATCTCCTCTGAGATGGACGGATTCAGCCGCAGCTCCGCTCCTTCCTTGAAGTACAGCGACGTGACGGTGAAGGAGAAACACTGAGGCGCCGCTAAAAGCAGCGAGAAGAACCAGAAGGCTGTTTGTTTCTGCATGTTGGCTTCAGGAACACCGAGGTTCTGCTCAACTCTGAGAAAACCAAATATTTCGGTCCAACTTTAAACCGATTTCAAAATCCAAATGGCGGATTAGATTTCGGTTACGATTTCAAGGTCTTTCCTGTAACACCCTATCATGTTGCCAGATCTTTCTGACGATTTGAAAAGAAGACGCCAAAATTGGTTAACCAAAACATGCTGAACAAGAAACACGTCGATGAGCCCATGAAGTTTTTTTCATTTAATCATTTAATTGATCCAACCAGGTAAAACCCCCATTGATATCAACATCTCAATCACAGCAGTGATCTGGAGAAAAGAAGAAGAAATACGAAAACACCACCAATCTGGCAACAACACATCCGCTACGGTTCCCCTGAGAAGAACAAACTGAGCCTTTTCTTTGTAAAAAAAAACAAAACAAATAGAAATGCAGGGAGAAAACACTAACACGCACAAACAATCTTGGCCTTTAACTAAATGTGTAGTTATTTTAAAATCTTTAACCTCCAAAAGCCACAAAACCCTTTAGACGCGTCAAGTGAAGATGGTTACTGTGGTTCCAACTTCGAACAGGAACAAGTCCAGAAAGATGTGTTACTTTTAACCTTCATGCTGGATATAAAACAACAACGAGTGTGTTGCATTCATGAAATTAATCTACAAATAAAAAGCGTTGAAAGGACCGTGTCTGAGTAACTTCTCTGCAAGGACTATTTATATGGCACCTAAGTGGTACGTAATGGTGACGTAAGCCGGTTCCCCACCAATTAGGGAGGGAGCTGGCTCCTGATTGGTTGATAGATGGACTGGATAGAGTTGATGAAGTTACGTAACACACTTTCTTCAAGACTTGTGTTTCTGACCTAAATTATATTGACGCACCAAACCGTACAACCACAGTTACCCCAACTATCACTCCAGGGAATCTCAAGTCTGGATAGAAAGTGCAGCAACTCCTTTATTAGGAAATGTTTTACAGAAAACTTATTCCCTGGACGTCAAAACAAAAATTATATTTTAAATAAATTTGATAAGGAATCGATTGCCTCGCTGCTAACTATGTATCTGACTCTATCCATACCCCCCAAGGCAAGAGACACACTTCAAAATTATAAATGACATCTATCCATCGAAGGAATTATCGAGGGCACTTTAATATTGAAATAATATATTTTTACTTTTTGTGAAGACAACATTGAAACTACTGACCATTTATTTTTCTCATGTGAAAAAGTACAGGGCTTTTGGGCTAAAACTTAAAAATGGGTTAAAGACAAATTTCCATCGTCACCAGTTTCCTTCTCTAGAGATGACATTACATTTGGTTTACTTTTAAGCAACAAAAGAGATGAACTATGTGTCAATGTTATTTTAGGCCTGGCCAAGTTCTTCATGTACAAACACAGGACCACAGGATGGTGGATCGATGCTCACCGTGGGCTTCGGTGCCTCCTCGATCATCTGGACCCTGTATTGATCCTGAAGAGCCCGTTGGTTGAGATCCAGTGTGAAGATCCCAGCGTCTTCTTTAGTGGCATTCCTAATTTCCAGCTCTGCAGATCGGATGTTCAAGGTCGTCCGGCCCTCAAACCTCCGATAACAAACCGCATCCAGTTTGTCTTTCACCCACTCACACACTGGATTCCCGTCCACCATCCATCCAATAGCCCAGATCTCCTCTGAGATGGACGGATTCAGCCGCAGCTCCGTTCCTTCCTTGAAGAACAGCGACGTGACGGTGAAGGAGAAACCCCGAGGCGCCGCTAAAAGCAGTGAGAAGAACCAGAAGGCTGTTTCTTTCCCCATGTTGGCTTCAGGAACATCGAGGTTCTGCTCAACTCTGTGAAATCCAGAAGACTTCAGTGTCTGAGTAAGTTCTTGGGTTGGATGTCAGACGGTGGCGTTACCTGAGAGGAACAATCAAAGTCTAATCTGTCCCTGCTCACCTGTCAGAGACGTAATATCCCTCTCATCCAATCAGCAGCGTTGTCAGGCGGATCAGCCAGTCTGTTGTCCAATCACAACTCAAAAACCTGCAATATTTTAATAAAAACTCGCCCAGATCTTACAGGAAACAGAGAAAACAGGTTTGAAGGGAATGAAGTGCAGGGCGAGGTTTGCTTAAATACTGTGTTCCATAAAAAGGGACGGAAATAAAACAAATAGAGAATTAAATTACTTGAATTAAAAAGAAAACACACACACACATTGACAACAAAACGTAAGATGGTAAATCCTTGAAAACAAGTTGAGCTTTGATTTCTGTTCAGAGTTCACACACTCAAACTCTGATTGTGTTAAACACAATTAGGATCATGTATATCTGTTAGTTGTTATTAAACACAGAAGCAGCAAAAAGGTTTAAAAACACCAAGAATACACACACACACACACAGTGATCTGAGGTCTTGGGATGGTTCAAACCTGGTTCCTTCACAGCAGTGAGATAAAAAAAAAAAACAAGGTAAAACAATAAAAAAAAATCTCAATGTTGCCAAACAAGTTTGAGAAGAAGCATTCCTTTTTTTCTCCAAACACCTGAACTGTTTCACTTTCTGTATCACTGGAAGGAATTCCATCTTTCCTGTCAGGTTTCTCGGTCTCTCCTGTCACATAAACAACCTTTTCTGTACCAGGGATCAGTTTCATGCATGAAAATGTTTCGGTGAGAAGCGCGGGGGTTCAAATGATGAGAACTTGTCACTTCACAGTATTTAATCTGAATGCAACAATTTCTCTTTATATTATGAAATTAAAATATTAAACGCAGCAGTCAGGCGAAGGCGGAAACAGTCGTGTTTCAAAATAAGATCCAGAAGGTCGAATGAGAAAAGGAATTTGTACCAAGATTTTCTTTGCAGACCAGGAGCAAATAACCACCGACATAGAAGAAGTGTATCACACACACATACACACACGTCTTGTCAAAATGTTCTTATCATAGCAACTGGACTTCACTGTCTTCCCTTGCAGATGTTTCTCCTCTCAGCCCAGAAGCTTCTTCATTTCCGATCCACCTACTGATCCTCGTCCCAACATGAGCAGGGCTGCTGTGCATGAGGTGGATTCCTGCACAGCTGACCCGTAGCCAGTGATATCTCCCGGTCACGCCGATGTTCTGCGGCCCCTGCCTCTCGGTCCGGTACGGCAAACGCCTCTGGCCGTGTTGAAATAGGTCCACGGCGGCCAGAACGTAACGGTTGTTGTGTCCGTGTGAGGAAACGGCCCCACGATGTCCAAGGCCACCCTCTCCATGCTATTACATTAAAATAATAGCATACTCAGCAATAAATAACCAAAATATCATCTCTTTCCTCTGTTTTGGTGTAAAGAAGTACAAGGACATGAGGGAAATCTTGGAATTTAATGAACAACCCTTTTACAAAACATTTCATGAAATACCTCATATTTCTTTAGACAAAAGTCCAATTTACTTTTATTGTTCACATGTTTGAAACCCATCCCACCGATCATACAAAGGCACAAAACTTCAACAAGTAATTGGTACTGAAAAATAAAGTAATACACTTTAAGATGAAATGAGACGTATAAACAAAGGGATTTTTAAACCATTTACATATGTGCATAATAAATCTAAATTGAATCCCTGTCTGCACCTTACAAACTAAAGAAAGTGCTATTAAATGTGTAAGGATGAAAGTATTCACCTGTCCTGTAAATGTGTAAACTTCATCCATGAAACATGCAAACACATACAATACATACTGAAAATGTATGGAGTTGCATGAACAGTAGAATTCCAACATACTCTTTTGTAGTGAAGCTGCTGACTAACATTAAATTGCACATTTTCGCTAGCAATTAGCTAGCCGGCTTTTACCGCTGCTTCACTGATTTCTCAGCTATGGGTGAAAGTGGACGTCTGTTTCCTCAGACCTGCCAGCAATTCGTTGATCTTATCTCTTCTCAGTTTTCCTTGCAAGCTGTCATATTTTCGCTGTGATGAGTCTCGAAGCGGCGCCGAATATTATATTCCTTAAATACCGAAACTTGTCGCAAACACACCGAGCACAAAGGTTTCCCGTGCGTCTCCGTAAATAAACAGGACGTAGTTCATTTTTCTAAGAAAATTCTGCACTCTTTATCTACTTTTCTCTCTTTTGATAACGACACTTTGGCTGACAGGGTAGAAACAACGTTGTAACAAGCAGCAGATGGTGCATTGTCTTCTACTCTGACCAAAATAGTGCGCCCCGAGCGGCAAATTCTTGAATTGCATTTAATAAAAAAAATTAAATCCTTCTCTTTTATGCATTTTTTCACTTTCAAATTATCCCACGGGCCTGATCGAACCTCAATTGTGGGCGGCTTCCGGCCCACGGGCCGTATGTTTGACACCCCTGCAGGTGAACGCCAGGAAACCTCATCCCACGCCGACATATCGTTCAACCGGACGTGTTCAACAATTTCCAGTCATTGGTAAACAAACGCTTCTTTTATGAGAACACTTGTGTCCAAAAACCTACAACGCTCTATCATCCAAAAAACATTCACAAACCAGTGGGGAATTACAAAACTCTGACCATTCCTCTCAACAGTACGGCAGGGATGCTACAATATGCATAGATAACGCAGGAAAAAAGCAGTTTTCAACAACCGCACACACACACACACACACACACACACACACACACATACATACGCACACATAAAGAGCGTAGTGTCTTGTGACGTCACAGCGTCGGTGAATGGGACGGGGACGCCGTCACTGAATCTACAGTGCCCCCTAGCGGTGCGAGTGTGAACTGCAGGTGTGTGTGTGTGTGTGTGACGGCAGGTGAGGAAACAGAACACACTCTTTCCTAGACACTCACAAACGCTCACCTGCCTTCAGTCTGGCTTCCACGACTCAGTCCCAGAGCTCCACTGTGTGTCTCATCAGCTTCATTCCTCTGAAAAACATCTCCCTTGTTCTTCACCATGGCCACCAGCACACCTTGTTTTTTAAACGTAATTCTAAATTTGAAGAGGATGTTGATTTTGTAACATCAACATAAAACATTTAGAATGTTCGTGTGTTTTCTGAAGGGAAGCTGAAAGCGCTTGTTTTAAGAAGGACGGGCACATGGAGATGAATAAAACAATAAGTAAATTCAAAAAGTGGAGTAGCAAAAGTGTGCGGGCTGGCGCATGCGCACAACTCTAGAGGAGGCGGTGCCACATGACGTCATCTTCCTCGGACTCACAGCGGTGTTGCCAGAAAATACTTACAATGAGAAAAAACACTCCCTGAAACCGGACCGCAAACTGAGTAATACAGAAACATGCTGAACAGGAAACACACCAGGAGACCCACGAAGATCTTTGAATTCATTTATTGCATTTATTTAAGCAGGAAAAACTCCATGGAGACCGAAAATCTCTCTCAGGAGTGACCTGAAATTCACGAAGTGCTACAGAGAAAATTAAATTTTCTCGGTGCATTCGGTGCAAGAGAAAAGCTCAGCGATGAAACCTTCAGCAGCTGCGGCTGCAGGCAGTGGTGCTGGAAGGAGAAGCTCAACGTGCCGGCAATTCCCCATCTCTCCACTAGAGGGCGCTAGAGTCTCAGTGAAATCAATCAACTCCCACAGAGAAAACCAAATCAAATGTCTGCCAGCATGTCAGCTGCCAATTAGGATCCAAAAAAGGAAAATGTTAGTAAAAATACAAAATATTGATTCTCAAACGAACCTGAGCACACAGTGTCTGCGTGTCAGCCCTGGAAAAGCTCCAGAGACGGCGTTAAGGCAGTTGGTGCGCATATTTTGAGCGACATGAAAATTCAGCTTTGTACAGCTTTACATTCATGCTCAGTCATTTTCAATGCATTATTAGCCTTCAGCAAATTATGACTATAATATTATAATGATAATCATGAAGCCAAATCACTAAAGCTGTACTAAGTGCATTAAGAGGTCATGAGAGCAGGAGTGCGTCAGCAGAGCAATATGTCCTCAACCATAACAATATAGCATACAGGATCGGCCACAGGATCCTGGGGAGGATGCCGTGCTGGTAGATCCAAGCCTTGAATTTTCCAGGTAGACCGGACTTGTCCACAGACTTCAACCAGACATCCAACTCAACGCAAGCTGTCTTTGTGGGTGCTGCATCTTTGAGAGAGCTGTCAAACATCTTGCCCAGGCTCTTGACTGGCCTCTCTGAGATTGTAGGGATAGATGCACCTGCGATGTTGAAGCGGAACTTGTCTTCTACCTTCCCTTTCCTGAGCACCATCGACCTAGATTTAGCAGGTTTGAAGCTCATCCGGGCCCACACCATCATCTTCTCGAGATGATGCATTCTTGATGCATATGATGCATAAGATAAAAATACCAAGAGCACCCCCCCCTGTTCTGAAGAAATGCTCTGAGATCAAAAATTGTCAGTGTCTCCAGTTCATTGTGAAGTCGAAGCTGGGTTAGTGAGCAGTTCTCCGGCCTCAAGGGTTATTTGAGGATCTTTGAAATCATTTTCCATCAAATTCTTTTCATTGAAACTTCTTTTGGTCCCTTTGGGGCTCAATTTCGATCCCATAATAACTAAAACAACCAGAAAAAGAAAGACGCTCGAACCCAAACCCACCAGCCAATATGGAGGTGGAAGGAAAAAAGGGTTGTGCAAGGGGTCGCTCCATTTCTGACTGACTGGGTTCTTCAGCCTGCAGGAGAACTTCTCAACCTTCTGGATGATGTTCTTGTTGGAGACGGTGATGTCTTTTGTATCATCCTCCAGTTGAACATCTCCCAGTCTCCACAGGTAGCTGACAGGTCCCACATTCTTGGTGTTTCCGTCGCAGCTCAAGGTGCATTTCTCGGATTCAGGACCACAGGATGGTGGATCGACGCTCACCGTGGGCTTCGGTACCTCCTCGATCATCTGGACCCTGTATGGATCCTGAAGAGCCCGTTGGTTGAGATACAGTGTGAAGATCCCAGCGTCTTCTTTAGTGGCATTCTTGATTTCCAGCTCCCCAGAACTGATGTTCAAGGTCGTCCGGCCTTCAAACCTTGGATAGTAATATTCAGGCAGTTTGTCTTTCACCCACTCGCACACTGGATCCCCGTCCGCCATCCATCCAATAGCCCAGATCTCCTCTGAGATGGACGGATTCAGCCGCAGCTCCGTTCCTTCCTTGAAGAACAGCGACGTGACGGTGAAGATGAAACACTGAGGCGCCGCTAAAAGCAGTGAGAAGAACCAGAAGGATGTTTCTTTCCCCATGTTGGCTTCAGGAACACAGAGGCTCTATTCAACTCTGTGAAATCCAGAAGACTTCGGTGTCTGAGTAAGTTCTTGGGTTGGATGTCAGATGTTGTCTTAGAGGAGCAATCAAAGTCTAATCTGTCCCTGCTCAGCTGTCAGAGAAGTAATATCCCTCTCATCCAATCAGCAGCGTTGTCAGGCAGGTCAGCCAGTCTGTTGTCCAATCACAACTCAAAAACCTGCAATATTTTAATAAAAACCCGCCCAGATCTTAAAACGAACCCAAACAGATAAACGGGTTTTACGGGAACGAAGTGCAGGGCGAGGTTTGCATGAACAATGCATTCCATCAAAAGGGACGGAAATAAAACAAATAAAGAATTAAATTACTTCAATTAAAACACACACACACACACACAAATGTTTATCTGACAACAACACGTAAGACGAGGAATCCTGTGAAAACGAGTTCAGCCTTGATTTCTGTTCAGAGTTCACACACTCAAACTGTGATTGTGTTAAACACACATTAGGATCATGGAAATCTGTTAGTTGTTATTAAACACAGAAGCAGCAAAAAGATTTAAAAACACAGAGAATATAATACACATACACACACACACACACACACAAACACACACACACACACACACACACACACACAGAGTGCTCTGAGGTCAGCTGGCACTTGTGATGGTTGAAAGTGTGCTCTTTAGCGGTGGGATAAAAATCGAGGTTAAACAATTTCAAAAATCTCAACGTTGCAAAACAACTTTGATGCATTTCTGTCCCCAAACACCTGAACTGTTTCACTGTCTGTATCACTGGAAGGAATTCTGTCTCTGCTTCTTCAAGTCAAGTTTCTCGGCCTCTCCTGTCACATTGCAAGTCACTTTGGATAAAAGCGTCTGCCAAATGACTGTAATATAACGTCATGTAACATAGAACAACCTTTTCTGTACCAGGGATCAGTTTCATGCATGCATGGCTATCAGACTTTTTAATTCCTCTTCCCTCAGTCGCAGGGAATCTTCAAATCTTTGTAGTTAAGACCTTAAAACAGTTAAGACAATTTATATTTCATTGTATTTCTTATTCTTCCTTCATCCTACTATTATCTATTCCTGTTATGTTTTTGCTTTAAACTCTGGCACAACAATTTCCTTCAGGATAAATAAAGTTGTTCTCATTCTCATTCTCTCATGAAAATGTTTCTATGGACCGGTGAGAGGCGCAGGGGTTCAAATGATAAGAACTTATCACTTCACAGTATTCAATCAGTAACATGAGAGGGAGGTGATATCTCACGGTCACACTGATGTTCTGCAGTGAGGATGCAGAGCTGTTTTTTCTGTTCAATCGTTCCACGAGCCCATCGCTCTGAGGATGCAAAGGAACAGTTCCAGACAAACCGTGTGTATAGATTGCATCGGAAAAAAGCAGTCTTTAACACACACGCACACACACACACTCATACATCAGCGTGTGTCGTGACCGATGAGGGCTACAGCGCTCTCTAGCGGTGAGAGTGTGACCTGCAGGTGTGTGACGGAAGGTGAGGAAACAGGCTTCCACCTGTTTGTCTGTCTTCAGTCTGGCTTCCACGACTCCTTCCCATAGCTCCACTGTGTGTCTCATCAGCTTCATTCCTCCGAAGAACATCTCCCTTGTTCTTCACCATGGCCACCAGCACACCTTGTTTTTGAAACGTACCGGAAATTCTAAATTTGAAGAGGATGTTGATTTTGTAATGTTGACATAAAAACATGTAGAATGTTCGTCGTGTCTTTTCTGAGGGGAAACTGAAAGCGCTCGCCTCAAGAAGGACGGGCACATGGAAATAAAACAACAAATACATTTAAACAGTGGAGGAGCGCAAGCGTGCTGGCTGGCGCATGCGCACAACTCCAGAGGAGGCGGCACCACATGACGTCATCCTCCTCAGTCTGACAGCGGTGTTGCCAGATAATTTCGACAATGAACAAAAACACTTCCTGAAACATGACTGCAAACCGGGTAATACATAAACATGCTGGACAACATCTCCCTTGTTCTTCACCTTGGCCACCAGCACACCCCAAACATCTGCAGCTCAGTTGTTTTTTTAAGTGTAATTCTAAATTTAGAGCATGTTGATTTTGTAACATCGACATAAAAACATGTAGAATGTTCGTGTCTTTTCTGAGGGGAAACTGAAAGAGCTTGTGTTGAGATAGGTGATCTCATTAGTTTTATTTGAGTTTAGATTCTAGTATACATATGTTTTATTTGTATCTACTCTCAGGAAATGTATGGCACTTTATGACAAGGTTTGGGACTTGTTTTAGTTTTTCGCGACTGTTCAGCTAACTTGACGTTAACTTCTACGTCAGTGTTCTTTTTTTTGGTATAGCGGTGCTGGCGGGAATTTTTTCCCTCACTCTGTACTGTACATGTCCCATGGCTAACCGATGTTGATTCCCGGAGCTGTGAAGAAGAAAATAAAAGACGATTCAAACAAGGCAAACTTGTGAATTCCTTCCGAAACATGGAAAACGAAGAAGCTGCAAACTTAAACGCAACAGGTTATGGGCCCAGGCTACGAACAAAAGGAGGAAGATGGCAACGTTTGGTTTTCGATGGAGACGAAAACAACTACGAGCTTTGGGAAGTAAAGTTTCTGGGACACATGCGACTCGAAGGTTTGAAAGAGACAATACTTTCAACTGTTGAGCCCGACCCAGATAAAAATGCAGAATGCTACGCTGAGCTTATCCAGTTCCTCGATGATAAAAGTCTATCATTGGTAATGAGGGAAGCCTCAGATGACGGTCGAAAAGCTTTGAAAATATTACGGGATCATTACGCCAGCCAGGGGAAGCCCAGAATTATTTCGGGTGGAACTATGCTCACTCGAGAAGGAACCCGACGAAACAATAACAGATTACATTATCAGAGCAGAAAAGGCAGTCACCGCTCTGAGAAACACAAAACAGGTGATAAGTGATGAGCTGATGATCGCTATGGTTATGAAAGGGCTTCCAGGACCGTACAAGCCCTTCGTCATTCACGTAACTCAAGCAGTGAAAAATGACGTTTATTCAGTTCAAGAGTAAACTAAGAAGTTATGAAGAGACTGAAAAGTTTGACAGCAAAACCAAATCAGACAATGTAATGAAAGTGGACATGTCAACGGTGATCTGCTATGGATGTGGAAACCGTGGCCATATGGCAAAAGCTTGTCACCAAAAATCAGGGCCAAAATGGTGCAGCTATCACAGAAGCACAACCCACACCGACGAGACATGCAGAAGATAATCCAAGCCCAAAGAAGACTCGGTCAAACAAAACACAGACGTCCAAGACAAAGATAAGGAAGACGAGCAAACTTTTGTATTCAAGGTCAGTCAAAAAGTCCCTCCGGAAAATATCAGAAAAAATGGACTGATGGTAGACTGTGGCGCTACATCACACATCATAACACAAGAAGACAAATTCATAAGATTGGATGAGTTTTTCAACCCAAACAAACATTACATGGAGCTAGCAGACGGGACCAGAAGAAACAAAGTGGCACTAAAAAGAGGTGATGCAGAAGTGTTACTCCAGGACATTGAAGGAAAACCTGTCCTGGTAACCTTAAGGGGAGCCTTATTCATCCCATCATATCCTCAGGACTTCATATCGGTGAAGGCAGCCACAGCTGATGGAGCCAGCGTGATATTCAAAGAAGGAGAGAACAGACTCATAACCAAAGAAGGAAAAATTTTCAGCATTGAGGAATGTGACAGACTCTACTACATAAGAACGGTAAATTATCAACAACTTTATGATGATACAGTAAATGACATGATGTCCAGAGATAAAGTAAACTTAACTTGTGATGTCAAAACATGGCATGAAATTATGGGACACTGCAATGTAAAAGATGTATTAAAATGACCAAACTTAGTAGAGGGTATGAAGATTACAGGTCAGACCAAGGTAGACTGTAACGTATGCACGGAGGGAAAATTCACAAATAGCAGAAACAGGCAAGCGGATGCAAAAGCTGATGCACCCCTAAAAATGGTACACACTGACTTATCAGGCCCGATTGAACCAGCTGGTCAAGAAGGGCATAAGTATGTTATTTCATTCACAGATGATTATTCAGGGGCAGTATTTGTATATTTTCTCAAATACGAGAGTGAAGCTACATTAGCAACAGAGAAGTTCCTTGCTGACAGCGCAGCGTATGGTCGTGTCAAATGTATCAGGTCAGACAACGGGACTGAATACACAGGAAATGCTTTTCAATCTCTTCTAAGGGAGAAAGGCAGAAGACATGAAACATCATCCCCATACTCTCCCCATCAAAATGGGACAGCAGAAAGACAATGGAGGACCCTTTTTGAAATGGCAAGGTGTATGCTAATAGAAAAAGGATTACCAAAGGTTTTGTGGCCTTATGCTGTCCAGACCGCTGCCCATATTCGAAATAGATGTTACAATGACAGACTCAAAAATACCCCATACTTCATGTTAACAGGGAGAAAGCCAAATCTCTCAAAAATGTGGATATTCGGAACTGAGTGCTATGCATACAAACATGACACTAAGAAATTGGATCCCAGATGTGAAAGAGGAATATTTGCCGGATACAGTAAGAAAAGCCCTTCATACCTGGTCTATAATCCACTTACAGAAAAAGTGTCAAAACAGAGACTGGTGAAATTTATCAAAAAGGGAAGAATTGAACAACAAACACAAACTGATGATTATGAGACAGAAATCCAGGGATATGAAGGCACAGAATCTACAGATGAAACCAGTATTGATGTGTCACAAAGTGAAAATAAAACAGACAACCATATACAGAATGAGGATGAGAGTACTAACGCAGATGTGTCGCATGATGAAGAAGCAGCAGAAAATGTCCAAAATGAAAAAGAGACGAGGTCAGACATAAAACCCAGATATAATCAAACCAGTCGCTATCCTAGACGAAAAAGGGTCATTCCAAGGTATTTAGAGGATTATCAGACGGACTATATTAACAATGATAAAAACCATACAACTATTGATTACTGTTACAGGACTGTGTGCGGAGTCCCACAGCATTATAGTGAAGCACTGAAGTCACCACTGGCACCCGGGTGGAATTGTGCCATGAGGGAAGAGATTGACTCGCTTAAACAGAATGACACATTTGAACTGACAACTTTACCTGAAGGGAGAAAAGTAATTGGAGGAAAATGGGTATTTGCCCTTAAAGAAAATGCTGAAGGAGGACAAATATTTAAGGCCAGATATGTAGCTAAGGGTTACAATCAAACAGAAGGCATAGACTACTATGAAACTTTTGCACCGACAGCTAACATTACATCAGTGCGGGCACTAATGCAGATAGCCGTACAAAATAACCTCATTGTCCATCAGATGGATGTTAAGACGGCATATTTACATGCTCCTATACATGAGGAGATTTTCTTGGAACAACCAGAAGGGTTTGAAATGATGTCAGAAACAGGAGAGAAACTAGTGTATGGATTAAAAAAATCTCTTTATGGCCTGAAACAATCAGGAAGAAACTGGTATGAACTCCTTAATGACCATTTAGAACAGGACAACTTTGTGAACAATCTCTCTGACCACTGTGTGTACAGAAAACAGACGGAAAATGGTGACACAATCATTGTAATAATTTGGGTAGATGATTTAATTATTGCAGCAAGCAGCAATGATGCACTCAGCACATTTAAACAGAACATGAAATTCAAGTTCAACATGAAAGACCTGGGGAAACTATCATATTTTTTGGGCATACAATTTGAACAAAAGGGGGATGAAATCAAAATGAACCAGACAAAGTACATCCTAAAAATGCTAGAGATTTGGAATGTCAGAATGTAAAGCAAGATCTACTCCAAGTGAGCAAAAATTAGAGGGCATCCCTGTAACTGTTGAAAATGAGCAAAGTGAACCTGTCGACCCCAAAGAATATCGTGAGATTGTAGGCAGTCTTATTCATGCCATGACTTGCACCAGACCTGATATCAGCTGGATAGTGAGCAAACTATCACAGAATCTGGCAATGCCAAAAGGAGAAAACTTAGTAGCTGCAAAACATGTTCTGAGGTATTTGAAGGGGACAGCTGATTATGAACTAAGTTTCAAGAAAAATAAGGAGGATTTGAACCTGATAGCTTACAGTGACTCAGACTGGGCATCATCTGTCGAAGACAGACGTAGCACTACAGGCTACTGTTTCAGTTTAACAAAACAAGGCCCAGCCATTGCATGGAAGTCAAGGAAACAGCCCACAGTGGCTCTGTCAACATGTGAGGCTGAATACATCGGCCGAGCCACCACCGCACAAGAAAACATGTACCTGTCTCAACTGTTAAACGGTATGGACAACAAAATGTACAGTTGCACAACAATCTACGGAGGCAATCAGGGGGCCATCGCACTGAGTAAGAATCCTGTAAACAGACAAAGGTCAAAACACATTGATGTAAAATATCATTTCATTCGTGAAGCACTCAGTGAGGGTAAAATAAATCTTATCTATTGTCCATCAGAGGACATGTTGGCAGACATCTTGACAAAACCCATGACAAAGGTAAAAATAGAAAAATTCAAAAAGTGGTTCTTTGGAAATTAAAATGTCCAAAGTTTTTTTTTTTGGATGTTGAGATCAAGAGGGGGTGTTGAGATAGGTGATCTCATTAGTTTTATTTGAGTTTACATTCTAGTATACATATGTTTTATTTGTATCTACTCTCAGGAAATGTATGGCACTTTATGACAAGGTTTGGGACTTGTTTTAGTTTTTCGCGACTGTTCAGCTAACTTGACGTTAACTTCTACGTCAGTGTTCTTTTTTTGGTATAGCGGTGCTGGCGGGAATTTTTCCCTCACTCTGTACTGTACATGTCCCATGGCTAACCGATGTTGATTCCCGGAGCTGTGAAGAAGAAAATAAAAGACGATTCAAACAAGGCAAACTTGTGAATTCCTTCCGAAACATGGAAAACGAAGAAGCTGCAAACTTAAACGCAACAGTCCTTCTCCCTGAGGAGAGACATGAGGTCCAAACAGGTCGTCTCCTCTGTGCTACGAGGTCAAAGTCTGTCCAGTTCAGACTCGCCTGGGTTACTGAGCGGTTCTCCTTCCGTCCGGGTTGCTTCAGGACTATTTTCCCTCACAGTCCTTCCACTCAAACATGTACTGATTTTTTGGTGGAAATATTTTCGTTTCCAAATTGCGAAAACAACCAAACACAAAACCACCAACACCACAAACACCACCAACACCCAAACCCAATATGGAAATTGAAGGAATAAAGGGTTCTGCAAGGGGTCGCTCCATTTCTGACTGACTGGGTTCTTCAGCCTGCAGGAGAACTTCTCAGCCTTCTGGATGATGTTGCCGTTGGAGAAGGTGATGTCTTTTGTATCATTCTCCAGTTGAACATCTCCCAGTCTCCACAGGTAGCTGACAGGTCCCACATTCTCAGTGTTTGCGTCGCAGCTCAAGGTGCATTTCTCCGATTTAGGACCACAGGATGGTGGATCGATGCTCACCATGGGCTTCGGTACCTCCTCAATCATCTGGACCCTGTATTGATCCTGGAAAACACGGTATTTGAACTCCAGTGTGAAGATCCCAGCGTCTTCTTTAGTGGCATTCCTGATTTCCAGCTCCGCGGTTCTGGTGTTCAAGGTCCTCCGGCCTTTAAACCTTGAAGAATAAACCACATCCAGTTTGTCTTTCACCCACTCGCACACTGGATTCCCGTCCATCAACCATCCAATAGCCCAGATCTCCTCTGAGATGGATGGTTTCAGCCGCAGCTCCGCTCCTTCCTTGAAGTACAGCGACGTGACGGTGAAGGAGAAACACTGAGGCGCCGCTAAAAGCAGCGAGAAGAACTGGAAAGTTGTTTCTTTCTGCATGTTGGCTTCAGGAACAACGAGGTTCTGCTCAACTCTGAGAAAACCAAATACTTCGGTCCAACTTTAAACCGATTTCAAAATTCCAAATGGTGGATTAGATTTCGGTTACGATTTTAAGGTATGTCCTGTAACACTCTATCATGTTGCCAGATCTTTCTGAAGATCTGGAAAAAAAGACGCCAAACTTGGGAAACCAAAACATGCTGAACAAGAAACACGTCAATGAGCCCATGAAGTTTTTTTCATTTAATCATTTAATTGATCCAACCAGGTAAAACCCCCATTGATATAAACATCTCAGTTACAGCAGTGACCTGAGAAAAGAACAAGAAATACGAAAACACCACCAATCTGGCAACAACACATCCGCTACGGTTCTCCTGAGAAGAACAAACTGAGCCTTTTCTTTGTAAAAAAAAAACAAAACAAATAGAAAAGCAGGGAGAAAACACTAACACGCACAAACAATCTTGGCCTTTAACTAAATGTGTAGTTATTTTAAAATCTTTAACCTCCAAAAGCCACAAAACCCTTTAGACGCGTCAAGTGAAGATGGTTACTGTGGTTCCAACTTCGAACAGGAACAAGTCCAGAAAGATGTGCTACTTTTAACCTTCATGCTGGATATAAAACAACAACGAGTGTGTTGCATTCATGAAATTAATCTGCAAATAAAAAGGAGCTGTGTTGAAAGTTCCCGTCAAAGAAAATACTGAACATCTTCTTGAGTCCTTCTCGTATTTAGAAAAAGTGTGTGTGTGAGTGTGTTTACTCCCGCGCAGACCTTCCGTTGAAAACTATCCTGACCTCTCTGTGGATATTTCCTATTCTAAAAAAAGTAAAATGTGTGTGTGTGTGCGTCGGTGAATGGGACAGGGCCGCCGTCACTGAGCCTCCAGCGGCCTGTAGCGGAGGAATGAAGCTGATGAAACACACAGTGGAGCTATGGGGAGGAGACCTGGAAGCCAGACTGAAGATGGAGGTAAGCGTTTGTGAGCGGCCAGGAAAGAGTGTGTTCTGTTTCCTCACGTTATGTCACACACACACACAGACACACACACACACATGCACACACACACACAAATGCTGTGATATACAAAAGGCAGCGTCTGTTACTACGTCAAACAGAGTCTATGCGGGGTTTGGAAGCGGTTCTCCTTCCTTCAGGGGTACTTGAGGACCTTCTAAACCATTTTCCTTCGCAGTCTTTCTTCTGAAACATCTACTGATCCGTTCGTGGATGGATTTCCGTCCCTTGATTGCTAAAACAACCAAAACAGAAACGCAGATCAAACCCAAAACCAAACCCCCCACCCAATATGGAGGTGGAAGGAATAAAGGGTTCTGCAAGGGGTCGCTCCATTTCTGACTGACTGGGTTCTTCAGCCTGCAGGAGAACTTCTCAGCCTTCTGGATGATGTTGCCGTTGTAGACGGTGATGTCATTCCTGTCAATATCCCACTCATCATCTCCCAGTCTCCACAGGTAGCTGACAGGTCCCACATTCTCAGTGTTTCCGTCGCAGCTCAAGGTGCATTTCTCGGATTCAGGACCACAGGATGGTGGATCGATGCTCACCGTGGGCTTCGGTACCTCCTCGATCATCTGGACCCTGTATTGGTCCTGAAGAACCCAGTGGTTGAACTCCAGTGTGAAGATCCCAGCGTCGAATTTTGTGGCATTCCTGATTTCCAGCTCCCCAGAACTGATATTCAAGGTTGTCCGGCCCTTAAAGCTCCGATAACAAACCACATCCAGTTTGTCTTTCACCCACTCGCACACCAGGTTCCCGTCCAGCTTCCAGGTGATGGCCCAGATCTCCTCTGAGATGGACGGATTCAGCCGCAGCTCCGCTCCTTCCTTGTAGTACAGCGACGTGACGGTGAAGGAGAAACACTGAGGCGCCGCTAAAAGCAGCGAGAAGAACCGGAAGGCTGTTTGTTTCTCCATGTTGGCTTCAGGAACACCGAGGTTCTGCTCAACTCGGAGAAAATCGAATACTTCAGTCTAACTTAAGTATCAAAATGTACAGTCTTCTAACTGAAGTAAACGGTTTCCGAACACATTAGATCCCTAAATACGAGGTTTTAGCGCTGGATTTTTTTTAGGATCCGGGTTGAACGGAAGTCCTTCCTGCCACACCGTATCATGTTGCCAGATCATTCTGACGATTTGAAAAAAAGACGCCAAACTTGTTAAAACCCAAACGTGCTGAACGAGAAACACGTCAATGAGCCCATGAAGTCTTTTGTATTTAATCATTTTATTGACCCAACCGGGTAAAAAACCCCATTGATATCAACATCTCAGTTACAGGAGTGACCTGGAGAAAAGAAGAAGAAATACGAAAACACCACCAATCTGGCAACAACACATCCGCTACGGTTCCCCTGAGAAGAACAAACTGAGCCTTTTCTTTGTCAAAAAAAAAAAAACAAATAGAAATGCAGGGAGAAAACACTAACACGCACAAACAATCTTGGCCTTTAACTAAATGTGTAGTTATTTTAAAATCTTTAACCTCCAAAAGCCACAAAACCCTTTAGACGCGTCAAGTGAAGATGGTTACTGTGGTTCCAACTTCGAACAGGAACAAGTCCAGAAAGATGTGCTACTTTTAACCTTCATGCTGGATATAAAACAACAACGAGTGTGTTGCATTCATGAAATTAATCTGCAAATAAAAAGGAGCTGTGTTGAAAGTTCCCGTCCAAGAAAATACTGAACATCTTCTTGAGTCCTTCTCGTATTTAGAAAAAGTGTGTGTGTGAGTGTGTTTACCCGCGCAGACCTTCCTCTGAAAACTCTCCTGACCACTCTGTGGATATTTCCTATTCTAAAAAAAGTAAAATGTGTGTGTGTGTGCGTCGGTGAATGGGACGGGGCCGCCGTCACTGAGCCTCCAGCGCCCTGTAGCGGAGGAATGAAAGCTGATGCAACACACAGTGGAGCTATGGGGAGGAGACCTGGAAGCCAGACTGAAGATGGAGGTGAGCGTTTGTGAGCGGCCAGGAAAGAGTGTGTTCTGTTTCCTCACGTTATGTCACACACACACACAGACACACACACACACATGCACACACACACACACACAAATGCTGTGATATACAAAAGGCAGCGTCTGTTACTACGTCAAACAGAGTCTATGCGGGGTTTGGAAGCGGTTCTCCTTCCTTCAGGGGTACTTGAGGACCTTCTAAACCATTTTCCTTCGCAGTCTTTCTTCTGAAACATCTACTGATCCGTTCGTGGATGGATTTCCGTCCCTTGATTGCTAAAACAACCAAAACAGAAACGCAGATCAAACCCAAAACCAAACCCCCCACCCAATATGGAGGTGGAAGGAATAAAGGGTTCTGCAAGGGGTCGCTCCATTTCTGACTGACTGGGTTCTTCAGCCTGCAGGAGAACTTCTCAACCTTCTGGATGATGTTGCCGTTGTAGACGGTAATGTCTTTGCTCTCAATATCCCACTCATCATCTCCCAGTCTCCACAGGTAGCTGACAGGTCCCACATTCTCAGTGTTACCGTCACAGCTCAAGGTGCATTTCTCCGATTCAGAACCACAGGATGGTGGATCTACGCTCACCGTGGGCTTCGGTACCTCCTCGATCATCTGGGCCCTGTATTGGTCCTGAAGTGCCCAGCGGTTGAACTCCAGCGTGAAGATCCCAGCGTCGAATTTAGTGGCATTCCTGATTTCCAGCTCCCCAGAACTGATGTTCAAGGTTGTCCGGCCTTTAAAGCTCAGATAACAAACCACATCCAGTTTGTCTTTCACCCACTCGCACACCAGGTTCCCGTCCAGCTTCCAGGTGATGTCCCAGATCTCCTCTGAGATGGACGGATTCAGCCGCAGCTCCGCTCCTTCCTTGAAGTACAGCGACTTGACGGTGAAGGAGAAACACTGAGGCGCCGCTAAAAGCAGCGAGAAGAACCAGAAGGCTGTTTGTTTCTCCATGTTGAACTCCAGGAACGCGCCGACTTACCACCAACTCGTCTGAGAATGACTGTTCAGGCGAGCGAGCCGGCTTCCTGAGGAATCGAAAGGGTTAACGTTGTTAATTCCTCTTGAAGCTCACACGATTTGTAATGGGCGTGGCGTGTTCTGTGTGACTCATTGTCAACCTTCAAGTTGAGACAGTAGATTTTTTTGCGTGTTTTTCAGAGGCTCTGTGTTGTTTCAGTCTAAATTGGTTAAAAGTTGAATTGTGAATAGTTAAAAGTTCTTGTATTTTTATAGTTTATTTATAGCACTGAAGAGTTCATATTTTTAATTTATGTTTTATCATTTTGCATTTTTTCAGGGATTCTGTGTTGTTTGATTTTACATGTGTTGAGTGTATAAAAAGCTAAAATCGTTTTGTATTTAACAATTGTTTTTTGTAGATCTGTAAATATTTTAATTTATATTTCGTGTGTTTTTCGGGGATCCTGTGTTTAAATCACTTTAAATGTTACATACAAAAAAGTTTATTCTTGTATTTCATAGTTTATTTGTGGTTGAACTGAAAAGCGAATATTTTTAATGTACATTTTCTTGTGTCATGTGTTTTTCAGGGAGTCTGCGTTGCTTGACTTTAAAGTTGCTTCATATAAAAGAGTTAAAAGTTTAAATGAGTTAAAAGTTCGTTGTAGAGTGAAAAAAAAATAAAGGCTATTATAATATAGTAGTATAATACATTTGTTTATTAATTATTAATTCATTTTGTGCATAATGTTACATTATTATTGGTAATATATCGATTATAGCAACAAAAAAAATCTGAAGAGCCGTTTGGGAGCCGAAAGAGCCGGCTCTTTTTAGTGAGCCGAGCCTAAAGAGCCGGTTCTCTAAAAAGACCCGGAATTCCCATCACTATTGTTTCCGGGCCCCGTTCAAGGCGCTGTTTCCTGCGAACCTTTGTACCTGGAGAGCTAAAACATATTCCACCCCTGGAAGTTCACCAGTTGTTGGTGTTTGAGAAAGATAGAACCAACCTTTGTCTCCGCAATCCTTCCTTCTCACACCACAGCTCTTTGAAAGACATGTTTTTTTTCCCCACATGCACATACCATTTTTTTTTTTATTAAACACTTAAAATCATGGATGTATTAGGTAACACTTTTTTACCTTGGTGTAAAAAAAAAACACCCAGAGGATAACACACACACACACAAAGACACACACACACACACACACACGAAGACAGACTTCTTTCCCTGAATGGGGCTTCAGTTCTGGCAGCGAAGCGGCAGCCTGGATTTCTGTGGTGTCGACGCCGCTTCCTTCTCTGCAGCTTTCTGCCGGCCGTGGACCCGCGCCTCCTTCTTTCCTCCCGTCTTCTTCTTCTGCGGGGAGCAAGAACAACTCGTCACGTGAGGCTGAAGGGGTTTTGATGCTACACGTTTCGGAGGCCGTCGCCCACCTTAAAGAAGGGCAGCCGCTTGCTCTCGTTAAACACCAGGTTCTCGTCGATGAAGGACGGCTCCGTGGCCACGCTTTGGTTGCAGGTGCTCAGCTCCTCCTCCAGAGAGTCCTGGGCCACGAGCCGGGAGGGCAAGGTGAGAAACGCACACTGCACATTTGCAGAAGACACCGGACGTACGCGACCCACCTGGCTGTGGCCGTCCTCCTCCTCCAGCTCCTCCTCTTCCTCTTCCACCAAGGCGGCCTGCAGCTCCTCCTGCTGCTTCTTCAGGCTCTCCAGGAGCTCGCCCCGGCTCCGTGACTTCTCCATCTGCCGGGGGTAAACGTACTCCCGGCGCTGCGGGGTCGCGCCTGGGGAACGGGGACAGGAGGAGACCTTCTCAGACGGCGTCTTCACTAGGGAATCCGAGGAGAGCGTGGGTTCGGGCACTGACCTGTAGGGACGTCCTGCTGAAGCTCCTCCATCAGGAAGCCGCTGACCAGCCGCCGGCTCCCGTCCAGGCGGGACCGGATCTCGGCCGTCTGCCGGTCCAGAGCCGCCCGGTCGGCGGAGGTTCGGCTCTGCAGCGCCGCCAGTGCCTGCTGCAGCTCATCCTGCTGGTTCGTGAGCTCCTTCTCCACCGCCTGGAGCTGCGTGGCGCAGTGTGTCTGCACACCCTGGGGAGCGGCGGGTGGAGGAAGCCTTTAAACCTCCTCCCAAAAAACAAACCAACAAAAAAACAAAGTAATGTAACCTCTTGCTGGGCCCCCGCCTCAGTGGAGAGCTCCCCCAAAAAGGAGAGGCGTTCCTGGGCTTGCTTCTCGGCGTGCTCCCTGGTCCTGGAGCTCCACCGGAGGTCACGCTCCACCAGACGTGCGGGTCACAAGTACACGGTCTCACACACCTGCTGACGTTCACCAGGGGGTTGGTGAACGTCAGGAGGTTCCTGACGGGGGCTCCTACCAGACACGGAGCCGTGCAGGTGGGTGCAGCAGCCGGCCAGCTCTTCCAGCGTTTCCCGGCTGTTGTCGGCGTTGAGCCGCAGCGAGGCGGCGAGGGAGGAGGAGGCGGAGGAGAGGAGGTCCGCCTGCACTGAAGCCTGGAGTTCTGCTACGTTGCAGCCGCTGCAGACAAGGAGACACGGCATTTGAGCTGTCAAGGGGTTACTGTAACAGGTTGGGGCCTAAAGTTCGGCAGCTGACCTCTCGATGCTCCCCTGGAGGTCCCGCAGGGGGGCGCCCAGCGCCGCAGAGGCCGAGCACAGGTCGGCATAGTCCTTCTGGGTCTCCAGGGCCAGCAGGTTCAGCTGGTCCTGCAGGCACTGGATGGTCTGCTTCATGCCCTGAAAGAAGCAGCGGCGGCCCTTAGGTGACGATCAGGTAACTATGGCAACAACAACCTCCTGAAGCATGCAGTCAGGGAGACCCTCTGCATCGGGGTCCCACCTCTCGATATTTCACTTTCAGTACGTTCAGCGCGCGGGGAAAAAGACGAGCACTCTCACCGCCTGCTGTCGCTCCTGCGCCCGGCGGATGGCGTCCTCCAGCCTGTCGCGTTCTTCCAGCAGGGAGCCCAGGCCGCGGGAAGCGTTGTCCCGCAGCGCCGCCAGGTCCCGTGCCAAGCCGATGAAGAACGCGCCCATGTCCTTCATCGCCTCCACCTGGTCGGAGGGACCAATGACGAAGACACCATTAAAACGGATCCGTGACCCCGGAGATCCCCGGGCCACGCAGACCGGAGGTGTACGAACCTTGTCGGCCAGGTCTCGCTGCGCCTCCACCGCCGCTCCCAGCGTTTGACTCAGCTCCCTCACGACCGGGAGCCCCGCCAGGGTCTGACCTACCAGCACCTCCTCCATGTCGCGCTGATGCTCCTCCTAGCGGTGAAAGATGGGGCGCATGTTAAAAAGAGCAAGATGTTGAAGCTTGATAGACACACATCAGCTGCGCGAGGCTCACCAGCAGCTCCAGCAGACGCTCCTTGTCCTGCAGACACTGCGACCGCTGCTGCCGAACCTTCTCCTGACAGCGAGACACGCCGGCCGCCACCAGCTGCCCGACCCCGCCCACGAAGGCCTGAGCAGTGTTAGAACTAAAACAAACAAACAAAAAAAACTCCACCTCCGCTTTGCTTGTCAAAAAGTCACATTACCAGGATGGCAAGCATCAGTCCAGCCGCATTTTCTTCCATGGGTTTTGAGACTTTTTTTCTGCATGTTTTTGTTTGGTTATTTGTGCTTGTTTTTTTGTCCTTGTCTACAAAACACAGGCGTCCTTCTCCCTGAGGAGAGACATGAGGTCCAAACAGGTCGTCTCCTCTGTGCTACGAGGTCAAAGTCTGTCCAGCTCAGTCTCGCCTGGGTTACTGAGCGGTTCTCCTTCCGTCCGGGTTACTTCAGGACTATTTTCCCTCACAGTCCTTCCACTCAAACATGTACTGATTTTTTGGTGGAAATATTTTCGTTTCCAAATTGCGAAAACAACCAAATACAAAACCACCAACCCCACAAACACCAGAAACACCATCACCCAATATGGAGGTGGCCCGAAGCCATTAAATGCTTTTAAAACAAAATGGATGTTCCTCTGGGGTTTTTTTGTGACATCACTTCCTGCTTCTTCACCCCTTTGCAGACCGACACGCTCCATCCTGAGCTCAGGGTGTCACGTCAAATCCACTCTTTGGCATCTCGGCAACACGTCTCGGTGTCTGCAAGGAGATGAGGAAGCTGGACCTTCAACCCTCAATTGCCAGATAATCCCGATAATTAGCAAAAACACACACTTGCACAGGGCCGCCGCAAATTAGGTAAAAAAGAAACATGCTTTATTTTCTCGACCTGGACAAGAGGGAAAGAACAAAAAGTGGAAACAAGACCAATTTGGCAACAACACACTGGAAATCACTGGTGAAAAAGGAGAAAAATACCAACATATTTCTGGTGAAGACGCTGTAAAAGAAGGACGGGTGAAGAGAAACAACGTGTGTTTGTTCAGAGATTTTCAACGGAAGGAGCTTCAAATCACGTTACACACACACACACACACACACACAGAAATGCTCTGAGATAAAAAAAATTTCAGCGTCTGCAGTACCTTTTGGAGTCTAGGTTGGGTTTCTGAGCGGTTCTCCTTTCATCTGGATTACTTCAGGACTATTTTCCCTCACGGTTCTTCCTCTCAAAGTGTACTGATCCGTTGGTGGATATATTTTCGTTTCAAAATTGCGAAAACAACCAAACCCAAAACCACCAACAAGACAAACACCACCAACACAACCCAATATGGAGGTGGAGGGAATAAAGGGTTCTGCAAGGGGTCGCTCCATTTCTGACTGACTGGGTTCTACAGCCTGCAGGAGAACTTCTCAACCTTCTGGATGATGTTGCCGTTGGAGACGGTGATGACTTTTGTATCATCCTCCAGTTGAACATCTCCCAGTCTCCACAGGTAGCTGACAGGTCCCACATTCTCAGTGTTTCCGTTGCAGCTCAAGGTGCATTTCTCGGATTCAGGACCACAGGATGGTGGATCGATGCTCACCGTGGGCTTTGGTACTTCCTCGATCATCTGAGTCCTGTATTGATCCCGAAGAGTCCGGTCGTTGAACTCCAGTGTGAAGATCCCAGTGTCGTCGTTAGTGGCATTCCTGATTTCCAGCTCCCCAGAACTGAGGTTCAAGGTTGTCCGCCCCTTAAAGCTCCGATAATAAACCAAATCCAGTTTGTCTTTAACCCACTCGCACACCAAGTTCACGTCCATCAACCATCCAATGGCCCAGATCTCCTCTGAGATGGACGGATTCAGCCGCAGCTCCGCTCCTTCCTTGAAGTACAGCGACGTGACGGTGAAGGAGAAACACTGAGGCGCCGCTAAAAGCAGCGAGAAGAACCAGAAGGCTGTTTGTTTCTGCATGTTGGCTTCAGGAACACCGAGGTTCTGCTCAACTCTGAGCAAACCAAATACTTCAGTCTAACTGAAGTGTTATAATGTGCAGTCAACAACTTCTAACCGAAATAACCCGTTCTCTAAAATCTTGTATCTCTGAGGACGACGGCTTCCTTATCAGCTGGAAGAAAATGGTTTGCAAAAACACGCCCTAATCAACTACATGCTGGGCCAAAACATGGCCAAACAACAAGAAACATGAAAGTCACCCAGCAATTTTTTTTCATTCATATTTTATACTTTCTATTCAGGATTAGTGACATTAACATCAATATCCCTTTTTCAGCGACCTGGACAAGAGAAGAAGCAGGAAAACTGACAAATCTGGCAGAGTCATAAGACGCCACATCCTGAGAAAAACACGTTGAGTTTGGTTTTCTCTGCAGAGCTCAGAGTTCACATTCTAACACTTTATGAACAGAGTATCTCCAATTTTACCATTACATTAGATTTGGCAGATGCTTTTATTCAAAGCGACTTACAATAGAGGACACAGGGACTGCAAATAACATTTGCTATACCAGCAACTTCAGGACACAAAAAAGACATTTCACTTAACGACAACTAAACACAGCATTTATGGGCTGACTGCATTGACCAATACCTGAAACACACACACACACACACACACACACACACACACACACACACACACACACACGTCAGCGTGTTGTGACGCCTCAGCGTCGCGGAATGGGACGGGACCGCCGGCACTTAGCCTGCAGCGCCATCTAGTGTTGAGACTGTGAACTGCATGTGTGGTGTGTGTGACGGAAGGTGAGGAAACAGGACACACTCTTTCCTGGACGCTCACAAACGCTCACGTCTGTCTTCAGTCTGGCTTCCACGACTGTTAAATGCAGGTCATTTACATTCAAAAAAATCTCAAACTGGCCAAAAACACCACAGCCTGCTGTTACCTTGGCAACAAAGCTATTTCAAACACAGGTAAATAAGGAGTACGGCTTGGTCGACTAAATCTGCAATGACAGGGTTCTGTGCCGTCCAAAGAAAAAATTGGGCAAATTCCGTGTCATTTTGTCTACCTTTCCTTTGGGCCGCTCCCTGCTGGAGTCGCCACAGCCAATCATCTTCCTCCATGTAATTCCCGCCAATCCAGTCACTTCCTGTCCTTTCCCTCCATCCAATCGTCCTTCCACCCAGATCTTCGAAGTCAGCTGTGCATTGAAGCCAACTGGCTTTTTAGAACTAAAACAAAAAACAAACCCTCCACCTCCGCTTTGCTTGTCAAAAAGTCACATTACCAGGATGGCAAGCATCAGTCCAGCCGCATTTTCTTCCATGGGTTTTGAGACTTTTTTTCTGCATGTTTTTGTTTGGTTATTTGTGTTTGTTTTTTTGTCCTTGTCTACAAAACACAGGCGTCCTTCTCTGCAGCTGTGTGTGACGGCAGGTGAGGAAACAGGACACACTCTTTCCTGGTCGCTCACAAACGCTCACCTCTGTCTTCAGTCTGGCTTCCATAACTACTTCCCGTAGCTCCACTGTGTGTCTCATCAGCTTCAGTTCTTCGAAGAACATCTCCCTTGTTCTTCACCATGGCCACCAGCACACCTTGTTTTTTAAACGTAATTCTAAATTTGAAGAGGATGTTGATTTTGTAACGTCGACATGAAAACATGTGGAATGTTCGTGTCTTTTCTGAGGGGAAACTGAAAGAGCTTGCCTTAAAAAGGATGGGCACAAGGAGATGAATAAAACAATAAACCGATTTAAAAGTGGAGTATCGAGAGTGTGCGGGCTGGCGCATGCGCACAACTCCAGAGGAGGCGTTGCGACATGACGTCATCCTCCTCAGTCCGACAGCGGTGTTGCCAGATAATTCCGACAATGAGAAAAAACACTTCCTGAAACCTGACTGCAAACCGGGTAATACAGAAACATGCTGAACAGGAAACGCGTCAGGAGAGCCAACGAAGATCTTTTCATTCATTCTTTGTATTTTTTTCAAGCATTCAAATCGGTAATCTCTTTCAGGAGTGACCTGGACAAGAGAAGCCGAAAGGCGGAAACACGACCAATCTGGCAACAACACACCGACGCTCCTGGGAGACAAGTGGAGTTCCTTCTGTGAACATCTGATACATTGTTAGTAAACTCTGAAGCAGCCCGCTGGGGAAAGAGGATGAAAACACCAACAGTAAATATATTTCTGACAATGACACAGAGAAGAGGACTCCATGAAGAAGAAGGAAGAATGAAGAGTAACAACGTGTGTGTGTGTGTGTGTTCGGTGTTTTTCCGTGGAAGAAGCTTCAAATGATGAAATCACTCAAATTCAACCGCACTGTTCCCTGCCCCTGTCATTTTTTAACATCATGTCATCATCACTTCATGATCTGAGCTTTATCACGTTCACACACACCCACACACACAAACGTACATACATATACACAAAGTGCTCACATGTCAAAAATGTCCAACATGTCCAGGAGTCGGTAACCTTTAACACCCAAAGAGCCATTTGGACCCGGATTCCACGGAAAAGAAAACACTGGAAGCCGCAATTACTTTTTGACGTCTAAAATAAAGGTACCCCAGTATACATTGCTTTTTCTTACCTTTACACTTTGTATAAAGACCTATAGTGTGTTGCTTATGAAAACTGCGACCTGCTACAGAGAAAATCTAATTTTCTCGGTGTATTCGGTGCAAGAGAAAAGCTCAGCTATGAAACCTTCAGCAGCTGCAGGCAGTGGTGCTGGAAGAAGTTCAACGTGCCTGCATTTCCCCATCTCTCCACTAGAGGGCGCTAGAGTATCTGTGCAATCAATCAACTCCTACAGAGAAAACCAAATCAAGTGTCTGCCAGCATGTCAGCTGCCAATTAGGATCCAAAAAAGGAAAATGTTAGTAAAAATACAAAATATTGATTCTCAAATGAACCTGAGCGCACAGCATCTGCGTGTCAGCCCTGGAAAAGCTCCAGAGACGGCGTTACCGGCGGTTGTAGGGCATATTTTGAGCGACATGAAAGTTCAGCTTTGAACAGCTTTACATTCATGCTGTCATTTTCAACACACTATTAGCCATCAGCAAATTATGACTATAATATCATAATAATATATCATGAAGTCAAATCACTAAAGCTGTATTAAGTGCATTAAAAGGTCATGAGAGCAGGAGTGCGTCAGCAGAGCAATGTGTCCACAACCACAACAATATAGCATGGAGTCAAAAATGTTGGGGTTTACAAACCAGCTTATGTGATTCTTAAATAAATAACAGTAAAGTATAATTGAAATACTCTTTGTTTATTTTCCAAGGCCATGGGTTACGGCTTGCCGACCCCTGATATAAAAGATACAGAAGTTGAAGTCACAGCTATTTCCAAAAACCTGCACCTTTTAAATAACAATTTGCCCAGATCTTGAAGGAACCCAAACAGTGCACAAGGATCACATCAGTGGAATACAAAGATTTTTAAGTGAACAAAATATTCAGGCTGATCTCTGCACTCACACCACAAAATACCTCAAAGTTGCCAAACAAGATCGAGATGTGAGACCACGCTTCCTGAACTGTTTTACTTTCTGTATTCGCTGGAAGAAATTCTTTGTCTCTAAGTGGCCTTTCAAACACCAACAACACCTATCAAACACAGTTAAGATCATGGATGCATTAGCAAACACTTTTTTACTCTGGAAAAACAATTGACAGATAAACACCAAGAGTAAAACACACCCAGGTAATTCCATATTTGATTTCTTCCTCATTCCCTGAGCAGTGTTACTTGCAGAGAGTTCAGGTAAGAGAGATAATTCACAAAAACATGGCCTTAAATAGGACGGCAAGCTGGGTAAAACTGATACAAGCCTAACAGAAAACACATGAATGAGCCCCAAAAATTTATATTTTTATTCATTTATTATTTACAATGTCTTTTTCAGGAGTGACCTGAACAGGAAAAGACGTTGGAAATATGATGTATTCTTGATGCATATGATGCAGGTCTGCTTATAAATATAAGATAAAAATACCAAGAGCACCCCCCCATGTTCAGAAGAAATGCTCTGAGATCAAAAAATGTCAGTGTCTCCAGTTCATTGTGGAGTCGAAGCTGGGTTAGTGAGCGGTTCTAGTTCCTTCAGGTTTACTTGAGGATCTTCTGAACCATTTTACGTCTCAGTCCTTCCTCTGAAACATCTACTGATCCGTTCGTGGATGGATTTCCGTCCCTTGATTGTTAAAGCAACCAAACAGAAACGCAGATCAAACCCAAAACCAAACCCACCAGCCAATATGGAGGTGGAGGGAATAACGGGTTGTGCAAGGGGTCGCTCCATTTCAGACTGACTGGGTTCTTCAGTCGGCAGAACTTCTCAGCCTTCTGGATGATGTTGCCGTTGTAGATGGTGATGCCTTTTGAATCATTCTCCAGTTGAACATCTCCCAGTCTCCACAGGTAGCTGACAGGTCCCACATTCTCAGTGTTTCTGTCGCAGCTCAAGGTGCATTTCTCGGATTCAGGACCACAGGATGGTGGATCGATGCTCACTGTAGGCTTCGGTACCTTCTCGATCATCTGGACCCTGTATTGATCCTGAAGAACCCAGTGGTTGAACTCCAGTGTGAAGATCCCAGCGTCTTCTTTAGTGGCATGCCTGATTTCCAGCTCCGCAGATCTGAGGTTCAAGGTTGTCCGGCCTTCAAACCTCCGATTATAAACCACATCCAGTTTGTCTTTCACCCACTCGCACACCAGGTTCCCGTCCATCAACCATCCAATGGCCCAGATCTCCTCTGAGATGGACGGATTCAGCCGCAGCTTCGCTCCTTCCTTGAAGTACAGCGACGTGACGGTGAAGGAGAAACACTGAGGTGCCGCTAAAAGCAGCGAGAAGAACCAGAAGGCTGTTTCTTTCCCCATGTTGGATTCAGGAACACCGAGGTTCTGCTCAACTCGGTGAAACCAAGAAGACTTCAGTGTCTGAGTCGTTTCACTGCTGGGACGGTTTGAGTGCGCGGTGTGAAAAACGACCGGTTTCCTTATCAGCATTACCGGATAATTTTCAAAAAAGGCGCTATAATCAACTACATGCTGGGCCAAAACATGCTTAACAGGAAACATGAAAGTCAGCCAGCAAATTTTTTTCATACTTATTTTATTCTTTTTTCTATTGAACCAGGATTAGTGCCATTAACATCAATATGTCTTTTTCAGTGACCTGGACAAGAGAAGAAGCAGGAAAAACTAACAATCTGGCAATGGGTCATACGATGCCTCATCCTGAGAAATACACGCTCAGTTTGGTTTTCTCTGCAGAGCTCAGAGTTCACACTCTTAACACTTTATGAACACAGTATCTCCAATTATACCAACAACTTCCAGACACAAAAAAAGGATTTCACTCGACGACACCTTAACGGCGACTAAACACAGTATTTATGGACTGACTGCATTGACTAATACCTGAAACGCGCGCGCGCGCACACACACGCGTACACGCACACACGCACACACACGCACACTCACACACAGCGTGTTGTGACGCCTCAGCGTCGGGGAATGGGACGGGACCGCCGTCACTGGGCCTACAGCGCCCTCTAGCGGTAAGACGGTGAACTGCATGTTTGTTTTGTTTTTTGTTGTTTTGTTTAGAAGTTTATTAGGACAGTGTACAATTACATTAAGCACAGAGGCAGAGATGTTTGTAACAGATTGTAGCTCATAGCTAATTTCCATCTGTAGTCCTGGACAATACAAATATAAAATTGTACATAATAGACAATATATATACAAAATGTACAGATAGGCAATAAAATAACTATACAATATATAAACAGGCAATAAAATATGTATTTTGCAAGTTGAAAGTGCTATTGTTGTGATATGATTACTTTGGTCATCTGGGACCCGTCTGGCATTGTTAGTGTGAGCATGTTTGGTGCTCCAGAATCCAATTTTTAACTGCCCGTGTAAAGGTGTGAAAATCAGTCATGCTCTTCAGATTGTCTGGAAGCCCGTTCCATTCTTTTATGGCTTTACAGGAAAAGACAGATTGAGAAAAGGCAGACTTTCTTTTAGGAACATTGCAGTCTCCTCTAGACACCGACCTTCGCACTCGACTTGTGAGTTGGGAGCGAGGCTTGATGTAGGTCTTAAGAGGAGGCGGGGCGGCGTTATGGAAGATTTTGTGGACCAGACGGATATCAGAGTACCTGATCAAGTTATCAAAACTTAATATCTTATATTTTCCCAAGATATGGCAATGATGATAGTGTCTTGGCTTTTTATCAAGAATTTTTAGGGCTCGATTATGTAAAGATCTCAGAGATTTTAGGGTTGTTAGGTTAAAAAACAGTTCGTTTGCAGGAGTGCAGGTCTCCTTCCATCATCTGGCTTGCTTGTTTACCATGGCCAGTGATGGTTCTCAACCCACTCCACACCTCCCTCATGTTGTTCTGCTGGAGTTTGCTCTCCAGGAAGCTCCTCAGCATCATGGACAATGTCCATCACCCCCTGCATGCCACACTGACGTCCTGTCAGAGCTCTTTCAGCCGTAGACTGATACCACCGAGGAGCTCCACTGAACGCCACAGGAGGTCTTTCCTCCCTGAGGCGATCAGACTTTTTAATTCCTCTCCATTCAGCCACCGGCAACCATAAAAACCTATCTTTAACCTAAAATAAAAATAAAAAAAAACTGCGATATTTCATTTCACTGTGCAATATTCAGAACTGTGCAATATTTCATTTCATAACAGCTACACTACAAATTTTCCTTTCATCATACTATTGTGCACTCCTTACCTCACTTGTTACTAAGACACTTAGAGTTTTATCACTTGTTTACTAAGACACTTTATAGTTTCACTGAGACACTTTATAGTTTATAGTTTATTTTTATTTCTAATTCTGCCTTTTTCTTTTTATTATTTATTACTGTTATATTTTCTGTAACTCTGGCACAATAATTTCCTTCGGGATTAATAAAGTTAATCTAATCTAATCTTATCTTAGCCTGAGACCAGGATGATATGCAATATAAAATGTGGGATATGATCATGGCATCAAGGTAGGACTTTGCAGCTTCTAGTGATAGCGCGTTCCTGATATGTCGGAAGTTCGAAATGTTAAACTTCAAGGCATTACAGGTCTTTTTAATATGATTTTTAAAACTAAGGGTCCAATATGACACCTAGATATTTGACCTCTGCAGCGTTTTTGATCATATGGTTATTTACTTGAATATTTATTTGGGAAGACATTCTGAGTTTTTTTGTTTGAGAAACACATTGTGAGCGTTTTCTCAGTGTTCAATGCAAGGCATGAGTTGTTGAGCCACTCTAGTGCATTTGCCATCGTGATGGATAGTTTGGCAGCAACAGAATTAGCATCAGAACCGTGCGCAAAAAAGACCGTATCATCAGCATACATTAAGATTTCTACATCGCTGCAGATGGAGGGCAGGTCATTCATGTATAGACTGAAAAGTAATGCCCCTCGAACGGACCCTTGGGGCAGGCCTGTTGTACAGGCTGTAAACGGTGAGGTTTTAGTTTTTATTTTGACGCATTGATAACGGTTCGCTAGGTATGATTGAAACCAATTCGTGGTATTTGCTGATAAGTGAAAATTGTGCATTTTGGACAAAAGCATAGAGTGGTTTACTGTTTCAAATGCCTTGCGAAGATCCAGAAAGACGGCCCCGACCACCCCTCCTTTGTCAAGACTGGATTTGATCAGCTCGAGGAAATAGCAGCATGCTGTGTCAGTGGAATGGTTTGATCGGAAGCCAAACTGCATGGGATGTAACATGTTTCCATTGTCCAGGTGATCAATCAGCTGTTCAGCAACAATTTTTTCAATAACTTTTGAGACAACTGGGAGGATGCCAATCGGTCTGTAGTTCTTAATGTCTTTACAGTTTCCAGCTTTAAAAATAGGTGTCATGTGTGTGACGGCAGGTGAGGAAACAGGACACACTCTCTCCTGGACACTCACAAACGCTCACGTCTGTCTTCAGTCTGGCTTCCACGACTGTTAAATGCAGGTCATTTACATTCAAAAAAATCTCAAACCGGCCACAAACACTACAGCCTGCTGTTACCTTGGCAACAAAGCTATTTCAACACAGGTAAATAAGGAGTACGGCTTGGTCGACTAAATCTGCAGTGACAGGGTTCTGTGCCGTCCAAAGAAAAATATTGGGCAAATTCCGTGTCATTTTGTCTACCTTTCCTTTGGGCCGCTCCCTGCTGGAGTCGCCACAGCCAATCATCTTCCTCCATGTAATTCCCGCCAATCCAGTCACTTCCTGTCCTTTCCCTCCATCCAATCGTCCTTCCACCCAGATCTTCGAAGTCAGCTGTGCATTGAAGCCAAATGGCTTTTTAGAACTAAAACAAAAGCCAAACCCTCCACCTCCGCTTTGCTTGTCAAAAAGTCACATTACCAGGATGGCAAGCATCAGTCCAGCCGCATTTTCTTCCATGGGTTTGGAGACTTTTTTTCTGCATGCTTTTGTTTGGTTATTTGTGTTTGTTTTTTTGTCCTTGTCTACAAAACACAGGCGTCCTTCTCCCTGAGGAGAGACATGAGGTCCAAACAGGTCGTCTCCTCTGTACTACGAGGTCAAAGTCTCAGTTTTACAGTTCAGTCTCGCCTGGGTTACTGAGCGGTTCTCCTTCCGTCCGGGTTGCTTCAGGGCTATTTTCCCTCACAGTCCTTCCACTCAAACATGTACAGTTTTTTTGGTGGAAATATTTTCGTTTCCAAATTGCGAAAACAACCAAACCCAAAACCACCAACACCACAAACTTCACCAACACCCAAACCCAATATGATGGAGGGAATAACGGGTTCTGCAAGGGGTCGCTCCATTTCTGACTGACTGGGTTCTTCATCCGGCAGGAGAATCTTTCAACCCTCTGGATGATGTTGCCGTTGGAGACGGTGATGTCTTTGGTATCATTCTCCAGTTGATCATCTCCCAGTCTCCACAGGTAGCTGACAGGTTCCACATTCTCAGTGTTTCCGTCACAGCTCAAGGTGCATTTCTCGGATTCAGGACCACAGGAAGGTGGATCGATGCTCACCGTGGGCTTCGGTACCTCCTTTATTATCTGGACCCTGTATTGATCCTGAAGAACCCGTTGGTTGAACTCCAGTGTGAAGATCCCAGCGTCGTATTTAGTGGCATTCCTGATTTCCAGCTCCCCAGAACTGAGGTTCAAGGTTGTCCGGCCCTTAAAGCGCCGATAATAAACCAAATCCACTTTGTCTTTCAGCCACTCGCACACTGGATTCCCGTCAATCAACCATCCAATCTCCCAGATCTCCTCTGAGATGGACGGATTCAGCCGCAGCTCCGCTCCTTCCTTGAAGTACAGCGACGTGACGGTGAAGGAGAAACACTGAGGCGCCGCTAAAAGCAGCGAGAAGAACCAGAAGGCTGTTTCTTTCTCCATGTTGGCTTCAGGAACGCGCCGAGGTTCTGCTCAACTCTGAGCAAACCGAATACTTCAGTCTAACTGAAGTAAACCGTTTCCGAACACATTAGATCCCTGACCACGAGGTTTAAGCTTCGGTATTGGCGAGAGTCCTTCCTGTAAAGCCTTATCATGTTGCCAGATCATTCTGGCGATTTGGAAAAAAGACGCCAAACTTGTGAAAACCAAAACGTGCTGAACAAGAAACACGTCGATGAGCCCATGAAGTTTTTTTCATTTAATCATTTAATTGATCCAACCAGGTAAAACCCCCATTGATATCAACATCTCAGTTACAGGAGTGACCTGGAGAAAAGAAGAAGAAATACGGAAACACCAGCAATCTGGCAACAACACATCCGCTACGGTTCCCCTGAGAAGAACAAACTGAGCCTTTTCTTTGTAAAAAAAAAACAAAACAAATTGAAATGCAGGGAGAAAACACTAACACGCACAAACAATCTTGGCCTTTAACTAAATGTGTAGTTATTTTAAAATCTTTAACCTCCAAAAGCCACAAAACCCTTTAGACGCGTCAAGTGAAGATGGTTACTGTGGTTCCAACTTCGAACAGGAACAAGTCCAGAAAGATGTGTTACTTTTAACCTTCATGCTGGATATAAAACAACAACGAGTGTGTTGCATTCATGAAATTAATCTACAAATAAAAAGTGTTTAAAGGATCGCGTCTGAGTAACTTCTGTGCAAGGACTAGTTACATGGCACCTAAGTGGTAATGGTGACGTAAGCCGGCTGCCCTCCAATCAGGGAGGAAGCTGGCTCCTGATTTGGTGGATAGATGGACTGGCTGCAAACTATGTATCTGACTCTACCCATAGCCCCCAAGGCAAAAGAGACCCACTTCAAAATTATGAATGACATCTATCCATCGAAGGAATTATCGAGGGCACTTCAATATTGAAGATAATATACTTTTTGTGAAGACAACATTGAAACTACTGACCATTTATTTTCTCATGCAAAAAAGTACAAGGCTTTTGGGCTAAAACTCAAAAATGGGTTAAAGACAAATTTCCATCGTCACCAGTTTCCTTCTCAAGAGATGACATTACATTTGGTTTACTTTTAAGCGACAAAAGAGATGAACTATGTGTCAATGTCATTTTAGCCCTGGCCAAGTTCTTCATGTCCAAACACAGAATGCAAAAGTGGTCCTCCAATTTTACGTTCTTTATAAACGATTTTGAATTATTTAAAAAATCCTCAAAACTTATTGAAAAGTCTAAAAACCAAAAAATATACAGTTTGATGTCTGAGATTCCTTGTGAACCAGCAAGTTAAATACATATTATGTTCCCCTTGCAATTTTTTAATGTTTTTTTTCCCCAATTCATTTAATTATCTTATTTTATTTTTCTTTATTTTTCTTCTAGCATTAAACATTTCTCAAAAACCTTCAATACTGTTAATTCGTACAGTTAAGGGATTACATTCAGAACGAATGTCCTTATATCCTTAGCTTCCTCATCCCCGGTTGATTCATTGACATTCGATTCTACCTTGCCATGTTTATTTGTACATATGTATATCTGTTTATACTATTTATCTGTTCAATAAAAGAAATAAAAATAAAAAAGGGTATACCGGCTTCTGCGAGTGTGATGTATATTTTGAGCGTCGAAAAATAATAAATGTAATTTTATTTTCATATTTCAAGATCACAATAATGTTCCAATTAAGAACTAAAATTAAAAAAAGGATAAAATACACTTCAATTAAATACTAATAATTTATTTTCCCAGGCCACTCGGAGCCGCAGCGTAAGGTTGAAAGAGCCACGGGTTGCCGACGCCTTCACATGAGAGACGGATGGTGTTTACATGTCAGAGTCTCCAGTTCTTTGTGGAGTCTAGGCTGGGTTCGAGAGCGGTTCTCCTTCCTTTGGTATTATTTGAGGATCTTCTGAACCATTTTCCTTCGCAGTCTTTCTTCTGAAACATCTACTGATCCGTTCGTGGATGGATGTCCGTCCCTTGATTGCTAAAACAACCAAAACAGAAACGCAGATCAAACCCAAAACCAAAGCCACCACCCAATATGGAGGTGGAAGGAATAAAGGGTTCTGCAAGGGGTCGCTCCATTTCTGACTGACTGGGTTCTTCAGCCTGCAGGAGAACTTCTCAGCCTTCTGGATGATGTTGCCGTTGTAGACGGTGATGTCTTTCCTCTCAATATCCCACTCATCATCTCCCAGTCTCCACAGGTAGCTGACAGGTCCCACATTCTCAGTGTTTCCGTCGCAGCTCAAGGTGCATTTCTCGGATTCAGGACCACAGGATGGTGGATCGATGGTCACCGTGGGCTTCGGTACCTCCTCGATCATCTGGACCCTGTATTGATCCTGAAGAACCCAGTTGTTGAGCTCCAGTGTGAAGTTCCCAGCGTCGTATTTAGTGGCATTCCTGATTTCGAGCTCCCCAGAACTGAGGTTCAAGGTTGTCCGGCCCTTAAAGCTCCGATAATAAACCACATCCAGTTTGTCTTTCTCCCAGTTGCACACTGGATTCCTGTCCATCAACCATCCAATGTCCCAGATCTCCTCTGAGATGGACGGATTCAGCCGCAGCTCCGCTCCTTCCTTGAAGTACAGCGACTTGACGGTGAAGGAGAAACACTGAGGCGCCGCTAAAAGCAGCGAGAAGAACCGGAAGGCTGTTTCTTTCTCCATGTTGGCTTCAGGAACACCGAGGTTCTGCTCAACTCTGAGCAAACCGAATACTTCAGTCGAACTGAAGTATCAAAATGAACAGTCTTCTAACTGAAGTAAACCGTTTCCGAACACATCAGATCCCAAAACACGAGGTTGGTGCCGTTTTTTTTAGGATCCGGGTTGAACGGAAGTCCTTCCTGCCACAGCCTATCATGTTGCCAGATCATTCTGACAATTTGGGAAAAAAGACGCCAAACTTGTTAAAACCCAAACGTGCTGAACAGGACACGTGTCGATGAGCCCATGAAGTCTTTTGTCTTTAATCATTTTAAAGGTAAAATCCCATTAATATCAACATCTCTTTTACAGGAGTGACCTGGAGAAAAGAAGAAGAAGAAATACGAAAACACCACCAATCTGGCAACAACACATCCGCTCCGGTTCCCCTGAGGAGAACAAACTGAGCCTTTTTCTTTGTAAAAATAAATAGAAATGCAAGGAGAGAAAAAAACACACACACAAACAATCGTGGCCTTCAACTAAATGTGTAGTTATTTTAAAATCTTTAACCTCCACAAAAGCCACAAACCCTTTAGACACGTCAAGTGAAGATGGTTCAATGACATTTCCATGCAAAAAGTATCGGTATCGGCCGATTCTACCCTGTATTCACTTGGTATCGGATCGATACCAAAATTCCCAGTATCGCCCACCCCTAGTGTTAAGTTAAACAGCGTGGGAATATGGTAACAGACAAAGTGATAAAGTTGGCCGTTTATGTGTCTGGTTTCAAACGTAAAAGGTAGCATTCACTTCGAGTTAACCTGTTTATTAATCTTGAGAGGAAATATGGTTATTCATACAGAGACTTTGGTATTCCTTGGAATAGTGGGTGAAATTGTCTAATAAGGTAACTCAAATTATTCTTTAAAGTAGAGCCAGAAGAGTACAGTAATATAACCATAGTACAGGCTCAAGTAACACTGTCTTGGAAAGCAAGAATGTAAAAAAAAAAATGTTGTATTGTATAAATGTTGTACAGCGACGTGACAGTGAAGGAGAAACACTGAGGCGCCGCTAAAAGCAGCGAGAAGAACCGGAAGGCTGTTTGTTTCTCCATGTTGGCTTCAGGAACACCGAGGTTCTGCTCAACTCTGTAAAATCCAGCAGTCTCTGAGTAACTTCGGTGGTTGGAGTGTGCGGTGCACCATGGAGAAGAGAGAAGAACCAGGTCCTGATCGCAGTGACTTTCTATCCTTCTTCTCCAAACAGCAGTATTGTTCGGTGGGCCCTCCAGTCGCCTGTCCAAGCACAACTCATAAAAACCCACCCAGATCCAGAAGGAAACCAGTCAGAATAAACAGGAAAACCATCAGGAGAATACAAAGGTTTCCAAGGGAACGAAATCTGCAGGACGGCCCTCCCATATACACTGTGTTCCAGCGAAAGGGCGGAAAATAAAACGAATACAGAGAAATCACTCCAGTTCCAAATGAAACACACCACCGGGACAATTTCTACAATCGGTTAAATCACGACAAGCTCTGTTTCTTTGTGTCTAAAGTCCTCCTTGTTCCCTGTCAGCTTTCAAAGTCTCTCAGTCGTCTCTGGATTTCAGGACCCACCGTTTCTCTTTAAGGACTCTTTTTCTCTTTCTAGACTTTTTACTGCGCTGATGCCCCAGATCAGGTTGGCAGCAAGTTAGGCCATGCAGTGTGTGTGTGTGTGTGTGTACGTTTGTGTGTCTCTGTCAAAAAAAAAAAAACCCTCACTAACCCAAGCTTACTGTGGGCATCGTGTATTTGCAAGTGTATTTGCAGTCCCTATGTCCTCTATTGTAAGTCGCTTTGGATAAAAGCGTCTGCCAAATGCAATGTAATGTAATGTAATTGCATTGAATTTCTTATTCTTCCTTCATCCTACTATTATCTATTACTGTTATGTTTTTGCTGTAAACTCTGGCACAACAATTTCCTTCGGGATAAATAAAGTTGTTCTCATTCTCTTTCTCTCGTGAAAATGTTTCTATGGACCGGTGAGAGGCGCAGGGGTTCAAATGATAAGAACTTATCACTTCACAGTATTCAATCAGTAACATGAGAGGGAGGTGATATCTCACGGTCACACTGATGTTCTGCAGTGAGGATGCAGAGCTGTTTGTTCTGTTCAATCGTTCCACGAGCCCATCGCTCTGAGGATGCAAAGGAGAAGTTCCAGACAAACTTTACAAACATGCCTTTAGTTGCAGCTTAACGCCCAGAAACCTCATCCCACACCGACGTATCCTCCGACGGAAGGGGTTCAATGAGTTGCAGTGGTTGGTAAACAAGCGCTTCTTTTATCAGAACACTTACATCCAAAAACCTACGACGACAGACGCTCAAAAAACATTACCTTCACGCCTCCCGAACACTCTCGCACGTGCACACCCCGCTCTCTCAGCCAAAACACATTCACAGCCAGTAAGAAATAACAGAACTCTGAACATTCCTCTCAACAGCACTGCAGGACGTTTTAGTTAGAGAAACACCCTGGTGATGGTAAACGTCTGTTTACGCCACACGAGCCTGCAATATAACAAACTACTCACATCAATTCCTTGTGTATAAAAAAAAGAAACAGAATTTATTGCACAACAAAAAACACCCACATCATTCACGGCAATCACAAAATCACACAGAAAACAAGCATCAACATAAACACAACATTTGTGACTCGCTACAATATGTACTATATACTGCTCAGAAAAATAAAGGGAACACTATAACAACACGATGAAACTCCAAGTCGAACGCACTTGTGTGAAATCAAACTGTCCACTTAGGAAGAAACACGGATTAATTTTGACTCGTTTTCAGGACGTTACATCAACGTTGGATCAGCCTGTCGTGTGTTTACCCACTAACATTTTGATTCCAGACCTCAATGGGTTCATCAATTTGATTTCTATTGATCATTTCTGTGTGATTTGTTGTCGGCACATTCAACTGCGTAAAGAACAAAAAATTTGATAATAATATTTCATTCATTAAGATCTAGGATGCATTTTTGTCGTGTTCCCTTGATTTTTTTGAGCCGTGAGTATAGAGTGCATCGGAAAAAAGCAGTCTTTAACACACACACGCTCATACTTCAGCGTGGGTGAAAGGGCTGGGGGCGGCGTTACTGGGTCTACAGCGCCCTCTAGCGGTGAGAGCTGGAACTGCAGGTGTGTGTGGCGGCGGGTGAGGAAACAGGACACACTCTTTCCTGGTCGCTCACAAACGCTCACCTCTTTCTTCAGTCTGGCTTCAACGACTCCTTCCCGTAGCTCCATTGTGTGTCTCATCAGCTTCATTTGTCAGAAGAACATCTCCCTTGTTCTTCACCATGGCCACCAGCACACCTCAAACATCTGCAGCTCAGTTGTTTCTAAATTTAGAGCATGTTGATTTTGTAACATCGACATAAAAACATGTAGAATGTTCGTGTCTTTTCTGAGGGGAAACTGAAAGAGCTTGCCTTAAGAAGGACGGGCACATGGAGATGAATAAAACAACAAACAAATTTAAACAGTGGAGTTGCGAGAGTGTGCGGGCTGGCGCACGCGCACAACTCCGGAAGTGGCGGTGCCACATGACGTCATCCTCCTCGGTCCACAGCGGTGTTGCCAGATAATCCCGACAATGAGAAAAAACCCTTCCTGAAACCTGACTGCAAACCGGGTGATACAGAAACATGCTGAACAGGAAACGCATCAGGAGACGCAAGAAGATCTTTTAATTCATTCATTGTATTTTTTCAAGCATTCAAATCGGTAATCTCTTTCAGGAGTGACCTGGACATGAGAGGACGAAAGGAGGAAACACCACCAATCTGCAACAAGCTCTTTTTGTGAACATCTGACACATTGTTGGGAAACTCTGAAGCAGCCCGCTGGTGAAAAAGAATAAAAACACCAGCAGTAAAATATATTTCTGGCGATGACACAGTAAAGAGGACATGAAGAAGAAGGAAGGATGAAAAGTAACTATGTGTGAGTTCAGTGTCTGTTGATGGAAGAAGCTTCAAATGATGAAATCATTCAAATTCAACCACACAGTTCATCCTTGTCACTTCATGGTATGAGCTTTGTCATGTTTGACACACACACACACAGACACACACACACACACACACACACAAAGTGCTCAAATGTCAAAAATGTGCAACACGAGAGACAGCAGTGTGGAAATGTCAGTATCTCTACTTCTTTGTAGAGACTTGGTTACTGAGCTGTTCTCCTTCCTTCAGGATGACTTGAGGATCTTCTGAACCATTTTCCTTCTCAGTCCTTCCTCTGAAACATCTACTGATCCACGGCCGTGACGGCCGGGTCCAGCTGAGCTGGATGGGGCGCCGTAGATGAAGTTGAATCGCAAACCTCACCTGATTCAGACATGCTCGGTTCGGGGTCACCAATGTGGCGTTTCAAAGACGAAATAATGGCGGAGGCGTAGAGGAGTTCGGTTCTTTAATTTTAAACACCAACAAAATACAACTGGAACTTGAACATCCGGGATCAACTTAATATACGTGGCTTAAATCAGGTACTCTGATATCCGTCTGGTCCACAAAATCTTCCATAACGCCGCCCCGCCTCCTCTTAACCCTCTCAGGCTCAAATTAAGTTGTAGTTGCAGGAAAAATCTGATATTTGGCTGTCGCAAATCTGCAACATCTGCCTGGAGAAGGTTAAAAACTACATCAAGCCTCGCTCCCAACTCACAAGTCGAGTGCTAAGGTCGGTGTCTAGAGGAGACTGCAATGTTCCTAAGAGAAAGTCTGCTTTTTCCTGTAAAGCCATAAAAGAATGGAATGTGCTTCCAGAAAATCTTAAGAACATGACTGATTTTCACACCTTTACACATGTTGTTAAAAATTGGATTCTGCAGCACCAAACATGCTCACGCTAACAATACCAGACGGGTCCCAGATGACCAAAGTCATAATATCACAACAATATCACAACAATAGCACTTTCAACTTGCAAAATACATATTTGATTGCCTGTTTATATATTGTATAGTTATTTTATTGCCTATCTGTACATTTTATATATATTGTCTATTTTGCACAGTTTTATATTTGTATTGCCCAGGACTACAGATGGAAATTAGCTATGAGCTACAATCTAGTACAAACATCTCTGCCTCTGTGCTTAATGTAATTGTACACTGTCCTAATAAACTTCTAAACAAACAAACAAACCACGCATGACGACTCCCGGGAAGAAAAATTGGAGCCTTTTTCTTTATAAAAATAAATAGAAATGCAAGGAGAAAACACACAAAAACACAATCTTGGCCTTCAACTAATCGTTTGTTCGTCTTAAAATCTTTAACCTCCGAGAGCCACAAAACCCTTTAGACACGTCAAGTGAAGATGGTTACTGTGGTTTGTCCGTTTTTGCGGCCTCCGCCACGGGACCGGACCTTGTTGTCCCGGTGTGTTCAGATGTGATCCAAGAAAAACATCAGAGCTGTCAGGAACTGATTAAGCAATGAGTGGTTTATTAGAGGTCAAGAAATACACTTGCGGTAATTCCCGGGCCGAAATGAATGTCACCCCGAGGGGATCGTTCGCCCTCTCTAGACGTCCGCTGAGCCGCGTCCAGTCGGATGTGCAGATGAGGAGGTTTCGGCCCCACTCTCAGGGAGTGGCAGTGATTTATTCCACTGTCTCGATGGTCAAGGTTACTTCCTAATAAGGAGTTGTTTTTCACACTCTTTGGAAGTGGGCAACTAGGTACCAGGCTGTGTCTTGGACTGGGCCTCCGGGCCTTCGGGATACGTCATTGCTAGTGCACTGGGGGTGTTAGTGGAAAAATACAAAGTTGGGTGCACTTTTGCCATCACGTGATGCGTTCCCACGCAAAAAGACGCTGAAAGTTCCCGTCAAAGAAAATACGGAGCATCTTCTTGAGTCCTTCTCATATTTAGAAAAAGTGTGTGTGTGAGAGTGTGTTTACCCGTGCAGACCTTCCTCTGAAAACTCTCCCGACCTCTTTACGGATATTTCCTATTCTAAAAAAAGTCAAACATGTGTGTGTGCGTCGGTGAATGGGACGGGGCCACGGTCACTGAGCCTCCAGCGCCCTGTAGCGGAGGAATGAAGCTGATGAAACACACAGTGGAGCTATGGGGAGGAGACCTGGAAGCCAGACTGAAGATGGAGGTGAGCGTTTGTGAGGGGCCAGAAAAGAGTGTGTTCTGTTTCCTCACTTAACGTAACACACACGTACACACCTGCTGCAGTTCGCACTCCCACCGCTAGAGGGTGCTCAGAGCAGGCGGCCCCGTCAAATTCTGCTGAATCACTTGGCTGATGACACACTCCAATCACACACACACACACACACACACACACACACACACACACACACACACACACACACACACCGATACCAGTCCGATCGGCTGATCCCCAAGACGAAAACTTTCCCAACCGACCGCGGTGAGGGGCAATCCGAGTCCAGAAACCAAGATGGTGAAAAGCGGAAACAAAATAAAAAAAGTGGAGGAAAGAAAGGCGCATGCGCACAACTCCACATGAGACGGCGACACATGTTACGTCATCCTGGCGACTCGTAGAAATAAGTTTAAACGGAACCGCAAACTGAGGGTAACAGAAACATTTTGAACATGAAACACATCCCTGAGCCCACAAGGTCATTAGTCATCTATCGATTGTGTTCATTTTGGGACAAGTGGACAAGAAAACACCATAAAAATTCAATGCATTCTTATCAACAACAGACGATCCGTGTTTAAAAAAGAAGACTACAATCCAAAAGCATAACAAACACACACACACACACACACACACACACACACACACACACACACACACACACACACACACACACACACACACACACACAGTGATGTAAAAAAAGCAGCGTCTGCAGTTCCTTATAGAGTCTAGGCGGGGTTTGGAAGCGGTTCTCCTTCCTTCAGGGGTACTTGAGGACCTTCAAATCCATTTTCCTTCGCAGTCTTTCTTCTGAAACATCTACTGATCCGTTCGTGGATGGATCTCCGTCCCTTGATTGCTAAAACAACCAAAACAGAAACACAGATCAAACCCAAAACCAAAGCCACCACCCAATATGGAGGTGGAAGGAATAAAGGGTTCTGCAAGGGGTCGCTCCATTTCTGACTGACTGGGTTTTTCAGCCTGCAGGAGAACTTCTCAACCTTCTGGATGATGTTGCCGTTGGAGACGGTGATGACTTTTGTATCATTCTCCAGTTAAACATCTCCCAGTCTCCACAGGTAGCTGACAGGTCCCACATTCTCAGTGTTTCCGTCGCAGCTCAAGGTGCATTTCTCGGATTCAGGACCACAGGATGGTGGATCGATGCTCACCGTGGGCTTCGGTACCTCCTCGATCATCTGGACCCTGTATTGATCCTGAAGAGCCCAGCGGTTGAACTCCAGTGTGAAGATCCCAGCGTCGTATTTAGTGGCATTCCTGATTTCCAGCTCCCCAGAACTGATGTTCAAGGTTGTCCGGTCCTTAAAGCTCCGATAACAAACCAAATCCACTTTGTCTTTCACCCACTCGCACACCAAGTTCCCGTCCAGCTTCCACGTGATGTCCCGCATTTCCTCTGAGATGGACGGATTCAGCCGCAGCTCCGCTCCTTCCTTGAAGAACAGCGACTTGACGGTGAAGGAGAAACACTGAGGCGCCGCTAAAAGCAGCGAGAAGAACCAGAAGGATGTGTGTTTCTCCATGTTGAACTCCAGGAACGCGCCGACTTACCACCAACTCGTCTGGGAACGACCGTTCAGGCGAGCGAGCCGGCTTCCTGAGGCATCGAGGGGGGGGACAGCGTGGTTTATTCCTCTTGAAGCTCACATGGTTGGTAATGGGCGTGGCGTGGTCGGTGTGACTCATTGTCAACCCTCAGTGACAGTAGTGACAGTCGTGACAGTAGAGACAGTAGTTTGTTTTGCGTGTTTTTCAAAGGCTCTGTGTTGTTTCAGTCTAAATTGGTTAAAAGTTGAATTGTGAATAGTTAAAAGTTCTTGTATTTTTATAGTTTATTTATAGCACTGAAGAGTTCATATTTTTAATTTATGTTTTATCATTTTGCATTTTTTCAGGGATTCTGTGTTGTTTGACTTTACATTTGTTGAGTGTATAAAAAGCTAAAATTGTTTTTTATTTAACATTTTATTTTTTGTAGATCTTTAAATATTTTAATTTATATTTCGTGTGTTTTTCGGGGATCCTGTGTTTAAATCACTTTAAATGTAACGTACAAAAAAGTTTATTCTTGTATTTCATAGTTTATTTGTGGTTGAACTGAAAAGCGACTATTTTTAATTTACATTTTCTTGTGTCATGTGTTTTTCAGGGAGTCTGCGTTGCTTGACTTTAAAGTTGCTTCGTATAAAAGAGTTAAAAGTTTAAATGAGTTAAAAGTTCGTTGTAGAGTGAAAAAAATAAAGGCTATTATAATATAGTAGTATAATACATTTGTTTATTAATTATTAATTCATTTTGTGCATAATGTTACTTTATTATTGGTAATATATCGATTATAGCAACAAAAAAAATCTGAAGAGCCGTTTGGGAGCCGAAAGAGCCGGCTCTTTTTAGTGAGCCGAGCCTAAAGAGCCGGTTCTCTAAAAAGACCCGGAATTCCCATCACTATTGTTTCCGGGCCCCGTTCAAGGCGCTGTTTCCTGCGAACCTTTGTACCTGGGGAGCTAAAACATATTCCACCCCTGGAAGTTCACCAGTTGTTGGTGTTTGAGAAAGTTAGAACCAACCTTTGTCTCCGCAATCCTTCCTTCTCACACCACAGCTCTTTGAAAGACATGTTTTTTTTCCCCACATGCACATACCATTTTTTTTTTTATTCAACACTTAAAATCATGGATGTATTAGGTAACACTTTTTTACCTTGGTGTAAAAAAAAAAAAAAACACCCAGAGGATAACACACACACACGAAGACACACACACACACACACGAAGACACAGACTTCTTTCTCTGTACTGGGCTTCAGTTCTGGCAGCGAAGCGGCAGCCTGGATTTCTGTGGCGTCGACGCCGCTTCCTTCTCTGCAGCTTTCTGCCGGCCGTGGACCCGCGCCTCCTTCTTTCCTCCCTTCTTCTTCTTCTGCGGGGAGCAAGAACAACTCGTCACGTGAGGCTGAAGGGGTTTTGATGCTACACGTTTCAGAGGCCGTCGCCCACCTTAAAGAAGGGCAGCCGCTTGCTCTCGTTAAACACCAGGTTCTCGTCGATGAAGGACGGCTCCGTGGCCACGCTTTGGTTGCAGGTGCTCAGCTCCTCCTCCAGAGAGTCCTGGGCCACGAGCCGGGAGGGCAAGGTGAGAAACGCACACTGCACATTTGCAGAAGATACCAGACATACGCGACCCACCTGGCTGTGGCCGTCCTCCTCCTCCAGCTCCTCCTCTTCCTCTTCCACCAAGGCGGCCTGCAGCTCCTCCTGCTGCTTCTTCAGGCTCTCCAGGAGCTCGCCCCGGCTCTGTGACTTCTCCATCTGCCGGGGGTAAACGTACTCCCGCCACTGCGGGGTCGCACCTGGGGAACGGGGACAGGAGGAGACCTTCTCAGATGACGTCTTCACTCGGGAATCCAAGGAGAGCGAGGGTTCGGGCACTGACCTGTAGGGACGTCCTGCTGAAGCTCCTCCATCAGGAAGCCGCTGACCAGCCGCCGGCTCCCGTCCAGGCGGGACCGGATCTCGGCCGTCCGCCGGTCCAGAGCCGCCCGGTCGGCGGAGGTTCGGCTCTGCAGCGCCGCCAGTGCCTGCTGCAGCTCATCCTGCTGGTTCGTGAGCTCCTTCTCCACCGCCTGGAGCTGCGTGGCGCAGTGTGTCTGCACACCCTGGGGAGCGGCGGGTGGAGGAAGCCTTTAAACCTCCTCCCAAAAAACAAACCAACAAAAAAACAAAGTAATGTTACCTCTTGCTGGGCCCCCGCCTCAGTGGAGAGCTCCCCCAAAAAGGACAGGCGTTCCTGGGCTTGCTTCTCGACGTGCTCCCTGGCCCTGGAGCTCCACCGGAGGTCACGCTCCACCAGACCTGCGGGTCACAAGTACACGGTCTCACACACCTGCTGACGTTCACCAGGGAGTTGGTGAACGTCAGGAGGTTCCTGACGGGGGCTCGTACCAGACACGGAGCCGTGCAGGTGGGTGCAGCAGCCGGCCAGCTCTTCCAGCGTTTCCCGGCTGTTGTCGGCGTTGAGCCGCAGCGAGGCGGCGAGGGACCAATGACGAAGACACCATCAAAACGGATCCGTGACTCCGGAGATCCCCGGGCCACGCAGACCGGAGGTGTACGAACCTTGTCGGCCAGGTCTCGCTGCGCCTCCACCGCCGCTCCCAGCGTTTGACTCAGCTCCCTCACGACCGGGAGCCCCGCCAGGGTCTGACCTACCAGCACCTCCTCCATGTCTCGCTGATGCTCCTCCTAGCGGTGAAAGATGGGGCGCATGTTAAAAAGAGCGAGATGTTGAAGCTTGATAGACACACATCAGCTGCGCGAGGCTCACCAGCAGTTCCAGCAGACGCTCCTTGTCCTGCAGACACAGCGACCGCTGCTGCCGAACCTTCTCCTGACAGCGAGACACGCCGGCCGCCACCAGCTGCCCGACCCCGCCAATGAAGGACTCCACACTGCCCAGCGCTCCCCTCAGCGCCACTTCGTTCATGAAGAGGAAGCCATCTGAAAGGACGGAGCGTTAGGCTCCTTTCTCATAACCAACCACTGTGCTCCACTGTGTGGCTTATCAGCTTCATTCCTCCACAGAACATCTCCCTTGTTCTTCACTATGGCCACCAGCACACCTCAAACATCTGCAGCTCAGTTTTTTTTTAAACGTAATTCTAAATTTGAAGAGGATGTTGATTTTGTAACGTCAACATAAAAAAAACATAAAAATATGTAGCCGGCAGGAGAACTTCTCAACCTTCTGGATGATGTTGTTGTTGGAGACGGTGATGTCTTTTGTATCATTCTCCAGTTGAACATCTCCCAGTCTCCACAGGTAGCTGACAGGTCCCACATTCTCTGTGTTTCCGTCGCAGCTCAAGGTGCATTTCTCCGATTTAGGACCACAGGATGGTGGATCGATGCTCACCGTGGGCTTCGGTACCTCCTCGATCATCTGGACCCTGTATTGATCCTGAAGAACCCGGTTGTTGAGCTCCAGTGTGAAGATCCCAGCGTCTTCTTTAGTGGCATTCCTGATTTCCAGGTCCCCAGAACTGATGTTCAAGGTTGTCCGGCCCTTAAAGCTCCGATAACAAACCACATCCAGTTTGTCTTTCACCCACTCGCACACCAAGTTCCCGTCCAGCTTCCAGGTGATGTCCCAGATCTCCTCTGAGATGGACGGATTCAGCCGCAGCTCCGCTCCTTCCTTGAAGTACAGCGACGTGACGGTGAAGATGAAACACTGAGGCGCCGCGAAAAGCAGTGAGAAGAACCAGAAGGCTGTTTCTTTCCCCATGTTGGCTTCAGGAACACCGAGGTTCTGCTAAATTCTGTGAAATCCAGAAGACTTCAGTGTTTAAGTTCTTGGGTTGGATGTCGAATGGCGACGTTACCTAAGAGGAACAATCAAAGTCTATCCCGTCAACTGCATTCCCTGCTCACTTGTCAGAGAAGTAATATCCCTCTCATCCAATCAGCAGCGTTGTCAGGCAGGTCAGACAGTCTGTTGTCTAATCACAACTCCAAAACCTGCTATGTTTTAATAAAAACCAGTCCAGATCTTGAACAGAGAAAACAGGTTTTAAGGGAATGACGTGCAGGGTGAGCTTTGCATAAACATTGTGTTTATCAAAAGGGACGGAAATAAAACATATAAAGAATTAAATTACTTCAATTAAAAAGCAAACACACACACACACCTTTATCTTACAACACGTAAGACGAGAAACCCTGTGAAAACAAGTTCAGCTTTGATTTCTGTTCAGACTTCACACACTCAAACTCTGATTGTGTTAAACACACATTAGGATCATGGAAATCTGTTGGTTGTGATTAAACACAGAAGCAGCAAAAAGGTTAAAAAACACAGAGAATATAATACACACACACACGAACACACATGCACGGAGTACTCTCTGTTCAGCTGACACTTGTGGTGGTTCAAAGTTGGCTCCTTAGCCATGAGATAAAAATCGAGGTTACACGATTTCAAAGATCTCAACTTGCAGAACAAGTTTGATGCATTTCTGTCTCTAAACACCTGAACTGTTTCACTTTCTGTATCACTGGAAGGAATTCTTCTCTGCTTTTTCTTGTTTTTTCTGTTCAATCGTTCCGCGAGCCCATCGCTCTGAGGATGCAAAGGATCCGCAGACGCTCTCACATGGCAGAAAACACACTTGAATCAAAGTTTCGTCCTCTGTCATTGTGGACGTCCTCAGGCACCTGGTAAACATGGCCTCCAGCAGAGCATCTGGAACGGTCCCTGCCTCTCGGTCCGGTACGGCACACACCTCTGGCCGTGTGGTGAAATAGTCCACGACGGACAGAACGTAACGGTTGTTGTGTCCGTGTGAGGAAACGGGCCCACGATGTCCACCGCCACCCTCTCCATCAGGACCGCCAGCCGCTGAAGCTGGGCGCAGTGTTTTGGAGGCCACCATCTCTCTTCCCCCCTAGCTGACCCTTTCCAGGCTCTCTGGAGCACTCCATCTGTCTCTCAAAGGGCCCCAAACTTTACAAACAAGCCTTTAGTTGCAGGTGAACGCCCAGAAACCTCATCCCACTCAGACGTATCCTCCGACCGGAGGGGTTCAACGAGTCGCAGTGGTTGGTAAACAAGCGCTTCTTCTATCAGAACACTTACATCCAAAAACCTACGACGACAGAAGCTCAAAAAACGTTACCTTCACACCTCCCGAACACTCTCGCACGTGCACACCCCGCTCTCTCAGCCAAAACACATTCACAGCCAGTAAGAAATAACAGAACTCTGAATATTTCTCCCAACAGCACTGCAGGACGGCTCCGGTTTAGTGTGGAGTTTTAGTTAGAGAAACACCCTGGTGATGGTAAACGTCTGTTTAATGAGCGATAGCTGTTGTTACCACAGCCACGCCACACGAGCCTGCATATAACAAACTGTTCAGATCAATTCCAGGTAAATTAAAAAAAAAAAAAAACAGAATTTATTACACAACGAAAAACACCCACATCATTCCCGGCAATCACAATATCACACAGAAAACAAGCATCAACATAAACACAACATTTGTGACTCGCTACAATATACACTATTTACTGCTCAGAAAAATAAAGGGAACACTTAAACAACACGATGAAACTCCAAGTCGAACACACTTGTGTGAAATCAAACTGTCCACTAAGGAAGAAACACTGATTAATTTTGACTTGTTTTCAGGACGTTACATCAACGTTGGATCAGCCTGTCGTGTATTTTTCCACTTTCATTTGATTCCAGACCTCAATGGGTTCATCAATTTGATTTCCATTGATCATTTTTGTGTGATTTGTTGTCGTCACATTCAACTGCATAAAGAACAAAGTATATGATAATAATGTTTCATTAATTCAGATCTAGGATGTGTTTTTTTTTCGTGTTCCCTTAATATTTTTGAGCAGTGTGTAAAGTTTCCATCGGAAAAAAAGCAATCTAAAACAAACACACACTCATACGTCGGTGTGTGTCGAGACGTCACAGCGGCCGCCGCCACTGGGGCTACAGCGCCCTCTAGCGGCGAGAGTGTGAACTGCAGGTGTGTGTGACGGAAGGTGAGGAAACAGGACACACTCTTTCCTGGTCGCTCAAAAACGCTCACCTTTGTCTTCAGTCTGGCTTCCACGACTCCTTAGCTCTATTGTGTGTCAGCTTCATTCCTTCGAAGAACATCTCCCTTGTTCTTCACCATGGCCACCAGCACACCTCAAACATCTGCAGCTCTGTTGTTTTTTTAAGCGTAATTCTAAACTTAAAGAGCATGTTGATTTTGTAAAATCGACATAAAAACATGGAGAATGTTCGTGTCTTTTCTGAGGGGAAACTGAAAGCGCTTGCTTTAAGAAGGACGGGCACATGGAGATGAATAAAACCATAAACAAATTTAAACAGTGGAGTAGCGCCAGCGTGCGGGTTGGCGCATGCGCACAACTCCAGAGGAGGCGGTGCCACATGACGTCATCCTCCTCAGTCTGACAGCAGTGTTGCCAGATAATCCCGACGATGAGCAAAAACACTTCCTGAAACCGGACCGCAAACCGGGTAATACAGAAACATGCTGAACAAGAAACACATCAGGAGACCCACGAAGATCTTTTAATTCGTTCATTGTATTTATTTAAGCAGGAAAAACTCCATTGAGATCGAAAATCTCTTTCAGGAGTGACCTGGACAAGAGAAGCCGAAAGGCGGAAATACGACCAATCTGGCAACAACACACCGGCAGTTCCTGGAAACAAGTGGAGTTCCTTCTGTGAACATCTGAACATTGTTAGTAAACGCTGAAGCGGCCCGATGGGGAAAAAGGAGAAAAACACCAACAGTAAAATATATTTCTGGCGATGACACAGTGAAGAGGACATGAAGAAGAAGGAAGGATGAAAAGTAACAATGTTTGAGTTCAGTGTCTGTTGATGGAAGAAGCTTCAAATGATGAAATCACTCAAATTCAACTGCACCGTTCCCCGACCCTCTCTTTTTAACCTCATCCTTTTCACTTCATGGTCTGAAGTCTATCACGTTATGCACACACACACACACACACACACACACACACACACACACACACACACACACACACACACACACACACACACGCACACACACACACACACAGAAATGCTCTGAGGTAGAAAAAAAAAGGTCAGCATCTGCAGTTCTTTGTGGATTCTAGGTTGGATTACTGAGCTGTTCTCCTTCCATCTGGATTACTTCAGGACTATTTTCCCAAACAGTTCTTCCACTCAAAATGTACTGATCCAATGGTTGAAAAAAATTGTCATCTCCGAATTGCGAAAAAAACAAACCCAAAACCACCAACACCACAAACACCACAAACACCATCACCCAATATGGAGGTGGAAGGAATAAAGGGTTCTGCAAGGGGTCGCTCCATTTCTGACTGACTGGGTTCTTCAGCCGGCAGGAGAACTTCTCAGCCTTCTGGATGATGTTGCCGTTGTAGACGGTGATGTTTTTCCTCTCAATATCCCACTCATCATCTCCCAGTGTCCACAGGTAGCTGCCAGGTCCCACATTCTCAGTGTTTCCATCGCAGTTCAAGGTGCATTTCTCCGATTCAGGACCACAGGATGGTGGATCCATGCTGTGGGCTTCGGTACCTCCTCGATCATCTGGACCCTGGTTGTTTCATTGACATTGACATTCAGTTCTACCTTGCCATGTGTATTTGCAGATATGTATATTTGTTTGTACTGTTTAAGTTCAATATAAAAAAAAAAAAAAAGAAAAAAACATTCCTGGTGTTTCCCGGTGCTGGCAGTAGAAGCTCAACGCGCCTACAGTTCCCACTCTCTCCGCTAGAGGGCGCTACAGTTTCAGTGAAATCAATGAACTCCGACAGAGAAAACCAAATCCAGTGTCTGCACGTCAGCTGCCAGTTAGGATCCAAAAAAAGGACCTTGTTCACATCTTCTGTACCACAAGCAGATCGCAGAAAGCCCGTGTAATAATGCAGTCGTGCAAATAAAGTTACAGTTTGAAGTTCAGCTCTTCTACGTCTGCCTCCATCTATGTGTGTGATTTGCGCGTCCACTTGGACACAACAAAAGTGTGAAGAAGGGGTCTGCAGAGAGCCGGTCGGACCCGAATTCCCACAGGGAAGAAAACATCCGGAGCCACAAAACCCCCTTTAGACATGGAAAATCAAGATAACACCGCATGGATCGTTTTGACTGTTAAAATGCGCTTAAAACAACTACAGTGAGTTGCATTCATAGCATCAATGAAATTCCCTGCACTCCTTCTGACCGCGCAGTCCGTCCACCCCACTTGTCCCGTCCGTTTCCCCGAAAGCTCAATGGGACACACGGCTTGTATGTTCTTCTCTTCTCACCTCCTCTTCCAGCGGCCTGTTTTTCTCCACATTCCAGCTGAAGCTCCACAGAGCTGGTGAACCGCTGGGCCGGTCTAAGGCCGACCAGCTGATCCCCGAGACGAAAACTCTCCCGACCGACGGTGTTGATGGGGAAACCCAAGTCCAGAAACCAAGATGATGAAAACCAGAAACAAAGTGAAAATGTTAAAAGTGGAGGAACAAACGGCGCATGCTCACAATTCCACAGGACGCGTGACATCTGTTCCTGACGATTCAAAGAAATGAGCTTAAACGGAAACGCAAACTGAGTAAAACTGAAACATGTTGAACATGAAACACACAACCTTTTATTTAAATTCATTTCTTATTTACAATGTCTGTTTCAGGAGTGACCTGGACAAGAGAACATCACGGATATGTGATGCATTCTTGATGCATATGATGCAGGTCTGCTGATAAATATAAGATAAAAATACCAAGAGCACCCCCCCATGTTCTGAAGAAATGCTCAAAAAATGTCAGTGTCTCCAGTTCATTGTGGAGTCGAAGCTGGGTTAGTGAGCGGTTCTACTGCCTCTGGGGTTATTTGAGGATCTTTGAAATCATTTTCCATCAATTTCTTTTTTCTATGAAACTTCTTCTGGTCCAGCTGTGGATGGATTTCATTCCTATAAGTAAAACAACCAGAAAAATTAAGACGCACAAACCCACCACCACCAGCAAATTCAGAGGTGGAAGGAATAAAGGGTTCTGCAAGGGGTCGCTCCATTTCTGACTGACTGGGTTCTTCAGCCTGCAGGAGAACTTCTCAGCCTTCTGGATGAGGTTGTTGTTGGAGACGGCGATGTCTTTCCTCTCAGTCTCCCACTCATCATCTCCCAGTCTCCACAGGTAGCTGACAGGTCCCATATTCTCGGTGTTTCCGTTGCAGCTCAAGGTGCATTTCTTGAATTCAGGACCACAGGATGGTGGATCGACGCTCAAGGTGGGCTTCGGTACCTCCTCGATCATCTGAACCCTGTATTGATCCTGAAGAACCTGGCGGTTGAACTCCAGTGTGAAGATCCCAGCGTCTTCTTTAGTGGCATTTCTGATTTCCAGCTCAGCGGTACTGGTGTTCTAGGTTGTCCGGCCCTTAAAGCTCCGATAATAAACCAAATCCACTTTGTCTTTCACCCACTCGCACACTGGATTCCCGTCCACCAACCATCCAATGTACCAGATCTCCTCTGAGATGGACGGATTCAGCCGCAGCTCCGTTCCTTCCTTGAAGTACAGCGACGTGACGGTGAAGGAGAAACACTGAGGCGCCGCTAAAAGCAGTGAGAGGAACCGGAAGGCTGTTTCTTTCTCCATGTTGGCTTCAGGAACACAGGGGTTCTGTTCAACTCTGTTAAACCAGGAAGACTTCAGTGTTTAAGTTCTTTGGCCGGATGTCGACTGGCGATGTTACCTGAGAGGAACAATCAAAGTCTAATCCGTCAACTGCGATCCCTGCTCAAAGGGCCGGGCCGTTATATCCCTCTCATCCAATCAGCGGCGTTGTCAGGCAGGTCAGCCAGTCTGTTGTCCAATCACAACTCAAAAACCCGCAATATTTTAATAAAAACCCGCCCAGATCTTAAAAGGAACCCAATCAGATAAAAAATGTTTTACGGGGACGAAGTGCAGGGCGGGGTTTGAATATAAAATGCATTCCATCAAAAGGGCCGGAAATAAAACAAATACAGAATTAAATTACTTCAATTAAAACACACACACACACACACACACACACACACACACACATTCAAATGTTTATCTGACAACAACACGTAAGATGAGAAATCCTGTGAAAACAAGTTCAGCCTTGATTTCTGTTCAGAGTTCTCACACTCAAACTCTGACTGTGTTAAACACACATTAGGATCATGGGAATCTGTTAGTTGTTATTAAACACAGAAGCAGCAAAAAGATTTAAAAACACAGAGAATATAATACACACACACACACACAGTGCTCTGAGGTCAGCTGGCACTTGTGATGGTTCAAAGTTGGCTCCATAGCGGTGACATAAAAATTGAGGTTAAACAATTTCAAAAATCTCAACGTTGCAAAACAAGGTTGATGCATTTCTGTCCCCAAACACCTGAACTGTTTCACTTTCTGTATCACTGGAAGGAATTCTGTCTCTGCTTCTTCAAGTCAGGTTTCTCGGCCTCTCCTGTCACATTGCAAGTCACTTTGGATAAAAGCGTCTGCCAAATGACTGTAATATAACGTCATGTAACATAGAACAACCTTTTCTGTACCAGGGATCAGTTTCATGCATGCATGGCTATCAGACTTTTTAATTCCTCTTCCCTCAGTCGCAGGGAATCTCCAAATCTTTGTAGTTAAGACCTTAAAACAGTTAAGACAATTTATATTTGATTGTATTTCTTATTCTTCCTTGATCCTACTATTATCTATTAGTGTTATGTTTTTGCTTTAAACTCTGGCATAGCAATTTCCTTCGGGATAAATAAAGTTGTTCTCATTCTCATTCTCTCATGAAAATGTTTCTATGGACCGGTGAGAGGCGCAGGGGTTCAAATGATAAGAACTTATCACTTCACAGTATTCGATCAGTAACATGAGAGGGAGGTGATATCTCACGGTCACACTGATGTTCTGCAGTGAGGATGCAGAGCTGTTTTTTCTGTTCAATCGTTCCACGAGCCCATCGCTCTGAGGATGCAAAGGAGCAGTTCCAGACAAACTTTACAAACAAGCCTTTAGTTGCAGGTGAACACCTAGAAACCTCATCCCACTCTGACGTATCCTCCGACCGGAGGGGTTCCAATTAGTTGCAGTGGTTGGTAAACAAGTGCTTCTTTTATCAGAACACTTACATCCAAAAACCTACGATGCCAGACGCTCAAAAAACGTTACCTTCACGCCTCACGAACACTCTCGCACGTGCACACCCCGCTCTCTCAGCCAAAACACATTCACGGCCAGTAAGAAATAACAGAACTCTGAACATTTCTCCCAACAGCACTGCAGGACGGCTCCGGATTAGTGTAGCGTTTTAGTTAGAGAAACACCCTGGTGATGGTAAACGTCTGTTTAATGAGTAATAGCTGTTGTTGCCACAGCCACGCCACACGAGCCTGCAATATAACAAACTGTTCAGATCAATTCCAGGTAAATTAAAAAAAACCAAAACAGAATTTATTACACAACGAAAAACACCCACATCATTCCTGGCAATCACAATATCACACAGAAAACAAGCATCAACATAAACACAACATTTGTGACTTGCTACAATATACACTATTTACTGCTCAGAAAAATAAAGGGAACACTTAAACAACACGATGAAACTCCAAGTCGAACACACTTGTGTGAAATCAAACTGTCCACTTAGGAAGAAACACGGATTAATTTTGACTCGTTTTCAGGACGTTACATCAACGTTGGATCAGCCTGTCGTGTGTTTTTCCACTAACATTTTGATTCCAGACCTCAATGGGTTCATCAATTTGATTTCCATTGATAATTTTTGTGTGATTTGTTGTCGTCACATTCAACTGCATAAAGAACAAAGTATATGATAAGAATGTTTCATTAATCAGATCTAGGATGTGTTTTTTTTCGTGTTCCCTTAATATTTTTGAGCAGTGTGTAAAGTTTCCATCGGAAAAAAAGCAATCTAAAACAAACACACACTCATACGTCGGTGTGTGTCGTGACGTCACAGCGGCCGCCGCCACTGGGGCTACAGCGCCCTCTAGCGGCGAGAGTGTGAACTGCAGGTGTGTGTGACGGAAGGTGAGGAAACAGGACACACTCTTTCCTGGTCGCTCAAAAACGCTCACCTTTGTCTTCAGTCTGGCTTCCACGACTCCTTAGCTCTATTGTGTGTCAGCTTCATTCCTTCGAAGAACATGTCCCTTGTTCTTCACCATGGCCACCCGCACACCTCAAACATCTGCAGCTCTGTTGTTTTTTTAAGCGTAATGCTAAATTTAAAGAGCATGTTGATTTTGTAACATCGACAAAGAAACATGGAGAATGTTCGTGTCTTTTCTGAGGGGAAACTGAAAGCGCTTGCCTTAAGAAGGACGGGCACATGGAGATGAATAAAACAATAAACAAATTTAAACAGCGGAGTAGCGCCAGCGTGCGGGCTGGCGCATGCGCACAACTCCGGAGGAGGCGGTGCTACATGACGTCATCCTCCTCAGTCTGACAGCGGTGTTGCCAGATAATCCCGACAATGAGCAAAAACACTTCCTGAAACCGGACCGCAAACCGGGTAATACAGAAACATGCTGAACAAGAAACACATCAGGAGACCCACGAAGATCTTTTAATTCGTTCATTGTATTTATTTAAGCAGGAACAGCTCCATTGAGATCGAAAATCTCTTTCAGGAGTGACCTGGACAAGAGAAGCCGAAAGGCGGAAATACGACCAATCTGGCAACAACACACCGGCATTTCCTGGAAACAAGTGGAGTTCCTTCTGTGAACATCTGAACATTTTAAGTGAACGCTGAAGCGGCCCGATGGGGAAAAAGGAGAAAAACACCAACAGTAAAATATATTTTTGGCGATGACACAGTGAAGAGGACATGAAGAAGAAGGAAGGATGAAAAGTAACAATGTTTGAGTTCAGTGTCTGTTGATGGAAGAAGCTTCAAATGATGAAATCACTCAAATTCAACTGCACCGTTCCCCGACCCTCTCTTTTTAACCTCATCCTTTTCACTTCATGGTCTGAAGTCTGTCACGTTATGCACACACACACACACACACACACAGAAATGCTCTGAGGTAGAAAAAAAAATGTCAGCATCTGCAGTTCTTTGTGGATTCTAGGTTGGGTAACTGAGCTGTTCTCCTTCCATCTGGATTACTTCAGGACTATTTTCCCAAACAGTTCTTCCACTCAAAATGTACTGATCCAATAGTTGAAAAAAATTGTCATCTCCGAATTGCGAAAAAAACAAACCCAAAACCACCAACACCACAAACACCACAAACACCATCACCCAATATGGAGGTGGAAGGAATAAAGGGTTCTGCAAGGGGTCGCTCCATTTCTGACTGACTGGGTTCTTCAGCCTGCAGGAGAACTTCTCAGCCTTCTGGATGATGTTGCCGTTGTAGACGGTGATGACTTTTGTATCACTCTCCAGTTGAACATCTCCCAGTCTCCACAGGTAGCTGACAGGTCCCACATTCTCAGTGTTTCCGACGCAGCTCAAGGTGCATTTCTCCGATTTAGAACCACAGGATGGTGGATCGATGCTCACCGTGGGCTTCGGTACCTCCTTGATCATCTGGACCCTGTATTGATCCTGAAGAGCCCATTGGTTGAACTCCAGTGTGAAGATCCCAGCGTCTTCTTTAGTGGCATTCCTGATTTCCAGCTCCGCGGTTCTGATGTTCAAGATCGTCCGGCCCTTAAAGCTCCGATAATAAACCAAATCCAGTTTGTCTTTCACCCACTCGCACACCAGGTTCCCGTCCAGCTTCCAGGTGATGTCCCAGATCTCCTCTGAGATGGACGGATTCAGCCGCAGCTCCGCTCCTTCCTTGAAGTACAGCGACGTGACGGTGAAGGAGAAACACTGAGGCGCCGCTAAAAGCAGCGAGAAGAACCAGAAGGATGTTTCTTTCTGCATGTTGACTTCGGGAACACCGAGGTTCTGCTCAACTCTGAGCAAACCGAATACTTCAATCTAACTGAAGTATTAAAATGTACAGTCTTCTAACTGAAGTAAACTGTTCTGGACAAATTAGATCCCTGATCATGAGGTCTAGCATGTGACTTTTTTTTTTAATTTCAGTTTGAACAACAGTCCTTCCTGTCACACTCTATCATGTTGCCAGATCATTCTGACGATTTGAAAAAAAGACGCCAAACTTGTTAAAACCCAAACGTGCTGAACAAGAAACACGTCAATGAGCCCATGAAGTCTTTTGTATTTAGTCATTTTATTGACCCAACCGGGTAAAAATCCCATTAATATCAACATCTCTTTTACAGGAGTGACCTGGAGAAAAGAATGAATACGGAAACACCAAGAATCTGGCAACGACACATCCGCTCCGGTTCCCCTGAGAAGAACAAGCTGAGCGTTTTTCTTTGTAAAAATAAATGGAAATGTAAGGAGAAAACACACACACACATGCAAACAATCTTGGCCTTCAACTCAATGTGTAGTTATTTTAAAATCTTTAACCTCCGAAAGCCACAAAGCCCTTGAGACATGTAAAGTGAAGATAACACTGCAAGTGAACAAAATATTCAGGCTGGTCTCTGCACTCACGCCACAAAACATCTCAAAGTTGCCATAGAAGATCGAGATGTGAGACGACGCCTCCTGAACTCTTTCACTTTCTGTATTCGCTGGAAGAAATTCTTTGTCTCTGAGTGGCCTTTCAAACACCAACAACTGACTGCATTGACTATTGCCTGTGTAACATAGTGCGCACGCACAGACACACACACACACACACAGAGTTAGAGAGTGGTTTTCCTTCCTTCAGGGTTACTTGAGGATCTTCTCAACCCTCTTTCATCGCAATCTTTCCTCTGAAACATCTATTGATCTGTTCGTAGATATATATCAGTCCCAAAATTGTTAAACCAACCAAAACAAAAATGCAAACCAAACCCACCAGCCAATATGGAGGTGGAAGGAATAAAGGGCTGTGCAAGGGGTCGCTCCATTTCTGACTGACTGGGTTCTTCAGCCTGCAGGAGAACTTCTCAGCATTCTGGATGATGTTGACGTTGTAGACGGTGATGTCTTTCCTCTCAATCTCCCACTCATCATCTCCCAGTCTCCACAGGTAGCTGACAGGTCCAATATTCTCAGTGTTTCCATCACAGCTCAAGGTGCATTTCTTGGATTCGGGACCACAGGATGGTGGATCGACGCTCACCGTGGGCTTCGGTACCGCCTTGATCATCTGGACCCTGTATTGATCCTGAAGAACCCGGCGGTTGAACTCCAGCGTGAAGATCCCAGCGTCTGCTTTCGTGGCATTCTTGATTTCCAGCTCCCCAGAACTGAGGTTCAAGGTCGTCCGGCCCTTAAAGCTCAGAAAATAAACCACATCCAGTTTGTCTTTCACCCACTCGCACACTGGATTCCCATCCATCAACCATCCAATGGCCCAGATCTCCTCTGAGATGGACGGATTCAGCCGCAGCTCCGCTCCTTCCTTGAAGTACAGCGACGTGACGGTGAAGGAGAAACACTGAGGCGCCGCTAAAAGCAGCGAGAAGAAGCAGAAGGATGTTTCTTTCTCCATGTTGGCTTCAGGAACACCGAGGTTCTGCTCAACTCTGAGCAAACCGAATACTTCAGTCTAACTGAAGTGTTATCATGTGCAGTCAACAACTTCTAACCGAAATAACCCGTTCTGGAAAATCTTGTGTCTCTGAAGACGACGGTTTCCTTATGAGCATTAAGCAGATAGTTTGCAAAAATACGCCCTAATCAATTACATCCTGGGCCAAAACATGCAGGAAACATGAAAGTCACCCAGCATTTTTTTTTCAATCATATTTTATACTTTCTATTCAGGATTAGTGACATTAACATCAATATCCCTTTTTCAGTGACCTGGACAAGAAGCAGGAAAACCGACCAATCTGGCAGAGTCATACGATGCCACATCCTGAGAAAAACACATTGAATTTGGTTTTCTCTGCAGAGCTCAGAGTTCACATTCTAACACTTTATGAACACAGTATCTCCAATTTTACCATTACATTTCATTACATTAGATTTGGCAGATGCTTTTATCCAAAGCGACTTACAATAGAGGACACAGGGACTGCAAATAACATTTGCTATACCAGCAACTTCAGGACACAAAAAAGACATTTCACTTAACGACAACTAAACACAGCATTTATGGACTGACTGCATTGACTAATACCTGAAACACACACACACACACACACACACACACACACACACACACACACACACACACACACACACACACACACACACACACACACACACACGTCAGCGTGTTGTGACGCCTCAGCGTCGCGGAATGGGACGGGACCGCCGGCACTTAGCTTGCAGCGCCATCTAGTGGTGAGACTGTGAACTGCATGTGTGGTGTGTGTGACGGAAGGTGAGGAAACAGGACACACTCTTTCCTGGACGCTCACAAATGCTCACGTCTGTCACCAGTCTGGCTTCCACGACTGTTAAATGCAGGTCATTTACATTCAAAAAAATCTCAAACTGGCCAAAAACACCACAGCCTGCTGTTACCTTGGCAACAAAGCTATTTCAACACAGGTAAATAAGGAGTACGGCTTGGTCGACTAAATCTGCAATGACAGGGTTCTGTGCCGTCCAAAGAAAAATATTGGGCAAATTCCGTGTCATTTTGTCTACCTTTCCTTTGGGCCGCTCCCTGCTGGAGTCGCCACAGCCAATCATCTTCGTCCATGTAATTCCCGCCAATCCAGCCACTTCCTGTCCTTTCCCTCCATCCAATTGTCCTTCCACCCAGATCTTCGAAGTCAGCTGTGCATTGAAGCCAAATGGCTTTTTAGAACTAAAACAAAAGCCAAACCCTCCACCTCCGCTTTGCTTGTCAAAAAGTCACATTACCAGGATGGCAAGCATCAGTCCAGCTGCATTTTCTTCCATGGGTTTGGAGACTTTTTTTCTGCATGTTTTTGTTTGGTTATTTGTGTTTGTTTTTTTTGTCCTTGTCTACAAAACACAGGCGTCCTTCTCCCTGAGGAGAGACATGAGGTCCAAACAGGTCGTCTCCTCTGTGCTACGAGGTCAAAGTCTGTCCAGCTCAGTCTCGCCTGGGTTACTGAGCGGTTCTCCTTCCGTCCGGGTTGCTTCAGGACTATTTTCCCTCACAGTCCTTCCACTCAAACATGTACTGATTTTTTGATGGAAACATTTTCGTTTCCAAATTGCGAAAACAACCAAACCCAAAACCACCAACACCACAAACACCACCAACACCCAAACCCAATATACAGCTGGAAGGAATAATGGGTTGTGCAAGGGGTCGCTCCATTTCTGACTGACTGGGTTCTTCAGCCTGCAGGAGAACTTCTCAGCCTTCTGGATGATGTTGCCGTTGTAGACGGTGATGTCTTTTGTATCATTCTCCAGTTGAACATCTCCCAGTCTCCACAGGTAGCTGACAGGTCCCACATTCTCAGTGTTTCCGTCGCAGCTCAAGGTGCATTTCTCGATTTAGGACCACAGGATGGTGGATCTATGCTCACCGTGGGCTTCGGTACCTCCTCGATCATCTGGGCCCTGTATTGATCCTGAAGAGCCCAGTGGTTGAGATCCAGTGTGAAGATCCCAGCGTCGAATTTTGTGGCATTCCTGATTTCCAGCTCCACGGTTCTGATGTTCAAGGTTGTCCGGCCTTTAAATCTTGAATAATAAACCACATCCAGTTTGTCTTTCACCCACTCGCACACTGGATTCCCGTCCACCAACCATCCAATGGTCCAGATCTCCTCTAAGATGGACGGATTCAGCCGCAGCTCCGCTCCTTCCTTGAAGTACAGAGACGTGACGGTGAAGGATGACGGTGATGACACAGCTGCGGCTTTGTGAAGAGTAGACAGAAGTATCACATTCTGTCTTCTTTTTGGACAATATGAGACAACAGTGGTGGTGTCTGTAAAAGCAAACTTGGAGGAAAGTAGAGCCCTGTCTTTCACTGCACGATTTCAGCAGGCAACTCAGGTTTATTTTTCTTCACTGTGCCCACCATGGTAAGTTCTCTCTTGAGGAGTTCTTGTCCAAAGTCATAGGGGGTAAAAAAATTGTCACAAGTGATATTGTGACCCTGCAGTCCAGCGGTCATGTCAAGGATGTGACTGGACATGCTCATCTTTGTTTGCTTTGTTTTTTTGGAGCAATCCTGGACAAATGAGCATCCCCAGAAGCTCACATGATTGGGGGAGGAGGTGGCTGTCATCGTGTTGGCTGACAATGCATTTATGATTTAAATTTTGGCTGTAATTATTGCTTTGTACTCTTATTTTTATACCCGGGTCGAAACCGACCCTAACACTACAAACGACATAATTTTAACTAGAGCATTTTATAATGCAGTGAAAAAAAATGTTTTTGTTGAAATCAAGGTTCCTGACAAAGTCAAGAAGCCTTGATGCAATAAAAAAATTGTAAGTGATTATTTTATGCATTTAAAAACTAAAACGGGTCGCTAGCGACACTGTTACATCATCCTGACGACTCGTAGAAATAAGTTTAAACGGAACCACAAACTGAGTTTAACAGAAACATTTTGAACATGAAACACATCCCTGAGCCCACAAGGTTATTAGTCATCTATTGATTGTGTCCATTTTTGGACAAATGGACAAGAAAACACCATAAAATTCAATGCATTCTTATCAACAACAGACGGTCCGTGTTTAAAAAAGAAGACTACAATCCAAGAGCATAACAAACACACACACACACACACACACACACACACACACACACACACACACACACACACACACACACACACACACACACACACAGTGATGTAAAAAAAAAGCAGCGTCTGCAGTTCCTTATAGAGTCTCGGCGGGGTTTGGAAGCGGTTCTCCTTCCTTCAGGGGTACTTGAGGACCTTCTAAACCATTTTCCTTTGCAGTCTTTCTTCTGAAACATCTACTGATCCGTTCGTGGATGGATTTCCGTCCCTTGATTGCTAAAACAACCAAAACAGAAACGCAGATCAAACCCAAAACCAAAGCCACCACCCAATATGGAGGTGGAAGGAATAAAGGGTTCTGCAAGGGGTCGCTCCATTTCTGACTGACTGGGTTCTTCAGCCTGCAGGAGAACTTCTCAACCCTCTGGATGATGTTGCCGTTGTAGACGGTGATGACTTTTGTATCATTCTCCAGTTGAACATCTCCCAGTCTCCACAGGTAGCTGACAGGTCCCACTTTCTCAGTGTTTCCGTTGCAGCTCAAGGTGCATTTCTCGGATTCAGGACCACAGGATGGTGGATCGATGCTCACCGTGGGCTTCGGTACCTCCTCGATCATCTGGACCCTGTATTGATCCTGAAGAACCCGGTTGTTGAGCTCCAGTGTGAAGATCCCAGTGTCGTATTTAGTGGCATTCCTGATTTCCAGCTCCCCAGAACTGAGGTTCAAGGTTGTCCGGCCCTTAAAGCTCCGATAATAAACCAAATCCAGTTTGTCTTTCACCCACTCGCACACCAGGTTCCTGTCCAGCTTCCAGGTGATGTCCCAGATCTTCTCTGAGATGGACGGATTCAGCCGCAGCTCCGCTCCTTCCTTGAAGTACAGCGACGTGACGGTGAAGGAGAAACACTGAGGCGCCGCTAAAAGCAGCGAGAAGAACCGGAAGGCTGTTTCTTTCTGCATGTTGGCTTCAGGAACACAGGGGTTCTGTTCAACTCTGTGAAACCAGGAAGACTTCAGTGTTTAAGTTCTTTGGCTGGATGTCGACTGGCGATGTTACCTGAGAGGAACGATCAAAGTCTAATCCGTCAACTGCGATCCCTGCTCAAAGGGCCGGGCCGTTATATCCCTCTCATCCAATCAGCGGCGTTGTCAGGCAGGTCAGCCAGTCTGTTGTCCAATCACAACTCAAAAACCCGCAATATTTTAATAAAAACCCGCCCAGATCTTAAAAGGAACCCAATCAGATAAAAAATGTTTTACGGGGACGAAGTGCAGGGCGGGGTTTGAATATAAAATGCATTCCATCAAAAGGGCCGAAATAAAACAAATACAGAATTAAATTACCTCAATTAAAACACACACACAGGAATTCTGTCTCTGCTTCTTCAAGTCAGGTTTCTCGGCCTCTCCTGTCACATTGCAAGTCACTTTGGATAAAAGCGTCTGCCAAATGACTGTAATATAACGTCATGTAACATAGAACAACCTTTTCTGTACCAGGGATCAGTTTCATGCATGCATGGCTATCAGACTTTTTAATTCCTCTTCCCTCAGTCGCAGGGAATCTCCAAATCTTTGTAGTTAAGACCTTAAAACAGTTAAGACAATTTATATTTGATTGTATTTCTTATTCTTCCTTGATCCTACTATTATCTATTAGTGTTATGTTTTTGCTTTAAACTCTGGCATAGCAATTTCCTTCGGGATAAATAAAGTTGTTCTCATTCTCTTTCTCTCGTGAAAATGTTTCTATGGACCGGTGAGAGGCGCAGGGGTTCAAATGATAAGAACTTATCACTTCACAGTATTCGATCAGTAACATGAGAGGGAGGTGATATCTCACGGTCACACTGATGTTCTGCAGTGAGGATGCAGAGCTGTTTTTTCTGTTCAATCGTTCCACGAGCCCATCGCTCTGAGGATGCAAAGGAGCAGTTCCAGACAAACTTTACAAACAAGCCTTTAGTTGCAGGTGAACGCCCAGAAACCTCATCCCACACCGACGTATCCTCCGACGGAAGGGGTTCAATGAGTTGCGGTGGTTGGTAAACAAGCGCCTCTTTTATCAGAACACTTACATCCAAAAACCTACGACGACAGACGCTCAAAAAACATTATCTTCACGCCTCCCGAACACTCTCGCACGTGCACACCCCGCTCTCTCAGCCAAAACACATTCACAGCCAGTAAGAAATAACAGAACTCTGAACATTCCTCTCAACAGCACTGCAGGACGGCTCCAGTTTAGTGTAGCGTTTTAGTTAGAGAAACGCCCTGGTGATGGTAAACGTCTGTTTAATGAGCACTAGCTGTTGTTGCCACAGCCACGCCACACAAGCCTGCAATATAACAAACTGTTCAGATCAATTCCAGGTAAATTAAAAAAAAAACAAACAGAATTTATTACACAACGAAAAACACCAACATCATTCCGGGCAACCACAATATCACACAGAAAACAAGCATCAACAGAAACCCCAACATTTGTGACTCGCTACAATATATACTATTTACTGCTCAGAAAAATAAAGGGAACACAAAAACAACACGATGAAACTCCAAGTCGAACACACTTGTGTGAACTCAAACTGTCCACTTAGGAAGAAACACAGATTAATTTTGACTCGTTTTAAGGACGTTACATCAACGTTGGATCAGCCTGTCGTGTGTTTTTCCACTTTCATTTTGATTCCAGACCTCAATGGGTTCATCAGTTTGATTTCTATTGATCATTTTGTGTGATTTGTTATCGGCACATTCAACTGCATAAAGAACAAAGCATTTGATAAGAATATGTCATCCATTCAGATCTAGGTAAAAAAGGTAATCTTTAACACACACACACACACACACACTCGTACATCAGCGTGTGTCGTGACGTCAAAGCAGCCGGCGCCACTGGGCTACAGCGCCCTCTAGTGGCGACAGCGTGAATTGCCGGTGGGTGAGACGGAAGGTGAGGAAACAGGACACACTCTTTCCTGGACGCTCAAAAACGCTCACCTTTCTCTTCAGTCTGGCTTCGACGACTCCTTCCGATAGCTCCACTGTGTGTCTCATCAGCTTCATTCCTCCGAAGAACGTCTCCCTTGTTCTTCACCATGGCCACCAGCACACCTTGTTTTTGAAACGTACCGGTAATTCTAAATTTGAAGAGGATGTTGATTTTGTAATGTCAACATAAAAACAAGTAGAATGTTCGTCGTGTCTTTTCTGTGGGAAACTGAAAGAGCTTGCCTCAATAAGGACGGGCATATGGAAATTAATAAAACAATAAATACATTTAAACAGCGGAGGACCGAAAGTGTGCTGGCTGGCGCATGCGCACAACTCCTGAGGAGGCGATGCCATGTGACGTCATCCTCCTCGGACTGACATCAGTGTTGCCAGATAATCCCGACAATGAGCAAAAACACTTCCTGAAACCGGACTGCAAACTGAGGAAACATGCTGATCAAAAAACACACCAGGAGACCCACGAAGATCTTTACATTCATGTATTGTATTTATTTAAGCAGGAAAAACTCCATTGAGATCGAAAATCTCTTTCAGGAGTGACCTGGACAAGAGAAGCCGAAAGGCGGAAACACGACCAATCTGCCAACAACACACCGACGATCCTGGGAAACACGTGGAGTTCCTTCTGTGTTTCTTTCCAGAGAAAGGAAAAACATCACTGACCCCGCAAGTTTATTAGTTATCTATTGATTGTGTCCATTTTTTGACAAGTGGACGAGAAAACACCATAAAATTCAATGCATTCTTATCAAAACAGACGGTCCGTGTTTAAAAAAGAAGACTACAATCCAAAAGCATAACACACACACACACACACACACACACACACACACACACACACACATAAAGAGCGTAGTGTCTTGTGACGTCACAGCGTCGGTGAATTGGACGGGGACGCCGTCACTGAATCTACAGTGCCCTCTAGCGGTGCGAGTGTGAACTGCAGGTGTGTGTGTGTGTGTGACGGCAGGTGAGGAAACAGAACACACTCTTTCCTAGACACTCACAAACGCTCACCTGCCTTCAGTCTGGCTTCCACGACTCAGTCCCAGAGCTCCACTGTGTGTCTCATCAGCTTCATTCCTCTGAAAAACATCTCCCTTGTTCTTCACCATGGCCACCAGCACACCTTGTTTTTTAAACGTAATTCTAAATTTGAAGAGGATGTTGATTTTGTAACATCAACATAAAACATTTAGAATGTTCGTGTCTTTTCTGAAGGGAAGCTGAAAGCGCTTGTTTTAAGAAGGACGGGCACATGGAGATGAATAAAACAATAAATAAATTTAAAAAGTGGAGTAGCAAAAGTGTGCGGGCTGGCGCATGCGCACAACTCTAGAGGAGGCGGTGCCACATGACGTCATCTTCCTCGTACTCACAGCGGTGTTGCCAGAAAATACTTACAATGAGAAAAAACACTCCCTGAAACCGGACCGCAAACTGAGTAATACAGAAACATGCTGAACAGGAAACACACCAGGAGACCCACGAAGATCTCTGAATTCATTCATTGTATTTATTTAAGCAGGAAAAACTCCATGGAGACCGAAAATCTCTCTCAGGAGTGACCTGAAATTCACGAAGTGCTACAGAGAAAATTAAATTTTCTCGGTGCATTCAGTGCAAGAGAAAAGCTCAGCTATGAAACCTTCAGCAGCTGCAGCTGCAGGCAGTGGTGCTGGAAGGAGAAGCTCAACGTGCCGGCAATTCCCCATCTCTCCACTAGAGGGCGCTAGAGTCTCAGTGAAATCAATCAACTCCCACAGAGAAAACCAAATCAAATGTCTGCCAGCATGTCAGCTGCCAATTAGGATCCAAAAAAGGAAAATGTTAGTAAAAATACAAAATATTGATTCTCAAACGAACCTGAGCACACAGTGTCTGCGTGTCAGCCCTGGAAAAGCTCCAGAGACGGCGTTAAGGCAGTTGGTGCGCATATTTTGAGCGACATGAAAATTCAGCTTTGCACAGCTTTACATTCATGCTCAGTCATTTTCAGCGCATTATTAGCCTTCAGCAAATTATGACTATAATATTATAATGATAGTCATGAAGCCAAATCACTAAAGCTGTACTAAGTGCATTAAGAGGTCATGGGAGCAGGAGTGCGTCAGCAGACCAATATGTCCTCAACCATAACAATATAGCATACAGGATCGGCCACAGGATCCTGGGGAGGATGCCGTGCTGGTAGATCCAAGCCTTGAATTTTCCAGGTAGACCGGACTTGTCCACAGACTTCAACCAGACATCCAACTCAACGCAAGCTGTCTTTGTGGGTGCTGCATCTTTGAGAGAGCTGTCAAACATCTTGCCCAGGCTCTTGACTGGCCTCTCTGAGATTGTAGGGATAGATGCACCTGCGATGTTGAAGCGGAACTTGTCTTCTACCTTCCCTTTCCTGAGCACCATCGACCTAGATTTGGCAGGTTTGAAGCTCATCCGGGCCCACACCATCATCTTCTCGAGATGATGCATTCTTGATGCATATGATGCATAAGATAAAAATACCAAGAGCACCCCCCCCTGTTCTGAAGAAATGCTCTGAGATCAAAAATTGTCAGTGTCTCCAGTTCATTGTGAAGTCGAAGCTGGGTTAGTGAGCAGTTCTCCGACCTCAAGGGTTATTTGAGGATCTTTGAAATCATTTTCCATCAAATTCTTTTCATTGAAACTTCTTTTGGTCCCTTTGAGGCTCAATTTCGATCCCATAATAACTAAAACAACCAGAAAAAGAAAGACACTCGAACCCAAACCCACCAGCCAATATGGAGGTGGAAGGAAGAAAGGGTTCTGCAAGGGGTCGCTCCATTTCTGACTGACTGGGTTCTTCAGCCTGCAGGAGAACTTCTCAGCCTTCTGGATGATGTTGTTGTTGTAGACGGTGATGTCTTTGCTCTCAATATCCCACTCATCATCTCCCAGTGTCCACAGGTAGCTGACAGGTCCCACATTCTCAGTGTTTCCGTCGCATCTCAAGGTGCATTTCTCGGATTCAGGACCACAGGATGGTGGATCGATGCTCACCGTGGGCTTCGGTACCTCCTCGATCATCTGGACCCTGTATTGATCCTGAAGAGCCCGTTGGTTGAGATCCAGTGTGAAGATCCCAGCGTCTTCTTTAGTGGCATTCTTGATTTCCAGCTCCCCAGACCTGATGTTCAAGGTTGTCCGGCCTTCAAACCTTTGATAGTAATATTCAGGCAGTTTGTCTTTCACCCACTCGCACACTGGATCCCCGTCCGCCATCCATCCAATAGCCCAGATCTCCTCCGAGATGGACGGATTCAGCCGCAGCTCCGTTCCTTCCTTGAAGTACAGCGACGTGACGGTGAAGATGAAACACTGAGGCGCCGCGAAAAGCAGTGAGAAGAACCAGAAGGCTGTTTCTTTCCCCATGTTGGCTTCAGGAACACCGAGGTTCTGCTAAATTCTGTGAAATCCAGAAGACTTCAGTGTTTAAGTTCTTGGGTTGGATGTCGAATGGCGACGTTACCTAAGAGGAACAATCAAAGTCTATCCCGTCAACTGCATTCCCTGCTCACTTGTCAGAGAAGTAAAGTAATATCCCTCTCATCCAATCAGCAGCGTTGTCAGGCAGGTCAGACAGTCTGTTGTCTAATCACAACTCCAAAACCTGCTATGTTTTAATAAAAACCCGCCCAGATCTTGAACAGAGAAAACAGGTTTTAAGGGAATGACGTGCAGGGTGAGCTTTGCATAAACATTGTGTTTATCAAAAGGGACGGAAATAAAACATATAAAGAATTAAATTACTTCAATTAAAAAGCAAACACACACACACACCTTTATCTTACAACACGTAAGACGAGAAACCCTGTGAAAACAAGTTCAGCTTTGATTTCTGTTCAGACTTCACACACTCAAACTCTGATTGTGTTAAACACACATTAGGATCATGGAAATCTGTTGGTTGTGATTAAACACAGAAGCAGCAAAAAGGTTAAAAAACACAGAGAATATAATACACACACACACGAACACACATGCACGGAGTACTCTCTGTTCAGCTGACACTTGTGGTGGTTCAAAGTTGGCTCCTTAGCCATGAGATAAAAATCGAGGTTACACGATTTCAAAGATCTCAACTTGCAGAACAAGTTTGATGCATTTCTGTCTCTAAACACCTGAACTGTTTCACTTTCTGTATCACTGGAAGGAATTCTTCTCTGCTTTTTCTTGTTTTTTCTGTTCAATCGTTCCGCGAGCCCATCGCTCTGAGGATGCAAAGGATCCGCAGACGCTCTCACATGGCAGAAAACACACTTGAATCAAAGTTTCGTCCTCTGTCATTGTGGACGTCCTCAGGCACCTGGTAAACATGGCCTCCAGCAGAGCATCTGGAACGGTCCCTGCCTCTCGGTCCGGTACGGCACACACCTCTGGCCGTGTGGTGAAATAGTCCACGACGGACAGAACGTAACGGTTGTTGTGTCCGTGTGAGGAAACGGGCCCACGATGTCCACCGCCACCCTCTCCATCAGGACCGCCAGCCGCTGAAGCTGGGCGCAGTGTTTTGGAGGCCACCATCTCTCTTCCCCCCTAGCTGACCCTTTCCAGGCTCTCTGGAGCACTCCATCTGTCTCTCAAAGGGCCCCAAACTTTACAAACAAGCCTTTAGTTGCAGGTGAACGCCCAGAAACCTCATCCCACTCAGACGTATCCTCCGACCGGAGGGGTTCAACGAGTCGCAGTGGTTGGTAAACAAGCGCTTCTTCTATCAGAACACTTACATCCAAAAACCTACGACGACAGAAGCTCAAAAAACGTTACCTTCACACCTCCCGAACACTCTCGCACGTGCACACCCCGCTCTCTCAGCCAAAACACATTCACAGCCAGTAAGAAATAACAGAACTCTGAATATTTCTCCCAACAGCACTGCAGGACGGCTCCGGTTTAGTGTGGAGTTTTAGTTAGAGAAACACCCTGGTGATGGTAAACGTCTGTTTAATGAGCGATAGCTGTTGTTACCACAGCCACGCCACACGAGCCTGCATATAACAAACTGTTCAGATCAATTCCAGGTAAATTAAAAAAAAAAAAAAACAGAATTTATTACACAACGAAAAACACCCACATCATTCCCGGCAATCACAATATCACACAGAAAACAAGCATCAACATAAACACAACATTTGTGACTCGCTACAATATACACTATTTACTGCTCAGAAAAATAAAGGGAACACTTAAACAACACGATGAAACTCCAAGTCGAACACACTTGTGTGAAATCAAACTGTCCACTAAGGAAGAAACACTGATTAATTTTGACTTGTTTTCAGGACGTTACATCAACGTTGGATCAGCCTGTCGTGTATTTTTCCACTTTCATTTGATTCCAGACCTCAATGGGTTCATCAATTTGATTTCCATTGATCATTTTTGTGTGATTTGTTGTCGTCACATTCAACTGCATAAAGAACAAAGTATATGATAATAATGTTTCATTAATTCAGATCTAGGATGTGTTTTTTTTTCGTGTTCCCTTAATATTTTTGAGCAGTGTGTAAAGTTTCCATCGGAAAAAAAGCAATCTAAAACAAACACACACTCATACGTCGGTGTGTGTCGAGACGTCACAGCGGCCGCCGCCACTGGGGCTACAGCGCCCTCTAGCGGCGAGAGTGTGAACTGCAGGTGTGTGTGACGGAAGGTGAGGAAACAGGACACACTCTTTCCTGGTCGCTCAAAAACGCTCACCTTTGTCTTCAGTCTGGCTTCCACGACTCCTTAGCTCTATTGTGTGTCAGCTTCATTCCTTCGAAGAACATCTCCCTTGTTCTTCACCATGGCCACCAGCACACCTCAAACATCTGCAGCTCTGTTGTTTTTTTAAGCGTAATTCTAAACTTAAAGAGCATGTTGATTTTGTAAAATCGACCTAAAAACATGGAGAATGTTCGTGTCTTTTCTGAGGGGAAACTGAAAGCGCTTGCCTTAAGAAGGACGGGCACATGGAGATGAATAAAACCATAAACAAATTTAAACAGTGGAGTAGCGCCAGCGTGCGGGTTGGCGCATGCGCACAACTCCAGAGGAGGCGGTGCCACATGACGTCATCCTCCTCAGTCTGACAGCAGTGTTGCCAGATAATCCCGACGATGAGCAAAAACACTTCCTGAAACCGGACCGCAAACCGGGTAATACAGAAACATGCTGAACAAGAAACACATCAGGAGACCCACGAAGATCTTTTAATTCGTTCATTGTATTTATTTAAGCAGGAAAAACTCCATTGAGATCGAAAATCTCTTTCAGGAGTGACCTGGACAAGAGAAGCCGAAAGGCGGAAATACGACCAATCTGGCAACAACACACCGGCAGTTCCTGGAAACAAGTGGAGTTCCTTCTGTGAACATCTGAACATTGTTAGTAAACGCTGAAGCAGCCCGATGGGGAAAAAGGAGAAAAACACCAACAGTAAAATATATTTCTGGCGATGACACAGTGAAGAGGACATGAAGAAGAAGGAAGGATGAAAAGTAACAATGTTTGAGTTCAGTGTCTGTTGATGGAAGAAGCTTCAAATGATGAAATCACTCAAATTCAACTGCACCGTTCCCCGACCCTCTCTTTTTAACCTCATCCTTTTCACTTCATGGTCTGAAGTCTATCACGTTATGCACACACACACACACACACACACACACACACACACACACACACACACACACACACACACGCACACACACACACACACACACAGAAATGCTCTGAGGTAGAAAAAAAAAGGTCAGCATCTGCAGTTCTTTGTGGATTCTAGGTTGGATAACTGAGCTGTTCTCCTTCCATCTGGATTACTTCAGGACTATTTTCCCAAACAGTTCTTCCACTCAAAATGTACTGATCCAATGGTTGAAAAAAATTGTCATCTCCGAATTGCGAAAAAAACAAACCCAAAACCACCAACACCACAAACACCACAAACACCATCACCCAATATGGAGGTGGAAGGAATAAAGGGTTCTGCAAGGGGTCGCTCCATTTCTGACTGACTGGGTTCTTCAGCCGGCAGGAGAACTTCTCAGCCTTCTGGATGATGTTGCCGTTGTAGACGGTGATGTTTTTCCTCTCAATATCCCACTCATCATCTCCCAGTGTCCACAGGTAGCTGCCAGGTCCCACATTCTCAGTGTTTCCGTCGCAGCTCAAGGTGCATTTCTCCGATTCAGGACCACAGGATGGTGGATCCATGCTGTGGGCTTCGGTACCTCCTCGATCATCTGGACCCTGGTTGTTTCATTGACATTGACATTCAGTTCTACCTTGCCATGTGTATTTGCAGATATGTATATTTGTTTGTACTGTTTAAGTTCAATAAAAAAAAAAAAAATAAGAAAAAAACATTCCTGGTGTTTCCCGGTGCTGGCAGTAGAAGCTCAACGCGCCTACAGTTCCCACTCTCACCGCTAGAGGGCGCTACAGTTTCAGTGAAATCAATGAACTCCGACAGAGAAAACCAAATCCAGTGTCTGCACGTCAGCTGCCAGTTAGGATCCAAAAAAAGGACCTTGTTCACATCTTCTGTACCACAAGCAGATCGCAGAAAGCCCGTGTAATAATGCAGTCGTGCAAATAAAGTTACAGTTTGAAGTTCAGCTCTTCTACGTCTGCCTCCATCTATGTGTGTGATTTGCGCGTCCACTTGGACACAACAAAAGTGTGAAGAAGGGGTCTGCAGAGAAGCGGTCGGACCCGAATTCCCACAGGGAAGAAAACATCCGGAGCCACAAAACCCCCTTTAGACATGGAAAATCAAGATAACACCGCATGGATCGTTTTGACTGTTAAAATGCGCTTAAAACAACTACAGTGAGTGGCATTCATAGCATCAATGAAATTCCCTGCACTCCTTCTGACCGCACAGTCCGTCCACCCCACTTGTCCCGTCCGTTTCCCCGAAAGCTCAATGGGACACACGGCTTGTATGTTCTTCTCTTCTCACCTCCTCTTCCAGCGGCCTGTTTTTCTCCACATTCCAGCTGAAGCTCCACAGAGCTGGTGAACCGCTGGGCCGGTCTAAGGCCGACCAGCTGATCCCCGAGACGAAAACTCTCCCGACCGACGGTGTTGAGGGGAAACCCAAGTCCAGGAACCAAGATGATGAAAACCAGAAAAAAAAGTGAAAATGTTAAAAGTGGAGGAACAAACGGCGCATGCTCACAATTCCAGAGGACGCGTGACATCTGTTCCTGACGATTCAAAGAAATGAGCTTAAACGGAAACGCAAACTGAGTAAAACTGAAACATGTTGAACATGAAACACACAACCTTTTATTTAAATTCATTTCTTATTTACAATGTCTGTTTCAGGAGTGACCTGGACAAGAGAACATCACGGATATGTGATGCATTCTTGATGCATATGATGCAGGTCTGCTGATAAATATAAGATAAAAATACCAAGAGCACCCCCCCATGTTCTGAAGAAATGCTCAAAAAATGTCAGTGTCTCCAGTTCATTGTGGAGTCGAAGCTGGGTTAGTGAGCGGTTCTACTGCCTCTGGGGTTATTTGAGGATCTTTGAAATCATTTTCCATCATTTTTTTTTTCTATGAAACTTCTTCTGGTCCAGTTGTGGATGGATTTGATTTCCCATAATAACTAAAACGACCAGAAAAAGAAAAAAGCTCAAACCCAACACCACCAGCAAATATGGAGGTGGAAGGAAGAAAGGGTTCTGCAAGGGGTCGCTCCATTTCTGACTGACTGGGTTCTTCAGCCTGCAGGAGAACTTCTCAGCCTTCTGGATGAGGTTGTTGTTGGAGACGGCGATGTCTTTCCTCTCAGTCTCCCTCTCATCATCTCCCAGTCTCCACAGGTAGCTGACAGGTCCCACATTCTCAGTGTTTCCGTCGCAGCTCAAGGTGCATTTCTCCGATTCAGGACCACAGGATGGTGGATCGATGCTCACCGTGGGCTTCGGTACCTCCTCGATTATCTGGACCCTGTATTGATCCTGAAGAACCCTGTAGTTGAGCTCCAGTGTGAAGATCCCAGCGTCCTCTTTAGTGGCATTTCTGATTTCCAGCTCCGCGGTTCTGGTGTTCATGGTTGTCCGGCCTTCAAACCTTGGATAGTAATACTTGGGCACTTTGTCTTTCACCCACTCGCACACCGGGTTCCCGTCCACCAACCATCCAATGGCCCAGATCTCCTCTGAGATGGACGGATTCAGCCGCAGCTCCGCTCCTTCCTTGAAGTACAGTGACGTGACGGTGAAGGAGAAACACTGAGGCGCCACGAAAAGCAGTGAGAAGAACCAGAAGGCTGTTTCTTTCCCCATGTTGGCTTCAGGAACACAGAGGTTCTGCTCAACTCTGTGAAATCCAGAAGACGTCAGTGTCTGAGTAAGTTCTTGGGTTGGATGTCGGATGGCGGCGTTACCTGAGAGGAACAGTTAAAGTCTAATCCGTTCCTGCTCACCTGTCAGAGAAGTAATATCCCTCTCATCCAATCAGCAGCGTTGTCAGGCAGGTCAGCCAGTCTGTTGTCCAATCACAACTCAAAAATCTGCAATATTTTAATAAAAACCCGCCCAGATCTTAAAACGAACCCAAACAGATAAAACAGGTTTTAAGGGAACAAAGTGCAGGGCGGGGTTTGCATAAACATTGTGTTCATCAAAAGGGACGGAAATAAAACATATAAAGAATTGAATAACTTCAATTAAAAAGCAAACACACACACACACACCTTTATCTGACAACATGTAAGACGAGAAACCCTGTGAAAACAAGTTCAGCTTTGATTTCTGTTCAGACTTCACACACTCAAACTCTGATTGCGTTAAACACACATTAGGATCATGGAAATCTGAAACACAGAAGCAGCAAAAAGATTTAAAAACACAGAGAATATAATACACATACACACACACACACACACACACACACACACACACACACACACACACACACACACACACACACACACACACACACACACACATACACACACAGAGTGCTCTGAGGTCAGCTGGCACTTGCAATGGTTCAAAGTTGGCTCCATAGCGGTGAGATAAAAATCGAGGTTGAACAATTTCAAAAATCTCAACGTTGCAAAACAAGATTGATGCATTTCTGTCCCCAAACACCTGAACTGTTTCACTGTCTGTATCACTGGAAGGAATTCTGTCTCTGCTTCTTCAAGTCAAGTTTCTCGGCCTCTCCTGTCACATTGCAAGTCACTTTGGATAAAAGCGTCTGCCAAATGACTGTAATATAACGTCATGTAACATAGAACAACCTTTTCTGTACCAGGGATCAGTTTCATGCATGCATGGCTATCAGACTTTTTAATTCCTCTTCCCTCAGTCGCAGGGAATCTCCAAATCTTTGTAGTTAAGACCTTAAAACAGTTAAGACAATTTATATTTGATTGTATTTCTTATTCTTCCTTGATCCTACTATTATCTATTAGTGTTATGTTTTTGCTTTAAACTCTGGCATGGCAATTTCCTTCGGGATAAATAAAGTTGTTCTCATTCTCATTCTCTCATGAAAATGTTTCTATGGACCGGTGAGAGGCGCAGGGGTTCAAATGATAAGAACTTATCACTTCACAGTATTCGATCAGTAACATGAGAGGGAGGTGATATCTCACGGTCACACTGATGTTCTGCAGTGAGGATGCAGAGCTGTTTTTTCTGTTCAATCGTTCCACGAGCCCATCGCTCTGAGGATGCAAAGGAGCAGTTCCAGACAAACTTTACAAACAAGCCTTTAGTTGCAGGTGAACGCCCAGAAACCTCATCCCACTCTGACGTATCCTCCGACGGAAGGGGTTCAATGAGTTGCGGTGGTTGGTAAACAAGCGCTTCTTTTATCAGAACACTTACATCCAAAAACCTACGACGACAGAAGCTCAAAAAACATTACCTTCACGCCTCCCGAACACTCTCGCACCTGCACACCCCGCTCCCAGCCAAAACACATTCACAGCCAGTAAGAAATAACAGAACTCTGAACATTCCTCTCAACAGCACTGCAGGACGTTTTAGTTAGAGAAACACCCTGGTGATGGTAAACGTCTGTTTACGCCACACGAGCCTGCAATATAACAAACTGCTCACATCAATTCCTTGTGTATAAAAAAAAGAAACAGAATTTATTGCACAACAAAAAACACCCACATCATTCACGGCAATCACAAAATCACACAGAAAACAAGCATCAACATAAACACAACATTTGTGACTCGCTACAATATGTACTATATACTGCTCAGAAAAATAAAGGGAACACTATAACAACACGATGAAACTCCAAGTCGAACGCACTTGTGTGAAATCAAACTGTCCACTTAGGAAGAAACACGGATTAATTTTGACTCGTTTTCAGGACGTTACATCAACGTTGGATCAGCCTGTCGTGTGTTTACCCACTAACATTTTGATTCCAGACCTCAATGGGTTCATCAATTTGATTTCTCTTGATCATTTCTGTGTGATTTGTTGTCGGCACATTCAACTGCGTAAAGAACAAAATATTTGATAATAATATTTCATTCATTAAGATCTAGGATGCTTTTTTGTCGTGTTCCCTTGATTTTTTTGAGCCGTGAGTATAGAGTGCATCGGAAAAAAGCAGTCTTTAACACACACACGCTCATACTTCAGCGTGGGTGAAAGGGATGGGGGCGGCGTTACTGGGTCTACAGCGCCCTCTAGCGGTGAGGGCTGGAACTGCAGGTGTGTGTGGCGGCGGGTGGGGAAACAGGACACACTCTTTCCTGGTCGCTCACAAACGCTCACCTCTTTCTTCAGTCTGGCTTCAACGACTCCTTCCCGTAGCTCCATTGTGTGTCTCATCAGCTTCATTTGTCAGAAGAACATCTCCCTTGTTCTTCACCATGGCCACCAGCACACCTCAAACATCTGCAGCTCAGTTGTTTTTTTAAGTGTAATTCTAAATTTAGAGCATGTTGATTTTGTAACATCGACATAAAAACATGTAGAATGTTCGTGTCTTTTCTGAGGGGAAACTGAAAGAGCTTGCCTTAAGAAGGACGGGCACATGGAGATGAATAAAACAACAAACAAATTTAAACAGTGGAGTTGCGAGAGTGTGCGGGCTGGCGCACGCGCACAACTCCGGAAGTGGCGGTGCCACATGACGTCATCCTCCTCGGTCCACAGCGGTGTTGCCAGATAATTCCGACAATGAACAAAAACACTTCCTGAAACCTGACTGCAAACCGGGTAATACAGAAACATGCTGAACAGGAAACGCATCAGGAGACGCAAGAAGATCTTTTAATTCATTCATTGTATTTTTTCAAGCATTCAAATCGGTAATCTCTTTCAGGAGTGACCTGGACATGAGAGGACGAAAGGAGGAAACACCACCAATCTGGCAACAAGCTCTTTTTGTGAACATCTGACACATTGTTGGGAAACTCTGAAGCAGCCCGCTGGTGAAAAAGAATAAAAACACCAGCAGTAAAATATATTTCTGGCGATGACACAGTGAAGAGGACATGAAGAAGAAGGAAGGATGAAAAGTAACTATGTGTGAGTTCAGTGTCTGTTGATGGAAGAAGCTTCAAATGATGAAATCATTCAAATTCAACCACACAGTTCATCCTTGTCACTTCATGGTATGAGCTTTATCATGTTTGACACACACACACACACACACACACACACACACACACACACACACACACACACACACACACACACACACACACACACAGACACACAAAGTGCTCAAATGTCAAAAATGTGCAACACGAGAGACAGCAGTGTGGAAATGTCAGTATCTCTACTTCTTTGTAGAGACTTGGTTACTGAGCTGTTCTCCTTCCTTCAGGTTGACTTGAGGATCTTCTGAACCATTTTCCTTCTCAGTCCTTCCTCTGAAACATCTACTGATCCACGGCCGTGACGGCCGGGTCCAGCTGAGCTGGATGGGGCGCCGTAGATGAAGTTGAATCGCAAACCTCACCTGATTCAGACATGCTCGGTTCGGGGTCACCAATGTGGCGTCTCAAAGACGAAATAATGGTGGAGGCGTAGAGGAGTTCAGTTCTTTAATTTTAAACACCAACAAAATACAACTGGAACTTGAACATCCGGGATCAACTTAATATACGCGGCTTAAATCAGGTACTCTGATATCCGTCTGGTCCACAAAATCTTCCATAACGCCGCCCCGCCTCCTCTTAAGACCTACATCAAGCCTCGCTCCCAACTCACAAGTCGAGTGCTAAGGTCGGTGTCTAGAGGAGACTGCAATGTTCCTAAGAGAAAGTCTGCTTTTTCCTGTAAAGCCATAAAAGAATGGAATGTGCTTCCAGAAAATCTTAAGAACATGACTGATTTTCACACCTTTACACAGGTCGTTAGAAATAGGATTCTGCAGCACCAAACATGCTCACACTAACAATACCAGACGGGTCCCAGATGACCAAAGTCATAATATTACAACAATATCACAACAATAGCACTTTCAACTTGCAAAATACATATTTGATTGCCTGTTTATATATTGTATAGTTATTTTATTGCCTATCTGTACATTTTATATATATTGTCTATTTTGCACAGTTTTATATTTGTATTGTCCAGGACTACAGATGGAAATTAGCTATGAGCTACAATCTAGTACAAACATCTCTGCCTCTGTGCTTAATGTAATTGTACACTGTCCTAATAAACTTCTAAACAAACAAACAAACCACGCGCGACGACTCCCGGGAAGAAAAATTGGAGCCTTTTTCTTTATAAAAATAAATAGAAATGCAAGGAGAAAACACACAAACACACAATCTTGGCCTTCAACTAATCGTTTGTTCGTCTTAAAATCTTTAACCTCCGAGAGCCACAAAACCCTTTAGACACGTCAAGTGAAGATGGTTACTGTGGTTTGTCCGTTTTTGCGGCCTCCGCCACGGGACCGGACCTTGTTGTCCCGGTGTGTTCAGATGTGATCCAAGAAAAACATCAGAGCTGTCAGGAACTGATTAAGCAATGAGTGGTTAATTAGAGGTCAAGAAATACACTTGCGTGTAATGAATGTCACCCCGAGGGGATCGTTCGCCCTCTCTAGACGTCCGCTGAGCCGCGTCCAGTCGGATGTGCAGATGAGGAGGTTTCGGCCCCACTCTCAGGGAGTGGCAGTGATTTATTCCACTGTCTCGATGGTCAAGGTTACTTCCTAATAAGGAGTTGTTTTTCACACTCTTTGGAAGTGGGCAACTAGGTACCAGGCTGTGTCTTGGACTGGGCCTCCGGGCCTTCGGGATACGTCATTGCTAGTGCACTGGGGGTGTTAGTGGAAAAATACAAAGTCGGGTGCACTTTTGCCATCACGTGATGCGTTCCCACGCAAAAAGACGCTGAAAGTTCCCGTCAAAGAAAATACGGAGCATCTTCTTGAGTCCTTCTCATATTTAGAAAAAGTGTGTGTGAGAGTGTGTTTACCCGTGCAGACCTTCCTCTGAAAACTCTCCCGACCTCTTTACGGATATTTCCTATTCTAAAAAAAGTCAAATATGTGTGTGTGCGTCGGTGAATGGGACAGAGCCGCCGTCACTGAGCCTCCAGCGGCCTGTAGCGGAGGAATGAAGCTGATGAAACACACAGTGGAGCTATGGGGAGGAGACCTGGAAGCCAGGCTGAAGATGGAGGTGAGCGTTTGTGAGGGGCCAGAAAAGAGTGTGTTCTGTTTCCTCACTTAACGTAACACACACGTACACACCTGCTGCAGTTCGCACTCCCACCGCTAGAGGGTGCTCAGAGCAGGCGGCCCCGTCAAATTCTGCTGAATCACTTGGCTGATGACACACTCCAATCACACACACACACACACACACACACACACACACACACACACACACACACACACATCGGTACCAGTCCGATCGGCCGATCCCCAAGACGAAAACTTTCCCAACCGACCGCGTTGAGGGGCAATCCGAGTCCACAAACCAAGATGGAGAAAAGCGGAAACAAAATAAAAAAAGTGGAGGAAAGAAAGGCGCATGCGCACAACTCCACATGAGATGGCGACACTGTTACGTCATCCTGGCGACTCGTAGAAATAAACTCGTAAACGGAACCGCAAACTGAGTGTAACAGAAACATTTTGAACATGAAACACATCACTGAGCCCACAAGGTCATTAGTCATCTATCGATTGTGTTCATTTTGGGACAAGTGGACAAGAAAACACCATAAAAATTCAATGCATTCTTATCAAAAATAGAAGGTCCGTGTTTAAAAAAGAAGACTACAATCCAAGGGCATAACAAACACACACACACACACGCAAATGCTGTCGTATAAACAAGGCAGAGTCTGCTGCTACGTCAAAGAGTCTAGGCGGAGTTTGGAAGCGGTTCTCCTTCCTTCAGGGGTACTTGAGGACCTTCTAAACCATTTTCCTTCGCAGTCTTTCTTCTGAAACATCTACTGATCCGTTCGTGGATGGATTTCCGTCCCTTGATTGTTAAAGCAACCAAAACAGAAACGCAAATCAAACCCAAAACCAAACCCACCACCAAATATACAGGTGGTGGAGGTGGAAGGAATAAAGGGTTCTGCAAGGGGTCGCTCCATTTCTGACTGACTGGGTTCTTCAGCCTGCAGGAGAACTTCTCAGCCTTCTGGATGATGTTGCCGTTGTAGACGGTGATGGCTTTCCTGTCAATATCCCACTCATCATCTCCCAGTCTCCACAGGTAGCTGACAGGTCCCACATTCTCAGTGTTTCCGTCGCAGCTCAAGGTGCATTTCTCGGATTCAGGACCACAGGATGGTGGATCGATGCTCACCGTGGGCTTCGGTACCTCCTCGATCATCTGGACCCTGTATTGATCCTGAAGAACCCGGTTGTTGAGCTCCAGTGTGAAGATCCCAGCGTCTTCTTTAGTGGCATTCCTGATTTCCAGCTCCCCAGAACTGAGGTTCAAGGTTGTCCGGCCCTTAAAGCTCCGATAATAAACCAAATCCAGTTTGTCTTTCACCCACTCGCACACCAGGTTCCTGTCCAGCTTCCAGGTGATGTCCCGCATTTCCTCTGAGATGGACGGATTCAGCCGCAGCTCCGCTCCTTCCTTGAAGTACAGCGACTTGACGGTGAAGGAGAAACACTGAGGCGCCGCGAAAAGCAGCGAGAAGAACCGGAAGGCTGTTTCTTTCTCCATGTTGGCTTCAGGAACACCGAGGTTCTGCTCAACTCTGAGCAAACCGAATACTTCAGTCGAACTGAAGTATCAAAATGAACAGTCTTCTAACTGAAGTAAACCGTTTGCGAACACATCAGATCCCAAAACAAGAGGTTGGTGCCGTTTTTTTTTAGGATCCGGGTTGAACGGAAGTCCTTCCTGCCACAGCCTATCATGTTGCCAGATCATTCTGACAATTTGGGAAAAAGACGCCATACTTGTTAAAACCCAAACGTGCTGAACAAGACACGTGTCGATGAGCCCATGAAGTCTTTTGTCTTTAATCATTTTAAAGATAAAATCCCATTAATATCAACATCTCTTTTACAGGAGTGACCTGGAGAAAAGAAGAAGAAGAAATACGAAAACACCACCAATCTGGCAACAACACATCCGCTCCGGTTCCCCTGAGGAGAACAAACTGAGCCTTTTTCTTTGTAAAAATAAATAGAAATGCAAGGAGAGAAAAAAACACACACACAAACAATCGTGGCCTTCAACTAAATGTGTAGTTATTTTAAAATCTTTAACCTCCACAAAAGCCACAAACCCTTTAGACACGTCAAGTGAAGATGGTTCAATGACATTTCCATGCAAAAAGTATCGGTATCGGCCGATTCTACCCTGTATTCACTTGGTATCGGACCGATACCAAAATTCACAGTATCGCCCACCCCTAGTGTTAAGTTAAACAGCGTGGGAATATGGTAACAGACAAAGTGATAAAGTTGGCCGTTTATGTGTCTGGTTTCAAACGTAAAAGGTAGCATTCACTTCGAGTTAACCTGTTTATTAATCTTGAGAGGAAATATGGTTATTCATACAGAGACTTTGGTATTCCTTGGAATAGTGGGTGAAATTGTCTAATAAGGTAACTCAAATTATTCTTTAAAGTAGAGCCAGAAGAGTACAGTAATATAACCATAGTACAGGCTCAAGTAACACTGTCTTGGAAAGCAAGAATGTAAAAAAAAAAATGTTGTATTGTATAAATGTTGTACAGCGACGTGACAGTGAAGGAGAAACACTGAGGCGCCGCTAAAAGCAGCGAGAAGAACCGGAAGGCTGTTTCTTTCTCCATGTTGGCTTCAGGAACACCGAGGTTCTGCTCAACTCTGTAAAATCCAGCAGTCTCTGAGTAACTTCGGTGGTTGGAGTGTGCGGTGCACCATGGAGAAGAGAGAAGAACCAGGTCCTGATCGCAGTGACTTTCTATCCTTCTTCTCCAAACAGCAGTGTTGTTCGGTGGGTCCTCCAGTCGCCTGTCCAAGCACAACTCATAAAAACCCACCCAGATCCAGAAGGAAACCAGTCAGAATAAACAGGAAAACCATCAGGAGAATACAAAGGTTTCCAAGGGAACGAAATCTGCAGGACGGCCCTCCCATATACACTGTGTTCCAGCGAAAGGGCGGAAAATAAAACGAATACAGAGAAATCACTCCAGTTCCAAATGAAACACACCACCGGGACAATTTCTACAATCGGTTAAATCACGACAAGCTCTGTTTCTTTGTGTCTAAAGTCCTCCTTGTTCCCTGTCAGCTTTCAAAGTCTCTCAGTCGTCTCTGGATTTCAGGACCCACTGTTTCTCTTTAAGGACTCTTTTTCTCTTTCTAGACTTTTTACTGCGCTGATGCCCCAGATCAGGTTGGCAGCAAGTTAGGCCATGCAGTGTGTGTGTGTGTGTGTGTACGTTTGTGTGTCTCTGTCAAAAAAAAAAAAACCCTCACTAACCCAAGCTTACTGTGGGCATCGTGTATTTGCAAGTGTATTTGCAGTCCCTATGTCCTCTATTGTAAGTCGCTTTGGATAAAAGCGTCTGCCAAATGTAATGTAATGTAATGTAATTGCATTGTATTTCTTATTCTTCCTTCATCCTACTATTATCTATTACTGTTATGTTTTTGCTTTAAACTCTGGCACAACAATTTCCTTCGGGATAAATAAAGTTGTTCTCATTCTCATTCTCTCATGAAAATGTTTCTATGGACCGGTGAGAGGCGCAGGGGTTCAAATGATAAGAACTTATCACTTCACAGTATTCAATCAGTAACATGAGAGGGAGGTGATATCTCACGGTCACACTGATGTTCTGCAGTGAGGATGCAGAGCTGTTTTTTCTGTTCAATCGTTCCACGAGCCCATCGCTCTGAGGATGCAAAGGAGCAGTTCCAGACAAACTTTACAAACAAGCCTTTAGTTGCAGCTGAACGCCCAGAAACCTCATCCCACTCCGACGTATCCTCCGACGGGAGGGGTTCAATGAGTTGCAGCCGTTGGTAAACAAGCGCTTCTTTTATCAGAACACTTACATCCAAAAACCTACGACGACAGAAGCTCAAAAAACATTACCTTCACGCCTCCCGAACACTCTCGCACCTGCACACCCCGCTCTCTCAGCCAAAACACATTCACAGCCAGTAAGAAATAACAGACCTCTGAACATTCCTGTCAACAGCACTGCAGGACGTTTTAGTTAGAGAAACACCCTGGTGATGGTAAACGTCTGTTTACGCCACACGAGCCTGCAATATAACAAACTGCTCACATCAATTCCTTGTGTATAAAAAAAAAAAAAACAGAATTTATTGCACAACAAAAAACACCCACATCATTCACGGCAACCACAAAATCACACAGAAAACAAGCATCAACATAAACACAACATTTGTGACTCGCTACAATATATACTATATACTGCTCAGAAAAATAAAGGGAACACTATAACAACACGATGAAACTCCAAGTTGAACACACTTGTGTGAAATCAAACTGTCCACTTAGGAAGAAACACTGATTAATTTTGACTCGTTTTCAGGACGTTACATCAACGTTGGATCAGCCTGTCGTGTGTTTATCCACTTTCGTTTTGATTCCAGACCTCAATGGGTTCATCAATTTGATTTCCATTGATCATTTTTGTGTGATTTGTTGTCGGCACATTCAACTGCGTAAAGAACAAAATATTTGATCATAATATTTCATTCATTAAGATCTAGGATGTGTTTTTTTTTGTGTTCCCTTGATTTTTTTGAGCCGTGTGTATAGATTGCATCGGAAAAAAAGGTAATCTTTAACACACACACTCATACATCAGCGTATGTCGTGACGTCACAGCCACCGCCGGCACTGGGGCTACAGCGCCATCCAGTGGCGAGAGCATGTACTGCACGTGTGTGAGACGGAAGGTGAGTGTAGTAGTTAGGTTTTCACTTCTCCTGTCCAGTAGAGGGCAGGAGAGGTTAACATCACTGGGGGTATTTAAGCAGGGGTAGAAGACAGACCTGGGTGCGTGATGACCGGTGTAAGATGGTACAGAATGCTGCAGCACGGTTGGTATTCACTCAACCCAAAAGGGCTCATGTTACACCTCTGTTCGTGCAGTTGCACCGGCTACCAGTAGCTGCTTATCCACTGCTATATCCACTTTGTGTTCAGTAAAACAAGCGAAAACCACATCTCTGGTGTTTGTGAATCTTTCGGGGCAAGGATATCACAGTGAGGAAACAGGACACACTCTTTCCTGGTCGCTCAAAAACGCTCACCTCTGCCTTCAGTCTGGCTTCCACGACTCCTTCCCATAGCTCCACTGTGTGTCTCATCAGCTTCATTCCTCCGAAGAACATCTCCCTTGTTCTTCACCATGGCCACCAGCACACTTTGTTTTTTAAACGTACCGGAAATTCTAAATTTGAAGAGGATGTTGATTTTGTAATGTCGACATGTCTTTTCTGTGGGAAACTGAAAGCGCTTGCCTCAATAAGGACGGGCATAGGGAAATTAATAAAACAATAAAGAAATGTAAACAGTGGAGGACCGAAAGCGTGCTGGCTGGCGCATGCGCACAACTCCTGAGGAGGCGTTGCCACATGACGTCATCCTCCTCAGTCTGACAGCGGTGTTGCCAGATAATCCCGACAATGAGGCAAAAACGCTTCCTGAAACCGGACTGCAAGCTGAGAAATACAGAAACATGCTGATCAAGAAACACACCAGGAGACCCACGAAGATCTTTAAATTCATTCATTGTATTTATTTAAGCAGGAAAAACTCTATTGAGATCGAAAATCTCTTTCAGGAGTGACCTGTACAAGAGAAGCCGAAAGGCGGAAACACATCTAATCTGGCAACAAGACACCGACGATCCTGGGAAACACGTGGAGTTCCTTATGTGAACATCTGATACTTTGTTAGTAAACACTGAAGCAGCCCGATGGGGAAAGAGGAGAAAAACACCAACAGTAAATGTATTTCTGGCGATGACACAGTGAAGAGGACATGAAGAAGAAGGAAGGATGAAAAGTAACAATGTTTGAGTTCAGTGTCTGTTGGTGGAAGAAGCTTCAAATGATGAAATCAATCAATTTCAACCACACAGTTCATCCTTTTCACTTCATGGTATGAGCTTTATCATGTTTCACACAAACACTCACACACACACACACGCACACACACACACACAGTGCTCAAATTTTAAAAATGTGCAACACGAGAGACAGCAGTGTGGAAATGTCAGTGTCTCCACTTCTTTGTAGAGACTTGGTTACTGAGCGGTTCTCCTTCCTTCAGGTTGACTTGGGGATCTTCTGAACCATTTTCCTTCTCAGTCCTTCCTCTGAAACATCTACTGATCCACGGCCGTGACGGCCGGGTCCAGCTGAGCCGGATGGGGCGCCGTAGATGAAGTTGAATCGCAAACCTCACCTGATTCAGACATGCTCAGTTCGGGGTCACCAATGTGGCGTTTCAAAGACGAAATAATGGCGGAGGCGTAGAGGAGTTCGGTTCTTTAATTTTAAACACCAACAAAATACAACTGGAACTTGAACATCCGGGATCAACTTAATATACGCGGCTTAAATCAGGTACTCTGATATCCGTCTGGTCCACAAAATCTTCCAGAACGCCGCCCCGCCTCCTCTTAAGACCTACATCAAGCCTCGCTCCCAACTCACAAGTCGAGTGCTAAGGTCGGTGTCTAGAGGAGACTGCAATGTTCCTAAAAGAAAGTCTGCCTTTTCCTGTAAAGCCATAAAAGAATGGAATGTGCTTCCAAAAAATCTTAAGAACATGACTGATTTTCACACCTTTACACAGGTTGGTTGTGTAAAGGACTGGTACCTCATCGGTACCAGTCCTATCGGCTGATCCCCAAGACGAAAACTTTCCCAACCGACCGCGTTGAGGGGCAATCCGAGTCCAGAAACCAAGATGGAGAAAAGCGGAAACAAAATTAAAAAAGTAGAGGAAAGAAAGGCGCATGCGCACAACTCCACATGAGACGGCGACACTGTTACGTCACCCTGACGACTCGTAGAAATAAGTTTAAACGGAACCGCAAACTGAGTGTAACAGAAACATTTTGAACATGAAACACATCACTGAGCCCACAAGGTCATTAGTCATCTATTGATTGTGTCCATTTTTGGACAAGTGGACAAGAAAACACCATAAAATTCAATGCATTCTTATCAACAACAGACGATCCGTGTTTAAAAAAGAAGACTACAATCCAAAAGCATAACAAACACACACACACACACACACACACACACACACACACACACACACACAGTGATGTAAAAAAAGCAGCGTCTGCAGTTCCTTATAGAGTCTCGGCGGGGTTTGGAAGCGGTTCTCCTTCCTTCAGGGGTACTTGAGGACCTTCAAAACCATTTTCCTTCGCAGTCCTTCTTCTGAAACATCTACTGATCCGTTCGTGGATGGATTTCCGTCCCTTGATTGCTAAAACAACCAAAACAGAAACGCAGATCAAACCCAAAACCAAACCCCCCACCCAATATGGAGGTGATGGAGGTGGAAGGAATAAAGGGTTCTGCAAGGGGTCGCTCCATTTCTGACTGACTGGGTTCTTCAGCCGGCAGGAGAACTTCTCAGCCTTCTGGATGATGTTGCCGTTGTAGACGGTGATGTCTTTCCTGTCAATATCCCACTCATCATCTCCCAGTCTCCACAGGTAGCTGACAGGTCCCACATTCTCAGTGTTTCCGTCGCAGCTCAAGGTGCATTTCTCGGATTCAGGACCACAGGATGGTGGATCGATGCTCACCGTGGGCTTCGGTACCTCCTCGATCATCTGGACCCTGTATTGATCCTGAAGTGCCCAGCGGTTGAGCTCCAGCGTGAAGATCCCAGCGTCGAATTTTGTGGCATTCCTGATTTCCAGCTCCCCAGAACTGAGGTTCAAGGTTGTCCGGCCTTTAAAGCTCCGATAACAAACCACATCCTGTTTGTCTTTCACCCACTCGCACACCAAGTTCCTGTCCAGCTTCCAGGTGATGTCCCAGATCTCCTCTGAGATGGACGGATTCAGCCGCAGCTCCGCTCCTTCCTTGAAGTACAGCGACTTGACGGTGAAGGAGAAACACTGAGGCGCCGCTAAAAGCAGCGAGAAGAACCAGAAGGCTGTTTGTTTCTCCATGTTGAACTCCAGGAACGCGCCGACTTACCACCAACTCGTCTGAGAATGACTGTTCAGGCGAGCGAGCCGGCTTCCTGAGGCATCGGGGGTGGTGGGGGGGTGTTTATTCCTCTTGAAGCTCACATGGTTGGTAATGTTCAATGGGCGTGGCGTGGTCGGTGTGACTCATTGTAAACCTTCAAGTTGAGACAGTAGATTTTTTGGGGGGGTTTTCAGAGGCTCTGTGTTGTTTCAGTCTAAATTGGTTAAAAGTTGAATTGTGAATAGTTAAAAGTTCTTGTATTTTTATAGTTTATTTGTAGCACTGAAGAGTTCATATTTTTAATTTATGTTTTATCATTTTGCATTTTTTCAGGGATTCTGTGTTGTTTGATTTTACATGTGTTGAGTGTATAAAAAGCTAAAATTGTTTTTTATTTCACAATTTATTTTTTGTAGATCTGTAAATATTTTAATTTATATTTCGTGTGTTTTTCGGGGATCCTGTGTTTAAATCACTTTAAATGTTACGTACTAAAAATTTTATTCTTGTATTTCATAGTTTATTTGTGGTTGAACTGAAAAGCGACTATTTTTAATGTACATTTTCTTGTGTCATGTGTTTTTCAGGGAGTCTGCGTTGCTTGACTTTAAAGTTGCTTCGTATAAAAGAGTTAAAAGTTTAATTGAGTTAAAAGTTCGTTGTAGAGTGAAAAAAAAATAAAGGCTATTATAATATAGTAGTATAATACATTTGTTTATTAATTCTTAATTCATTTTGTGCATAATGTTACATTATTATTGGTAATATATCGATTATAGCAATAAAAAAAATCTGAAGAGCCGTTTGGGAGCCGAAAGAGCCGGCTCTTTTTAGTGAGCCGAGCCTAAAGAGCCGGTTCTCTAAAAAGACCCGGAATTCCCATCACTATTGTTTCCGGGCCCCGTTCAAGGCGCTGTTTCCTGCGAACCTTTGTACCTGGGGAGCTAAAACATATTCCAGCCCTGGAAGTTCACCAGTTGTTGGTGTTTGAGAAAGTTAGAACCAACCTTTGTCTCCGCAATCCTTCCTTCTCACACCACAGCTCTTTGAAAGACATGTTTTTTTTCCCCACATGCACATACCATTTTTTTTTTTATTCAACACTTAAAATCATGGATGTATTAGGTAACACTTTTTTACCTTGGTGTAAAAAAAAAACACCCAGAGGATAACACACACACACGAAGACACACACTTCTTTCTCTGTACTGGGCTGCAGTTCTGGCAGCGGAGCGGCAGCCTGGATTTCTGTGGCGTCGACGCCGCTTCCTTCTCTGCAGCTTTCTGCCGGCCGTGGACCCGCGCCTCCTTCTTTCCTCCCTTCTTCTTCTTCTGCGGGGAGCAAGAACAACTCGTCACGTGAGGCTGAAGGGGTTTTGATGCTACACGTTTCGGAGGCCGTCGCCCACCTTAAAGAAGGGCAGCCGCTTGCTCTCGTTAAACACCAGGTTCTCGTCGATGAAGGACGGCTCCGTGGCCACGCTTTGGTTGCAGGTGCTCAGCTCCTCCTCCAGAGAGTCCTGGGCCACGAGCCGGGAGGGCAAGGTGAGAAACGCACACTGCACATTTGCAGAAGATACCAGACGTACGTGACCCACCTGGCTGTGGCCGTCCTCCTCCTCCAGCTCCTCCTTTTCCTCTTCCACCAAGGCGGCCTGCAGCTCCTCCTGCTGCTTCTTCAGGCTCTCCAGGAGCTCGCCCCGGCTCCGTGACTTCTCCATCTGCCGGGGGTAAACGTACTCCCGCCGCTGCGGGGTCGCGCCTGGGGAACGGGGACAGGAGGAGACCTTCTCAGACGGCGTCTTCACTCGGTGGCTCCGAGGAGAGCGAGGGTTCGGGCACTGACCTGTAGGGACGTCCTGCTGAAGCTCCTCCATCAGGAAGCCGCTGACCAACCGCCGGCTCCCATCTAGGCGGGACCGGATCTCGGCCGTCTGCTGGTCCAGAGCCGCCCGGTCAGCGGAGGTTCGGCTCTGCAGCGCCGCCAGTGCCTGCTGCAGCTCATCCTGCTGGTTTGTGAGCTCCTTCTCCACCGCCTGGAGCTGCGTGGCGCAGTGTGTCTGCACACCCTGGGGAGCGGCGGGTGGAGGAAGCCTTTAAACCTCCTCCCAAAAAACAAACCAACAAAAAAACAAAGTGACGTTACCTCTTGCTGGGCCCCCGCCTCAGTGGAGAGCTCCCCCAAAAAGGAGAGGCGTTCCTGGGCTTGCTTCTCGGCGTGCTCCCTGGCCCTGGAGCTCCACCGGAGGTCACGCTCCAGCAGACCTGCGGGTCACAAGTACACGGTCTCACACACCTGCTGACGTTCACCAGGGGGTTGGTGAACGTCAGCAGGTTCCTGACGGGGGCTCCGACCAGACACGGAGCCGTGCAGGTGGGTGCAGCAGCCGGCCAGCTCTTCCAGCGTTTCCCGGCTGTTGTCGGCGTTGAGCCGCAGCGAGGCGGCGAGGGAGGAGGAGGCGGAGGAGAGGAGGTCCGCCTGCGCTGAAGCCTGGAGTTCTGCTACGTTGCAGCCGCTGCAGACAAGGAGACACGGCATTTGAGCTGTCAAGGGGTTACTGTAACAGGTTGGGGCCTAAAGTTCGGCAGCTGACCTCTCGATGCTCCCCTGGAGGTCCCGCAGGGGGGCGCCCAGCGCCGCAGAGGCCGAGCACAGGTCGGCATAGTCCTTCTGGGTCTCCAGGGCCAGCAGGTTCAGCTGGTCCTGCAGGCACTGGATGGTCTGCTTCATGCCCTGAAAGAAGCAGCGGCGGCCCTTAGGCGACGATCAGGTAACTATGGCAACAACAACCTCCTGAAGCATGCAGTCAGGGAGACCCTCCGCATCGGGGTCCCACCTCTCGATATTTCACTTTCAGTACGTTCAGCGCACGGGGGAAAAGACGAGCACTCTCACCGCCTGCTGTCGCTCCTGCGCCCGGCGGATGGCGTCCTCCAGCCTGTCGCGTTCTTCCAGCAGGGAGCCCAGGCCGCGGGAAGCGTTGTCCCGCAGCGCCGCCAGGTCCCGTGCCAAGCCGATGAAGAACGCGCCCATGTCCTTCATCGCCTCCACCTGGTCGGAGGGACCAATGACGAAGACACCATCAAAACGGATCCGTGACCCCGGAGATCCCCGGGCCACGCAGACCGGAGGTGTACGAACCTTGTCGGCCAGGTCTCGCTGCGCCTCCACCGCCGCTCCCAGCGTTTGACTCAGCTCCCTCACGACCGGGAGCCCCGCCAGGGTCTGACCTACCAGCACCTCCTCCATGTCTCGCTGATGCTCCTCCTAGCGGTGAAAGATGGGGCGCATGTTAAAAAGAGCGAGATGTTGAAGCTTGATACACACACATCAGCTGCGCGAGGCTCAGCAGCAGTTCCAGCAGACGCTCCTTGTCCTGCAGACACAGCGACCGCTGCTGCCGAACCTTCTCCTGACAGCGAGCCACACCGGCCGCCACCAGCTGCCCGACCCCGCCAATGAAGGACTCCACACTGCCCAGCGCTCCCCTCAACGCCACTTTGTTCATGGAGAGGAAGCCATCTGAAAGGACGGAGCGTTAGGCCCCTTTCTCACAACCAACCACTGTGCAATCCCTTGTTCTTCACTATGGCCACCAGCACACCTCAAACATCTGCAGCTCAGTTTTTTTTTAAACGTAATTCTAAATTTGAAGAGGATGTTGATTTTGTAATGTCGACATAAAAATATGTAGCCGTACCACCTTGGCGTCCACCAGCTGCTCTTGAACCTCTTCACATACACCCAGTCGAGAGCCTCGTCGTTTCGGTCCGGTTTTTCGTTGTCTGGTCCAGGCCTGCATTCACTTCCTCTTGCTCCTTTAGGGTAGTGCTACTTGGTTCTGAAGGAGGGGCAGACGGCATGACCATCTCTCTTGCTCTGTTCTTCACGTCCGGCCCCTCATCAGTGTCTTCATCGTCTGTCGGGAGGAGTTGTCCCCTCCCCTTTACTGTCCCGGTAATTTGAAACATGGGGAGGAGACGAGTTAAAGGAGCTGCGGGGGAGTCGCTGGGGGTGGAGTAAGGAGGAGGCAGGCTGGGGTGGAGTTGCCGTCTCATCTGAGTTTGATGTTTTGCCTTTCCTGAACATGCGGTCGGGGTGGTGGTGACAGCTGCGGCTTTAGTGCAGTCCTCTGTTTGTCCCTCCATTTTTGCCACAAGGTTTGCAATATGTGGTAACATACTTACTCGTTCCAAGGCAATATCACCTTTCTTGGCCCACTTCCCAGTGTTGCGCCTCCATTTAGGCACGCTACATTCTTCCTCCCACCTGGCTTTACAATAAGATATTTCCATTTTTCCGCTTAATAACTGTGTCTTAAACATTCTTGTTAAAGGTCTGGTGTAATCTGGTTTTGGCCAATAAGTTCGCTTTTTCTCTTGTTTTTCAAATTGTTTAAGTTTTACGGTCATCATCTGGGGGGTGGTGGTGTACACCCCAGACGTGAGCGTTTCTACAATCATATTCCATCTATCGGCGAAGGTGGGGGAACCACCTTTACCCTCCTCCGCCAGCACCATCTTACAATCAGTTTTCCTTGTCATTCACACAGCAATCTGCACTTTCACGCCTACTTCAACAGGCTGCCAGTTTACGTTTGCACCGCTAGGTTTCCACTGACACCGCTGCTTCAGCGATCCGGCACAGCATTCACACACAGAATTCAATATACGTATATTATAACTCTTACCCTTACCCTCATTCCCCCCCCCCTTTTTTTCTGATGTTCTATTGTTTTTTGTCTTCCTAATATTCCATTGTTTTTTGTCTTTCTTTGGCTTTTTGAACACTAACAGTCAGCACGGAGTGATAACTGCCCTGTTAGGTGGGGTCATAAAACCCCCACTGCGCTTTATTGCCAGTGTCTCAGAGATTTCCTTAATCTCGACTGGTCTCAGACTCAGCCGCCATAAATTTTCTATATTGTTTAATTATTTTTGGTTTCCAAAACAAAAATAAAAATAAATAATGGGAACGGTATTTTGAACACTAGCGATCCACACGGCGCGATCAGTTCCGCTGATCCACTAGGTGGAGTTTTCGGCTCCCGCTGTCTTCTTTCACAGTGTCTCAGAGGTTTTCCTAACCTCGACTGGTTATGGATTGATCACCGTTCTCCAGGAGTCCTCGACTCCTCCGGAGGTTCTCTCTCAACCTCAACTTCACTTCACTTCGGATCCCACACAATAACCCTCTGACTCCCCACTTTGATCGATTAGTTCCTCTCCGTCTCTTGTTTTCCCGATTTATTTTCAAATTTCGGTTTTTAGTTTTTTTCCCAATTCCAGGCTCTACTCTGTATCAGATTACGGTCATCCGTTGATTCCAGTAATTTATAATATCCAATCACAGTTTTTGGAAAAGGAAACTGCTTACCTTTAGTTGCGCGCGCTGTTTGGAATCGACAGTTTCCGTCCTCGAATACCTTCGAGCCTGCTTTTTTCCCGCTGAGAAATCACGTCGGGAAGACCACACCAGTTGACAATCACATTTGATAATCACGCCAGGGTCACTAATTTGTCCGTTTTTGTGGCTCCTGCCACGGGACCGGACTTTGTTGTCCCGGTGTGTTCAGATTATCATTCAGGGAAAAGCGTCACAACGGCCAGGAACTAATCAAGCAAGAATGGTTTATTCAAAGTCAGGAAAATACACTTAGGATTATCCCGGGCCAGAATGAATGTCACCCCGCGAGGATCGTTCGGCTCCTCTAGACACCCGCTGAGACGCGTCCAGTCGAATGAGTAGATGAAGAAGTTCTGGCCCCGATCCAAAGGATCAGGCTCATTTTATACCTTTTGGCCAAAAGGGTCGGAGGGAGTCCTGACAATGGCCTCCCCGACCCCCCCAGTTTTACGCTCTCTAGGAGTGCGGCCATCTGGGCTGCGGGGCCTCGTAAACCGCGCTTCGATCAGAGCTGTTGGTCGGAGGAAGTTTTGATAAACTTCCTCCGACCCCGGGTTTACGCTCTTTTGGACCGTGAGCACCTGGATTGTGTAAAACCGTGCTTTGATCGAAGTCGCGGTTCGGAAGAAGTCCTGATAGTGACTTCCTCCGACCCCTGGCTCTAGTCGATTATCCCCGGGGGGTGTCATTGGAACAGCAGGGTAGCGCATTCCTTCACCTTCCATGATGGGGTCTCGCAGTTACATTTTACAGTCTTTGCAATTGATAGCGAAATAATGATGTGAGGTTGGAGATTCTATAATTTGACGTAAGATATTTTGCAAGTCCCTCTCTTGACGTGAGCGTCCCCACGTCACACAAGGACTACAAAAAATAAGTAAATACAACAAATGCGTGCAAACACAAGGTATTATAACGGACTATTCTGACAATATAATATAGTGCAGAAATACACACAGACACACACACCAGTCCTTAGCTGACCCCCAAGACAAAAACTCCCCCGACCGACCGCGTTGAGGGGAAACCCGAGTCCAGACACCAAGACAAAGAAAAGCAGAAACAAAGTGAAACAGTGGTGGAAAAAAAGTTGAAGATGCACAACTCCATGGGCGACACCTGTTACATCATCCTGATGGCGCGTAAAAATGACTATAAAAGGAAACCCAAACTTAGTAAAACAGAAACATGTTGAACATGAAACGCATCACTGATCCAAAGAGTTTATTATTCTTTTATTGATTTTGTTCATTTTTATTGACCATGGACAAGAAAACACCATAAAAATTGGATGCATTCTAATTAATCACAGGAAGGTATAAAAAAGAAGATAGAAATCCAAGAGCATAACAAGCAAGCACACACACACACACACACACACACACACACACACACACGCGCGCGTGACCATTTTGATCCTGTAACTCTGGTGCTTTAGTCTAAAAACACACACATAAAAAAATATGTCAGCGTCTGCAGTTCTTTGTGGAGTCTAGGCTGGGTTTGAGAGCGGTTCTCCTTCCTTTGGTATTATTTGAGGATCTTCTGAACCATTTTCCTTCGCAGTCTTTCTTCTGAAACATCTACTGATCCGTTCGTGGATGGATTTCTGTTCCTTGATTGTTAAAGCAACCAAAACAGAAACGCAAATCAAACCCAAAACCAAACCCACCACCACCAAATATACAGGTGGTGGAGGTGGAAGGAATAAAGGGTTCTGCAAGGGGTCGCTCCATTTCTGACTGACTGGGTTCTTCAGCCTGCAGGAGAACTTCTCAGCCTTCTGGATGCTGTTGCCGTTGTAGACGGTGATGTCTTTCCTGTCAATATCCCACTCATCATCTCCCAGTCTCCACAGGTAGCTGACAGGTCCCACATTCTCAGTGTTTCCGTCACAGCTCAAGGTGCATTTCTCCGATTTAGGACCACAGGATGGTGGATCGATGCTCACCGTGGGCTTCGGTACCTCCTCGATCATCTGGACCCTGTATTGGTCCTGAAGAGCCCAGCGGTTGAACTCCAGTGTGAAGTTCCCAGCGTCGTATTTAGTGGCATTCCTGATTTCCAGCTCCCCAGAACTGAGGTTCACGGTTGTCCGGCCTTTAAAGCTCCGATAACAAACCACATCCAGTTTGTCTTTCACCCACTCGCACACCAAGTTCCCGTCCAGCTTCCAGGTGATGTCCCGCATTTCCTCTGAGATGGACGGATTCAGCCGCAGCTCCGCTCCTTCCTTGAAGTACAGCGACTTGACGGTGAAGGAGAAACACTGAGGCGCCGCTAAAAGAAGCGAGAAGAACCAGAAGGCCGTTTGTTTCTCCATGTTGAACACCGGGAAAACACGTCGACCAACCAACTTTAACGCAAGTGAGCCACCTACGTGAGACGGACAAAAGCGGCTGATTGGTTGAGAGGTGGATCCCCCGTGACGTATATCCCTCTTTTACCGTACATGATTGGTCAATGGGCGTGGCGTGGTCGGTGACTAAATGTCGACCGTCGACAGAGAATGCGGATCCTTGACTGTCACACATTTCAATTTATATATTTTTGCGTGTTTTTCAGAGGCTCTGTGTTGTTTCAGTCTAAATTGGTTAAAAGTGGAATTGTGAATAGTTAAAAGTTCTTGGATTTTTATAGTTTATTTATAGCACTGAAGAGTTCATATTTTTAATTTATGTTTTATCATTTTGCATTTTTTCAGGGATTCTGTGTTGTTTGATTTTACATTTGTTGAGTGTATAAAAAGCTAAAATTGTTTTTTATTTCACAATTTATTTTTTGTAGATCTGTAAATATTTTAATTTATATTTCGTGTGTTTTTCAGGGATCCTGTGTTTAAATCACTTTAAATGTTACGTACAAAAAAGTTTATTCTTGTATTTCATAGTTTATTTGTGGTTGAACTGAAAAGCGAATATTTTTAATTTACATTTTCTTGTGTCATGTGTTTTTCAGGGAGTCTGCGTTGCTTGACTTTAAAGTTGCTTCGTATAAAAGAGTTAAAAGTTTAAATAAGTTAAAAGTTCGTTGTAGAGTGAAAAAAATAAAGGCTATTATAATATAGTAGTATAATACATTTGTTTATTAATTCTTAATTCATTTTGTGCATAATGTTACATTATTATTGGTAATATATTGATTCTAGCAACAAAAAAAATCTGAAGAGCCGTTTGGGAGCCGAAAGAGCCGGCTCTCTAAAAAGACCCGGAATTCCCATCACTATTGTTTCCGGGCCCCGTTCAAGGCGCTGTTTCCTGCGAACCTTTGTACCTGGGGAGCTAAAACATATTCCACCCCTGGAAGTTCACCAGTTGTTGGTGTTTGAGAAAGATAGAACCAACCTTTGTCTCCGCAATCCTTCCTTCTCACACCACAGCTCTTTGAAAGACATGTTTTTTTTCCCCACATGCACATACCATTTTTTTTTTTATTCAACACTTAAAATCATGGATGTATTAGGTAAGATTTTTTTTACCCTGGAAAAAAAAACACCCAGAGGATAACACACACACACAAAGACACACACACACACACATGGAGACACAGACTTCTTTCCCTGAATGGGGCTTCAGTTCTGGCAGCGAAGCGGCAGCCTGGATTTCTGTGGCGTCGACGCCGCTTCCTTCTCTGCAGCTTTCTGCCGGCCGTGGACCCGCGCCTCCTTCTTTCCTCCCTTCTTCTTCTTCTGCGGGGAGCAAGAACAACTCATCACGTGAGGCTGAAGGGGTTTTGATGCGACACGTTTCGGAGGCCGTCGCCCACCTTAAAGAAGGGCAGCCGCTTGCTCTCGTTAAACACCAGGTTCTCGTCGATGAAGGACGGCTCCGTGGCCACGCTTTGGTTGCAGGTGTTCAGCTCCTCCTCCAGAGAGTCCTGGGTCACGAGCCGGGAGGGCAAGGTGAGAAACGCACACTGCACATTTGCAGAAGATACCAGACGTACGTGACCCACCTGGCTGTGGCCGTCCTCCTCCTCCAGCTCCTCCTCTTCCTCTTCCACCAAGGCGGCCTGCAGCTCCTCCTGCTGCTTCTTCAGGCTCTCCAGGAGCTCGCCCCGGCTCCGTGACTTCTCCATCTGCCGGGGGTAAACGTACTCCCGCTGCTGCGGGGTCGCGCCTGGGGAACGGGGACAGCAGGAGACCTTCTCAGATGGCGTCTTCACTCGGGAATCCGAGGAGAGCGTGGGTTCGGGCACTGACCTGTAGGGACGTCCTGCTGAAGCTCCTCCATCAGGAAGCCGCTGACCAGCCGCCGGCTCCCGTCCAGGCGGGACCGGATCTCGGCCGTCCGCCGGTCCAGAGCCGCCCGGTCGGCGGAGGTTCGGCTCTGCAGCGCCGCCAGTGCCTGCTGCAGCTCATCCTGCTGGTTCATGAGCTCCTTCTCCACCGCCTGGAGCTGCGTGGCGCAGTGTGTCTGCACACCCTGGGGAGCGGCGGGTGGAGGAAGCCTTTAAACCTCCTCCCAAAAAACAAACCAACAAAAAAACAAAGTAATGTTACCTCTTGCTGGGCCCCCGCCTCAGTGGAGAGCTCCCCCAAAAAGGAGAGGCGTTCCTGGGCTTGCTTCTCGGCGTGCTCCCTGGCCCTGGAGCTCCACCGGAGGTCACGCTCCACCAGACCGGCGGGTCACAAGTACACGGTCTCACACACCTGCTGACGTTCACCAGGGGGTTGGTGAACGTCAGGAGGTTCCTGACGGGGGCTAGTACCAGACACGGAGCCGTGCAGGTGGGTGCAGCAGCCGGCCAGCTCTTCCAGCGTTTCCCGGCTGTTGTCGGCGTTGAGCCGCAGCGAGGCGGCGAGGGACCAATGACGAAGACACCATCAAAACGGATCCGTGACTCCGGAGATCCCCGGGCCACGCAGACCGGAGGTGTACGAACCTTGTCGGCCAGGTCTCGCTGCGCCTCCACCGCCGCTCCCAGCGTTTGACTCAGCTCCCTCACGACCGGGAGCCCCGCCAGGGTCTGACCTACCAGCACCTCCTCCATGTCTCGCTGATGCTCCTCCTAGCGGTGAGAGATGGGGCGCATGTTAAAAAGAGCGAGATGTTGAAGCTTGATAGACAGGCATCGGCTGCGCGAGGCTCACCAGCAGCTCCAGCAGACGCTCCTTGTCCTGCAGACACAGCGACCGCTGCTGCCGAACCTTCTCCTGACAGCGAGCCACGCCCGCCGCCACCAGCTGCCCGACCCCGCCCACGAAGGACTCCACACTGCCCAGCGCTCCCCTCAGCGCCACTTCGTTCATGGAGAGGAAGCCATCTGAAAGGACGGAGCGTTAGGCTCCTTTCTCATGACCAACCACTGTGCTCCACTGTGTGGCTTATCAGCTTAATTCCTCCACAGAACATCTCCCTTGTTCTTCACTATGGCCACCAGCACACCTCAAACATCTGCAGCTCAGTTTTTTTTTAAACGTAATTCTAAATTTGAAGAGGATGTTGATTTTGTAACGTCAACATAAAAAAACATAAAAATATGTAGCCGGCAGGAGAACTTCTCAACCTTCTGGATGATGTTGCCGTTGGAGACGGTGATGACTTTTAAATCATTCTCCAGTTGAACATCTCCCAGTCTCCACAGGTAGCTGACAGGTCCCACATTCTCAGTGTTTCCGTCACAGCTCAAGGTGCATTTCTCGGATTCAGGACCACAGGAAGGTGGATCGACGCTCACCGTGGGCTTCGGTACCTCCTCGATCATCTGGACCCTGTATTGATCCTGAAGAACCCGGCGGTTGAGCTCCAGTGTGAAGATCCCAGAGTCTTCTTTAGTGGCATTCCTGATTTCCAGCTCCCCAGAACTGAGGTTCAAGGTTGTCCGCCCCTTAAAGCTCCGATAATAAACCAAATCCAGTTTGTCTTTCACCCACTCGCACACCAAGTTGAAGTACAGCGACGTGACGGTGAAGGAGAAACACTGAGGCGCCGCTGAAAGCAGCGAGAAGAACCAGAGGGCTGTTTCTTTCTGCATGTTGGCTTCAGGAACACCGAGGTTCTACTCAACTCTGAGAAAACCAAATACTTCGGTCCAACTTTAAACCGATTTCAAAATCCAAATGGCGGATTAGATTTCGGTTACGATTTTAAGGTCTTTCCTGTAACACCCTATCATGTTGCCAGATCTTTCTGAAGATTTAGTGATTAAGTGATGAGCTGATGATCGCTATGGTTATGAAAGGGCTTCCAGGACCGTACAAGCCCTTCGTCATTCACGTAACTCAAGCAGTGAAAAATGACGTTTATTCAGTTCAAGAGTAAACTAAGAAGTTATGAAGAGACTGAAAAGTTTGACAGCAAAACCAAATCAGACAATGTCATGAAAGTGGACATGTCAACGGTGATCTGCTATGGATGTGGAAACCGTGGCCATATGGCAAAAGCTTGTCACCAAAAATCAGGGCCAAAATGGTGCAGCTATCACAGAAGCACAACCCACACCGACGAGACATGCAGAAGAAAATCCAAGCCCAAAGAAGACTCGGTCAAACAAAACACAGACGTCCAAGACAAAGATAAGGAAGACGAGCAAACTTTTGTATTCAAGGTCAGTCAAAAAGTCCCTCCGGAAAATATCAGAAAAAATGGACTGATGGTAGACTGTGGCGCTACATCACACATCATAACACAAGAAGACAAATTCATAAGATTTGATGAGTTTTTCAACCCAAACAAACATTACATGGAGCTAGCAGACAGGACCAGAAGAAACAAAGTGGCACTAAAAAGAGGTGATGCAGAAGTGTTACTCCAGGACATTGAAGGAAAACCTGTCCTGGTAACCTTAAGGGGAGCCTTATTCATCCCATCATATCCTCAGGACTTCATATCGGTGAAGGCAGCCACAGCTGATGGAGCCAGCGTGATATTCAAAGAAGGAGAGAACAGATTCATAACCAAAGAAGGAAAAATTTTCAGCATTGAGGAATGTGACAGACTCTACTACATAAGAACGGTAAATTATCAACAACTTTATGATGATACAGTAAATGACATGATGTCCAGAGATAAAGTAAACTTAACTTGTGATGTCAAAACATGGCATGAAATTATGGGACACTGCAATGTAAAAGATGTATTAAAATGACCAAACTTAGTAGAGGGTATGAAGATTACAGGTCAGACCAAGGTAGACTGTAACGTATGCACAGAGGGAAAATTCACAAATAGCAGAAACAGGCAAGCTGATGCAAAAGCTGATGCAACCCCTAAAAATGGTACACACTGACTTATCAGGCCCGATTGAACCAGCTGGTCAAGAAGGGCATAAGTATGTCATTTCATTCACAGATGATTATTCAGGGGCAGTATTTGTATATTTTCTCAAATACAAGAGTGAAGCTACATTAGCAACAGAGAAGTTCCTTGCTGACAGCGCAGCGTATGGTCGTGTCAAATGTATCAGGTCAGACAACGGGACTGAATACACAGGAAATGCTTTTCAATCTCTTCTAAGGGAGAAAGGCAGAAGACATGAAACATCATCCCCATACTCTCCCCATCAAAATGGGACAGCAGAAAGACAATGGAGGACCCTTTTTGAAATGGCAAGGTGTATGCTAATAGAAAAAGGATTACCAAAGGTTTTGTGGCCTTATGCTGTCCAGACCGCTGCTCATATTCGAAATAGATGTTACAATGACAGACACAAAAATACCCCATACTTCATGTTAACAGGGAGAAAGCCAAATCTTTCAAAAATGTGGATATTCGGAACTGAGTGCTATGCATACAAACATGACACTAAGAAATTGGATCCCAGATGTGAAAGAGGAATATTTGTGGGATACAGTAAGAAAAGCCCTTCATACCTGGTCTATAATCCACTTACAGAAAAAGTGTCAAAACAGAGACTGGTGAAATTTATCAAAAAGGGAAGAATTGAACAACAAACACAAACTGATGATTATGAGACAGAAATCCAGGGATATGAAGGCACAGAATCTACAGATGAAACCAGTATTGATGTGTCACAAAGTGAAAATAAAACAGACAACCATATACAGAATGAGGATGAGAGTACTAACGCAGATGTGTCGCATGACGAAGAAACAGCAGAAAATGTCCAAAATGAAAAAGAGACGAGGTCAGACATAAAACCCAGATATAATCAAACCAGTCGCTATCCTAGACGAAAAAGGGTCATTCCAAGGTATTTAGAGGATTATCAGACGGACTATATTAACAATGATAAAAACCATACAACTATTGATTACTGTTACAGGACTGTGTGCGGAGTCCCACAGAATTATAGTGAAGCACTGAAGTCACCACTGGCACCCGGGTGGAATTGTGCCATGAGGGAAGAGATTGACTCGCTTAAACAGAATGACACATTTGAACTGACAACTTTACCTGAAGGGAGAAAAGTAATTGGAGGAAAATGGGTATTTGCCCTTAAAGAAAATGCTGAAGGAGGACAAATATTTAAGGTGAGATATGTAGCTAAGGGTTACAATCAAACAGAAGGCATAGACTACTATGAAACTTTTGCACCGACAGCTAACATTACATCAGTGCGGGCACTAATGCAGATAGCCGTACAAAATAACCTCATTGTCCATCAAATGGATGTTAAGACGGCATATTTACATGCTCCTATACATGAGGAGATTTTCTTGGAACAACCAGAAGGGTTTGAAATGATGTCAGAAACAGGAGAGAAACTAGTGTATAGATTAAAGAAATCTCTTTATGGCCTGAAACAATCAGGAAGAAACTGGTATGAACTCCTAAATGACCATTTACAACAGGACAACTTTGTGAGAAATCTCTCTGACCACTGTGTGTACAGAAAACAGACGGAAAAATGGTGACACAATCATTGTAATAATTTGGGTAGATGATTTAATTATTGCCGCAAGCAGCAATGATGCACTCAGCACATTTAAACAGAACATGAAATTCAAGTTCAACATGAAAGACCTGGGGAAACTATCATATTTTTTGGGCATACAATTTGAACAAAAGGGGGATGAAATCAAAATGAACCAGACAAAGTACATCCTAAAAATGCTAGAGAGATTTGGAATGTCAGAATGTAAAGCAAGATCTACTCCAAGTGAGCAAAAATTAGAGGGCATCCCTGTAGCTGATGAAAATGAGCAAAGTGAACCTGTCGACCCCAAAGAATATCGTGAGATTGTAGGCAGTCTTATTCATGCCATGACTTGCACCAGACCTGATATCAGCTGGATAGTGAGCAAACTATCACAGAATCTGGCAATGCCAAAAGGAGAAAACTTAGTAGCTGCAAAACATGTCCTGAGGTATTTGAAGGGGACAGCTGATTATGAACTAAGTTTCAAGAAAAATAAGGAGGATTTGAACCTGATAGCTTACAGTGATTCAGACTGGGCATCATCTGTCGAAGACAGACGTAGCACTACAGGCTACTGTTTCAGTTTAACAAAACAAGGCCCAGCCATTGCATGGAAGTCAAGGAAACAGCCCACAGTGGCTCTGTCAACATGTGAGGCTGAATACATCGGCCGAGCCACCACCGCACAAGAAAACATGTACCTGTCTCAACTGTTAAACGGTATGAACCGATGTTGATTCCCGGAGCTGTGAAGAAGAAAATAAAAGACGATTCAAACAAGGCAAACTTGTGAATTCCTTCCGAAACATGGAAAACGAAGAAGCTGCAAACTTAAACGCAACAGTCCTTCTCCCTGAGGAGAGACATGAGGTCCAAACAGGTCGTCTCCTCTGTGCTACGAGGTCAAAGTCTGTCCAGTTCAGACTCGCCTGGGTTACTGAGCGGTTCTCCTTCCGTCCGGGTTACTTCAGGACTATTTTCCCTCACAGTCCTTCCACTCAAACATGTACTGATTTTTTGGTGGAAATATTTTCGTTTCCAAATTGCAAAAACAACCAAACACAAAACCACCAACCCCACCAACACCAAAACCCAATATGGAAATTGAAGGAATAAAGGGTTCTGCAAGGGGTCGCTCCATTTCTGACTGACTGGGTTCTTCAGCCTGCAGGAGAACTTCTCAGCCTTCTGGATGATGTTGCCATTGGAGAAGGTGATGTCTTTTGTATCATTCTCCAGTTGAACATCTCCCAGTCTCCACAGGAAGCTGACAGGTCCCACATTCTCAGTGTTTGCGTCGCAGCTCAAGGTGCATTTCTCCGATTTAGGACCACAGGATGGTGGATCGATGCTCACCATGGGCTTCGGTACCTCCTCAATCATCTGGACCCTGTATTGATCCTGGAAAACACGGTATTTGAACTCCAGTGTGAAGATCCCAGCGTCTTCTTTAGTGGCATTCCTGATTTCCAGCTCCGCGGTTCTGGTGTTCAAGGTCCTCCGGCCTTTAAACCTTGAAGAATAAACCACATCCAGTTTGTCTTTCACCCACTCGCAAACTGGATTCCCGTCCATCAACCATCCAATAGCCCAGATCTCCTCTGAGATGGATGGTTTCAGCCGCAGCTCCGCTCCTTCCTTGAAGTACAGCGACGTGACGGTGAAGGAGAAACACTGAGGCGCCGCTAAAAGCAGCGAGAAGAACTGGAAAGTTGTTTCTTTCTGCATGTTGGCTTCAGGAACAACGAGGTTCTGCTCAACTCTGAGAAAACCAAATACTTCGGTCCAACTTTAAACCGATTTCAAAATCCAAATGGTGGATTAGATTTCGGTTACGATTTTAAGGTATGTCCTGTAACACCCTATCATGTTGCCAGATCTTTCTGAAGATCTGGAAAAAAAGACGCCAAACTTGGGAAACCAAAACATGCTGAACAAGAAACACGTCAATGAGCCCATGAAGTTTTTTTCATTTAATCATTTAATTGATCCAACCAGGTAAAACCCCCATTGATATAAACATCTCAGTTACAGCAGTGACCTGAGAAAAGAAGAAGAAATACGAAAACACCACCAATCTGGCAACAACACATCCGCTACGGTTCTCCTGAGAAGAACAAACTGAGCCTTTTCTTTGTAAAAAAAAAAAAAAACAAATTGAAATGCAGGGAGAAAAACACTAACACGCACAAACAATCTTGGCCTTTAACTAAATGTGTAGTTATTTTAAAATCTTTAACCTCCAAAAGCCACAAAACCCTTTAGACGCGTCAAGTGAAGATGGTTACTGTGGTTCCAACTTCGAACAGGAACAAGTCCAGAAAGATGTGTTACTTTTAACCTTCATGCTGGATATAAAACAACAACGAGTGTGTTGCATTCATGAAATTAATCTACAAATAAAAAGGAGCTGTGTTGAAAGTTCCCGTCAAAGAAATTACTGAACATCTTCTTGAGTCCTTCTCGTATTTAGAAAAAGTGTGTGTGAGTGTGTTTACCCGCGCAGACCTTCCGCTGAAAACTCTCCTGACCTCTCTGTGGATATTTCCTATTCTAAAAAAAGTAAAATGTGTGTGTGTGTGCGTCGGTGAATTGGACAGGGCCGCCGTCACTGAGCCTCCAGCGCCCTGTAGCGGAGGAATGAAGCTGATGCAACACACAGTGGAGCTATGGGGAGGAGACCTGGAAGCCAGACTGAAGATGGAGGTGAGCGTTTGTGAGCGGCCAGGAAAGAGTGTGTTCTGTTTCCTCGCTTAACGTAACTCATCGGTACCAGTCCTATCGGCTGATCCCCAAGACGAAAACTTTCCCAACCGACCGCGTTGAGGAGCAATCCGAGTCCACAAACCAAGATGGAGAAAAGCGGAAACAAAATTAAAAAAGTGGAGGAAAGAAAGGCGCATGCGCACAACTCCACATGAGACGGCGACACTGTTACGTCATCCTGGCGACTCGTAGAAATAAGTTTAAACGGAACCGCAAACTGAGTGTAACAGAAACATTTTGAACATGAAACACATCCCTGAGCCCACAAGGTCATTAGTCATCTATCGATTGTGTTCATTTTGGGACAAGTGGACAAGAAAACACCATAAAAATTCAATGCATTCTTATCAAAAATAGAAGGTCCGTGTTTAAAAAAGAAGACTACAATCCAAGGGCATAACAAACAAACACACACACACGCAAATGCTGTGATATACAAAAGGCGGCGTCTGCTGCTACGTCAAAGAGTCTAGGCGGAGTTTGGAAGCGGTTCTCCTTCCTTCAGGGGTACTTGAGGACCTTCTAAACCATTTTCCTTCGCAGTCTTTCTTCTGAAACATCTACTGATCCGTTCGTGGGTGGATTTCCGTCCCTTGATTGCTAAAACAACCAAAACAGAAACAAAGATCAAACCCAAACCCAAAGCCACCACCCAATATGGAGGTGGAGGGAATAAAGGGTTCTGCAAGGGGTCGCTCCATTTCTGACTGACTGGGTTCTTCAGCCTGCAGGAGAACTTCTCAACCTTCTGGATGATGTTGTTGTTGGAGACAGTGATGTCTTTTGTATCATTCTCCAGTTGAACATCTCCCAGTCTCCACAGGTAGCTGACAGGTCCCACATTCTCTGTGTTTGCGTCGCAGCTCAAGGTGCATTTCTCCGATTTAGGACCACAGGATGGTGGATCTACGCTCACCGTGGGCTTCGGTACCTCCTCGATCATCTGGACCCTGTATTGATCCTGAAGAGCCCAGCGGTTGAACTCCAGTGTGAAGTTCCCAGCGTCGTATTTAGTGGCATTCCTGATTTCCAGCTCCCCAGAACTGATATTCAAGGTTGTCCGCCCCTTAAAGCTCCGATAACAAACCAAATCCAGTTTGTCTTTCACCCACTCGCACACCAAGTTCCCGTCCAGCTTCCACGTAATGTCTCGCATTTCCTCAAAGATGGACGGATTCAGCCGCAGCTCCGCCCCTTCCTTGAAGTACAGCGACGTGACGGTGAAGGAGAAACACTGAGGCGCCGCTAAAAGCAGCGAGAAGAACCAGAAGGCTGTTTGTTTCTCCATGTTGAACTCCAGGAACGCGCCGACTTACCACCAACTCGTCTGGGAACGACCGTTCAGGCGAGCGAGCCGGCTTCCTGAGGCATTGAGGGGGGGCGATGCGGCGTTTCTTCCGCTTTACATGGACGGTAATGGGCGTGGCGTGTTCGGTGACGAAATGTCGACCGCAAGTAGTAAATGCTGATCTTTTAAGGTTACACATGTCACTGTTACACATTTCAATTTATATATTTTTGCGTGTTTTTCAGAGGCTCTGTGTTGTTTCAGTCTAAATTGGTTAAAAGTTGAATTGTGAATAGTTAAAAGTTCTTGTATTTTTATAGTTTATTTGTAGCACTGAAGAGTTCATATTTTTAATTTATGTTTTATCATTTTGCATTTTTTCAGGGATTCTGTGTTGTTTGATTTTACATGTGTTGAGTGTATAAAAAGCTAAAATTATTTTTTATTTCACAATTTATTTTTTGTAGATCTGTAAATATTTTAATTTATATTTCGTGTGTTTTTCAGGGATCCTGTGTTTAAATCACTTTAAATGTTACGTACAAAAAAGTTTATTCTTGTATTTCATAGTTTATTTGTGGTTGAACTGAAAAGCGAATATTTCTAAATTACATTTTCTTGTGTCATGTGTTTTTCAGGGAGTCTGCGTTGCTTGACTTTAAAGTTGCTTAGTATAAAAGAGTTAAAAGTTTAAAGTTTACAAAAGTTTACAGCTCTTCCCATTAACAATGTTTATGTTCTATGTTTTTCTGTTGTCAACTTGTAAAGCCTCTTTGTGTACCGTGAAAAGCGCTATACAAATCGTATGTATTATTATTATTATTATTAAATGAGTTAAAAGCTGCGGGGTCGCACCTGGGGAACGGGGACAGGAGGAGACCTTCTCAGATGGCGTCTTCAGTCGGTGGCTCCGAGGAGAGCGTGGGTTCGGGCACTGACCTGTAGGGACGTCCTGCTGAAGCTCCTCCATCAGGAAGCCGCTGACCAGCCGCCGGCTCCCGTCCAGGCGGGACCGGATCTCGGCCGTCTGCCGGTCCAGAGCCGCCCGGTCGGCGGAGGTTCGGCTCTGCAGCGCCGCCAGTGCCTGCTGCAGCTCATCCTGCTGGTTCGTGAGCTCCTTCTCCACCGCCTGGAGCTGCGTGGCGCAGTGTGTCTGCACACCCTGGGGAGCGGCGGGTGGAGGAAGCCTTTAAACCTCCTCCCAAAAAACAAACCAACAAAAAAACAAAGTAATGTTACCTCTTGCTGGGCCCCCGCCTCAGTGGAGAGCTCCCCCAAAAAGGAGAGGCGTTCCTGGGCTTGCTTCTCGGCGTGCTCCCTGGTCCTGGAGCTCCACCGGAGGTCACGCTCCACCAGACCTGCGGGTCACAAGTACACGGTCTCACACACCTGCTGACGTTCACCAGGGGGTTGGTGAACGTCAGGAGGTTCCTGACGGGGGCTCCTACCAGACACGGAGCCGTGCAGGTGGGTGCAGCAGCCGGCCAGCTCTTCCAGGGTTTCCCGGCTGTTGTCGGCGTTGAGCCGCAGCGAGGCAGCGAGGGAGGAGGAGGCGGAGGAGAGGAGGTCCGCCTGCGCTGAAGCCTGGAGTTCTGCTGCGTTGCAGCCGCTGCAGACAAGGAGACACGGCATTTGAGCTGTCAAGGGGTTACTGTAACAGGTTGGGGCCTAAAGTTCGGCAGCTGACCTCTCGATGCTCCCCTGGAGGTCCCGCAGGGGGGCGCCCAGCGCCGCAGAGGCCGAGCACAGGTCGGCATAGTCCTTCTGGGTCTCCAGGGCCAGCAGGTTCAGCTGGTCCTGCAGGCACTGGATGGTCTGCTTCATGCCCTGAAAGAAGCAGCGGCGGCCCTTAGGCGACGATCAGGTAACTATGGCAACAACAACCTCCTGAAGCATGCAGTCAGGGAGACCCTCTGCATCGGGGTCCCACCTCTCGATATTTCATTCTTTCAGTACGTTCAGCACACGGGGAAAAAGACGAGCACTCTCACCACCTGCTGTCGCTGCTGCGCCCGGCGGATGGCGTCCTCCAGCCTGTCGCGTTCTTCCAGCAGGGAGCCCAGGCCGCGGGAAGCGTTGTCACGCAGCGCCGCCAGGTCCCGTGCCAAGCCGATGAAGAACGCGCCCATGTCCTTCATCGCCTCCACCTGGCCGGAGGGACCAATGACGAAGACACCATCAAAACGGATCCGTGACCCCGGAGATCCCCGGGCCACGCAGACCGGAGGTGTACGAACCTTGTCGGCCAGGTCTCGCTGCGCCTCCACCGCCGCTCCCAGCGTTTGACTCAGCTCCCTCACGACCGGGAGCCCCGCCAGGGTCTGACCTACCAGCACCTCCTCCATGTCTCGCTGATGTTCCTCCTAGCGGTGAAAGATGGGGCGCATGTTAAAAAGAGCGAGATGTTGAAGCTTGATAGACACACATCAGCTGCGCGAGGCTCACCAGCAGTTCCAGCAGACGCTCCTTGTCCTGCAGACACTGCGACCGCTGCTGCCGAACCTTCTCCTGACAGCGAGACACGCCGGCCGCCACCAGCTGCCCGACCCCGCCCACGAAGGCCTGAGCAGTGTTAGAACTAAAACAAACAAACAAAAAAAACTCCACCTCCGCTTTGCTTGTCAAAAAGTCACATTACCAGGATGGCAAGCATCAGTCCAGCCGCATTTTCTTCCATGGGTTTGGAGACTTTTTTTCTGCATGTTTTTGTTTGGTTATTTGTGTTTGTTTTTTTGTCCTTGTCTACAAAACACAGGCGTCCTTCTCCCTGAGGAGAGACATGAGGTCCAAACAGGTCGTCTCCTCTGTGCTACGAGGTCAAAGTCTGTCCAGCTCAGTCTCGCCTGGGTTACTGAGCGGTTCTCCTTCCGTCCGGTTACTTCAGGACTATTTTCCCTCACAGTCCTTCCACTCAAACATGTACTGATTTTTTGGTGGAAATATTTTCGTTTCCAAATTGCGAAAACAACCAAACACAAAACCACCAACCCCACCAACACCAAAACCCAATATGGAAATTGAAGGATTAACGGGTTCTGCAAGGGGTCGCTCCATTTCTGACTGACTGGGTTCTTCAGCCTGCAGGAGAACTTCTCAGCCTTCTGGATGATGTTGCCATTGGAGAAGGTGATGTCTTTTGTATCATTCTCCAGTTGAACATCTCCCAGTCTCCACAGGTAGCTGACAGGTCCCACATTCTCAGTGTTTGCGTCGCAGCTCAAGGTGCATTTCTCCGATTCAGGACCACAGGATGGTGGATCGATGCTCACCGTGGGCTTCGGTTGTCTTTCACCCACTCGCACACTGGATTCCCGTCCACCATCCATCCAATGGCCCATATCTTCTCTGAGATGGACGGATTCAGCCGCAGCTCCGTTCCTTCCTTGAAGAACAGCGACGTGACGGTGAAGGAGAAACACTGAGGCGCCACGAAAAGCAGTGAGAAGAACCAGAAGGCTGTTTCTTTCCCCATGTTGGCTTCAGGAACATTGAGGTTCTGCTCAACTCTGTGAAATCCAGAAGACTTCAGTGTCTGAGTAAGTTCTTGGGTTGGATGTCGGATGGCAGCGTTACCTGAGAGGAACAATCAAAGTCTAATCTGTCCCTGCTCACCTGTCAGAGAAGTAATATCCCTCTCATCCAATCAGCAGCGTTGTCAGGCAGATCAGCCAGTCTGTTGTCCAATCACAACTCAAAAACCTGCAATATTTTAATAAAAACCCGCCCAGATCTTAAAGGAAACAGAGAAAACAGGTTTTAAGGGAACGAAGTGCAGGGGGAGGTTTGCATAAACACTGTGTTCCATAAAAAGGGACGGAAATAAAACAAATAAAGAATTAAATTACTTGAATTAAAAAGAAAACACACACACACACACTGACAACAAGTAAGATGAGAAATCCTTTAAAACAAGTTGAGCTTTGATTTCTGTTCAGAGTTCACACACTCAAACTGTGATTGTGTTAAACACACATTAGGATCATGGAAATCTGTTAGTTGTTATTAAACACAGAAGCAGTAAAAAGGTTTAAAAACACCAAGAATACACACACACACACACACACACAGTGATCTGTGATCATTATCACATCTGATAATGTGCAGTCAACAACTTCTAACCGAAATAACCCGTTCTCTAAAATCTTGTATCTCTGAGGACGACGGCTTCCTTATCAGCAGGAAGCAGATGGTTTGCAAAAACGCGCCATAATCAACTACATGCTGGGCTGACAGGTCCCACATTCTCAGTGTTTCCGTCGCAGCTCAAGGTGCATTTCTCCGATTTAGGACCACAGGATGGTGGATCTTCGCTCACTGTGGGCTTCGGTACCTCCTCGATCATCTGGGCCCTGTATTGATCCTGAAGAGCCCGGTGGTTGAGATCCAGTGTGAAGATCCCAGCGTCGAATTTTGTGGCATTCCTGATTTCCAGCTCCGCGGTTCTGGTGTTCAAAGTTGTCCGGCCTTTAAGCCTTGAATAATAAACCACATCCAGTTTGTCTTTCACCCATTCGCACACCAAGTTCCCGTCCAGCTTCCAGGTGATGTCCCGCATTTCCTCTGAGATGGACGGATTCAGCCGCAGCTCCGCTCCTTCCTTGAAGTACAGCGACGTGACGGTGAAGGAGAAACGCTGAGGCGCCGCTAAAAGCAGCGAGAAGAACCGGAAAGTTGTTTCTTTCTGCATGTTGGCTTCAGGAACAACGAGGTTCTGCTCAACTCTGAGCAAACCAAATACTTCGGTCCAACTTTAAACCGATTTCAAAATCCAAATGGCGGATTAGATTTCGGTTACGATTTTAAGGTATGTCCTGTAACACCCTATCGTGTTGCCAGATCTTTCTGAAGATTTGAAAAGAAGACGTCAAACTTGGTTAACCAAAACATGCTGAACAAGAAACACGTCGATGAGCCCATGAAGTTTTTTTCATTTAATCATTTAATTGATCCAACCAGGTAAAACCCCCATTGATATCAACATCTCAGTTACAGGAGTGACCTGGAGAAACGAAGAAGAAATACGGAAACACCACCAATCTGGCAACAACACATCCGCTCCGGTTCCCCTGAGAAGAACAAACTGAGCGTTTTCTTTGTAAAAAAAAAAAAGCTGCAAAGTCCTACCTTGATGCCATGATCATATCCCACATTTTATGTTGCATATCATCCTGGTCTCAGGATAAGATAAGATTAGATTAGATTAACTTTATTAATCCCGAAGGAAATTATTGTGCCAGAGTTACAGAAAATATAACAGTAATAAATAATAAAAAGAAAAAGGCAGAATTAGAAATAAAAATAAACTATAAACTATAAGGTGTCTCAGTGAAACTATAAAGTCTCTTAGTAAACAAGTGATACAACTCTAAGTGTCTTAGTAACAAGTGAGGTAAGGAGTGCACAATAGTATGATGAAAGGAAAAATTGTAGTGTAGCTGTTATGAAATGAAATATTGCACAGTGAAATGAAATATCGCAAAGTTGTTCTAATCTTATCTTATCTTATCTTATCTTAGCCTGAGACCAGGATGATATGCAATATAAAATGTGGGATATGATCATGGCATCAAGGTAGGACTTTGCAGCTTCTAGTGATAGCGCGTTCCTGATATGTTGGAAGTTCGAAATGTTAAACTTCAAGGCATTACAGGTCTTTTTAATATGATTTTTAAAACTAAGTGAAGGGTCCAATATGACACCTAGATATTTGACCTCTTCAGCGTTTTTGATCATATGGTTACTTACTTGAATATTTGAGAAGACATTCTGAGTTTTTTTGTTTGAGAAACACATTGTGAGCGTTTTCTCAGTGTTCAATGCAAGGCATGAGTTGTTGAGCCACTCTAGTGCATTTGCCATCGTGATGGATAGTTTGGCAGCAACAGAATTAGCATCAGAACCGTGCGCAAAAAAGACCGTATCATCAGCATACATTAAGATTTCTACATCGCTGCAGATGGAGGGCAGGTCATTCATGTATAGACTGAAAAGTAATGGCCCTCGAACGGACCCTTGGGGCAGGCCTGTTGTACAGGCTGTAAACGGTGAGGTTTTAGTTTTTATTTTGACGCATTGATAACGGTTCGCTAGGTATGATTGAAACCAATTCGTGGTATTTGCTGATAAGTGAAAATTGTGCATTTTGGACAAAAGCATAGAGTGGTTTACTGTTTCAAATGCCTTGCGAAGATCCAGAAAGACGGCCCCGACCACCCCTCCTTTGTCAAGACTGGATTTGATCAGCTCGAGGAAATAGCAGCATGTTGTGTCAGTGGAATGGTTTGATCGGAAGCCAAACTGCATAGGATGTAACATGTTTCCATTGTCCAGGTGATCAATCAGCTGTTCAGCAACAATTTTTTCAATAACTTTTGAGACAACTGGGAGGATGCCAATCGGTCTGTAGTTCTTAATGTCTTTACAGTTTCCAGCTTTAAAAATAGGTGTCATGTGTGTGACGGCAGGTGAGGAAACAGGACACACTCTCTCCTGGACACTCACAAACGCTCACATCTGTCTTCAGTCTGGCTTCCACGACTGTTAAATGCAGGTCATTTACATTCAAAAAAATCTCAAACCGGCCACAAACACTACAGCCTGCTGTTACCTTGGCAACAAAGCTATTTCAACACAGGTAAATAAGGAGTACGGCTTGGTCGACTAAATCTGCAATGACAGGGTTCTGTGCCGTCCACAGAAAAATATTGGGCAAATTCCGTGTCATTTTGTCTACCTTTCCTTTGGGCCGCTCCCTGCTGGAGTCGCCACAGCCAATCATCTTCCTCCATGTAATTCCCGCCAATCCAGTCACTTCCTGTCCTTTCCCTCCATCCAATCGTCCTTCCACCCAGATCTTCGAAGTCAGCTGTGCATTGAAGCCAAATGGCTTTTTAGAACTAAAGCAAAAGCCAAACCCTCCACCTCCGCTTTGCTTGTCAAAAAGTCACATTACCAGGATGGCAAGCATCAGTCCAGCCGCATTTTCTTCCATGGGTTTGGAGACTTTTTTTCTGCATGTTTTTGTTTGGTTATTTGTGTTTGTTTTTTTGTCCTTGTCTACAAAACACAGGCGTCCTTCTCCCTGAGGAGAGACATGAGGTCCAAACAGGTCGTCTCCTCTGTGCTACGAGGTCAAAGTCTCAGTTTTACAGTTCATTCTCGCCTGGGTTACTGAGCGGGTTTACTTCCGCCTTGGTTGCTTCAGGACTATTTTCCCTCACAGTCCTTCCACTCAAACATGTACTGATTTTTTGATGGAAACATTTTCGTTTCCAAATTATGAAAACAACCAAACACAAAACCCCCAACACCACAAACACCACCAACACCCAAACCCAATATACAGGTGGAAGGAATAAAGGGTTCTGCAAGGGGTCGCTCCATTTCTGACTGACTGGGTTCTTCAGCCTGCAGGAGAACTTCTCAGCCTTCTGGATGCTGTTGCCATTGTAGACGGTGATGTCTTTCCTCTCAATATCCCACTCATCATCTCCCAGTCTCCACAGGTAGCTGACAGGTCCCACATTCTCAGTGTTTGCGTCGCAGCTCAAGGTGCATTTCTCCGATTCAGGACCACAGGATGGTGGACCGATGCTCACCGTGGGCTTCGGTACCTCCTCGATTATCTGCACCCTGTATTGATCCTGGAAAACCTTGTAGTTGAACTCCAGTGTGAAGATCCCAGCGTCTTCTTTAGTGGCATTCCTGATTTCCAGCTCCGCGGTTCTGGTGTTCAAGGTTGTCCGGCCTTCAAACCTCCGATAACAAACCACATCCAGTTTGTCTTTCACCCACTCGCACACTGGATTCCCGTCCACCAACCATCCAATGGCCAAGATCTCCTCTAAGATGGACGGATTCAGCCGTAGCTCCGCCCCTTCCTTGAAGTACAGCGACGTGACGGTGAAGGAGAAACCCCGAGGCACCGTTAAAAGCAGTGAGAAGAACCAGAAGGCTGTTTGTTTCTCCATGTTGGCTTCAGGAACACCGAGGTTCTGCTCAACTCTGAGCAAACCCAATACTTCAGTCTAACTGAAGTATCAAAATGTACAGTCTTCTAACTGAAGTAAACCGTTTCCGAACACATTAGATCCCTAAATACGAGGTTTTAGCGCTGTTTTTTTTTTAGGATCCGGGTTGAACGGAAGTTTTTCCTGCCACACCGTATCATGTTGCCAGATCATTCTGACGATTTGAAAAAAAGACGCCAAACTTGTTAAAACCGAAACGTGCTGAACGAGAAACACGTCAATGAGCCCATGAAGTTTTTTTCATTTAATCATTTAATTGATCCAACCAGATAAAAACCCCATTGATATCAACATCTCAATCACAGCGGTGACCTGAGAAAAGAAGAAGAAATACGAAAACACCACCAATCTGGCAACAACACATCCGCTACGGTTCTCCTGAGAAGAACAAACTGAGCCTTTTCTTTGTAAAAAAAAAAAAAACAAATTGAAATGCAGGGAGAAAACACTAACACGCACAAACAATCTTGGCCTTTAACTAAATGTGTAGTTTTTTTAAAATCTTTAACCTCCGAAAGCCACAAAACCCTTTAGACGCGTCAAGCGAAGATGGTTACTGTGGTTCCAACTTCGAACAGGAACAAGTCCAGAAAGATGTGTTACTTTTAACCTTCATGCTGGATATAAAACAACAATGAGTGTGTTGCATTCATGAAATTAATCTGAAATAAAAAGCGTTGAAAGGACCGCGTCTGAGTAACTTCTCTGCAAGGACTATATATATGGCACCTGAGTGGTACGTAACGGTGACGTAAGCCGGTTCCCCACCAATCAGGACACACATAATTGGTGCGTCAATTATAATGACGCACCAAACCGTACAACCACAGTTACCCCAACTATCACTCGAGGGAATCTCAAGTCTGGATAGAAAGTGCAGCAACTCCTTTATTAGGAAATGTTTTACAGAAAACTTATTCCCTGGACGTCAAAACAAAAATAATATTTTGAAGAAATTTGATAAGGAATCGATTGCCACGCTGCTAACTATGTATCTGACTCTACCCATAGCCCCCAAGGCAAAAGAGACCCACTTCAAAATTATGAATGACATCTATCCATCGAAGGAATTATCGAGGGCACTTCAATACTGAAGATAATATACTTTTTGTGAAGACAACATTGAAACTACTGACCATTTATTTTCTCATGCAAAAAAGTACAAGGCTTTTGGGCTAAAACTCTAAAATGGGTTAAAGACAATTTTTCATCGTCACCAGTTTTCTTCTCAAGAGATGACATTACATTTGGTTTACTTTTAAGCAACAAAAGAGATGAACTATGGGTCAGTGTCATTTTAGGCCTGGCCAAGTTCTTCATGTACAAACACAGAATGCAAAAGTGTTCCTCCAATTTTACGTTCTTTATAAACCATTTTGAATTATATAAAAAATCCTCAAAACTTATTGAAAAGTCTAAAAACCAAAAAATATACAGTTTGATGTCTGAGATTCCTTGTGAACCAGCAAGTTAAATACATATTATATTCCCCTTGCAATTTTTTAATGCTTTTTTTTTCAATTTATTTAATTATCTTATTTTATTTTTCTTTATTTTTCTTCTAGCATTGAACATTTCTCAAAAACCTTTAATACTGTTAATTCGTACAGTTAAGGGATTACATTGTTAAAATTTGTGCGAGATATACGCGTGGGAACGCATCACGTGATGGCAAAGGTGCACCCAACTTTGTATTTTTCCACTAACACCCCCAATGCACTAGCAATGACGAATCCCAGAAGGCCTGGAGGCCCAGTTCATGACACGGCCTGGCACCTAGTTGACCTCTTCCAAAGGGTGTGAAAAACAACTCCATATTAGGAAGAAATCTTGACCCTCCAGATAGTGGTATAAATTACAGCCACTCTTTGGAGTTGGGGCCGAAATCTCCTCATCTGCACATCCGACTGGACGCGCCTCAGCGGACGTCTAGAGAGGGCGAACGATCCCCTCGGGGTGACATTCATTTCGGCCCGGGAATTCTCGTAAGTGTATTTCTTGACCTCTAATAAACCACTCATTGCTTAAACAGTTCCTGATAGTGCTAATGTTTTTCTTGGATCACATCTGAACACACCGGGACAACAAAGTCCGGTCCCGTGGTGGAGGCCGCAAAAACGGACAAATTGGTGACCCCGACGTGATCATCAAATGATGTGATGGTCAACTAACGTGATCCTACTGACGTGATTCTCAGCAGGAGAAAAGCTGGCTTGAAGGTATTCGAGGACGGGAAACCGTTGATTCCACACAGCGTGCACGACTAAAGGTAAGCAGTTTCCTTTTCTAAAAACTGCGATTGGATATTTTAAACTATTGGAATCGGCGGGTGACCGTAATCTGATACAGAGTAGAGCTTGGAATTGGAAAAAATAAGAAAGAAATTGAAATTAATCAGATAAAGAAACAAAGAGAAACTGGAACTGGTTAAGCAAAGTGGAGAGAGGGGAAATTGTGTGGGATCCAGAGTTATTGAAAAAAAAAAAAGAGAAGTTGAGGTTGAGAGAACCTCCGCACAACAATTTCCTTCGGGATTAATAAAGTTAATCTAATCTAATCTTATCTTAGCCTGAGACCAGGATGATATGCAATATAAAATGTGGGATATGATCATGGCATCAAGGTAGGACTTTGCAGCTTCTAGTGATAGCGCGTTCCTGATATGTCGGAAGTTCGAAATGTTAAACTTCAAGGCATTACAGGTCTTTTTAATATGATTTTTAAAACTAAGGGTCCAATATGACACCTAGATATTTGACCTCTGCAGCGTTTTTGATCATATGGTTATTTACTTGAATATTTGGGAAGACATTCTGAGTTTTTTTGTTTGAGAAACACATTGTGAGCGTTTTCTCAGTGTTCAATGCAAGGCATGAGTTGTTGAGCCACTCTAGTGCATTTGCCATCATGATGGATAGTTTGGCAGCAACAGAATTAGCATCAGAACTGTGCGCAAAAAAGACCGTATCATCAGCATACATTAAGATTTCTACATCGCTGCAGATGGAGGGCAGGTCATTCATGTATAGACTGAAAAGTAATGGCCCTCGAACGGACCCTTGGGGCAGGCCTGTTGTACAGGCTGTAAACGGTGAGGTTTTAGTTTTTATTTTGACGCATTGATAACGGTTCGCTAGGTATGATTGAAACCAATTCGTGGTATTTGCTGATAAGTGAAAATTGTGCATTTTGGACAAAAGCATAGAGTGGTTTACTGTTTCAAATGCCTTGCGAAGATCCAGAAAGACGGCCCCGACCACCCCTCCTTTGTCAAGACTGGATTTGATCAGCTCGAGGAAATAGCAGCATGTTGTGTCGGTGGAATGGTTTGATCGGAAGCCAAACTGCATAGGATGTAACATGTTTCCATTGTCCAGGTGATCAATCAGCTGTTCAGCAACAATTTTTTCAATAACTTTTGAGACAACTGGGAGGATGCCAATCGGTCTGTAGTTCTTAATGTCTTTACAGTTTCCAGCTTTAAAAATAGGTGTCATGTGTGTGACGGCAGGTGAGGAAACAGGACACACTCTCTCCTGGACACTCACAAACGCTCACGTCTGTCTTCAGTCTGGCTTCCACGACTGTTAAATGCAGGTCATTTACATTCAAAAAAATCTCAAACCGGCCACAAACACTACAGCCTGCTGTTACCTTGGCAACAAAGCTATTTCAACACAGGTAAATAAGGAGTACGGCTTGGTCGACTAAATCTGCAGTGACAGGGTTCTGTGCCGTCCAAAGAAAAATATTGGGCAAATTCCGTGTCATTTTGTCTACCTTTCCTTTGGGCCGCTCCCTGCTGGAGTCGCCACAGCCAATCATCTTCCTCCATGTAATTCCCGCCAATCCAGTCACTTCCTGTCCTTTCCCTCCATCCAATCGTCCTTCCACCCAGATCTTCGAAGTCAGCTGTGCATTGAAGCCAAATGGCTTTTTAGAACTAAAGCAAAAGCCAAACCCTCCACCTCCGCTTTGCTTGTCAAAAAGTCACATTACCAGGATGGCAAGCATCAGTCCAGCCGCATTTTCTTCCATGGGTTTTGAGACTTTTTTTCTGCATGTTTTTGTTTGGTTATTTGTGTTTGTTTTTTTGTCCTTGTCTACAAAACACGGGCGTCCTTCTCCCTGAGGAGAGACATGAGGTCCAAACAGGTCGTCTCCTCTGTGCTACGAGGTCAAAGTCTGTCCAGCTCAGTCTCGCCTGGGTTACTGAGCGGTTCTCCTTCCATCCGGGTTACTTCGGGACTATTTTCCCTCACAGTCCTTCCACTCAAACATGTACTGATTTTTTGGTGGAAATATTTTCGTTTCCAAATTGCGAAAACAACCAAACACAAAACCACCAACACCACCAACACCCAAACCCAATATACAGCTGGAAGGAATAAAGGGTTCTGCAAGGGGTCGCTCCATTTCTGACTGACTGGGTTCTTCAGCCTGCAGGAGAACTTCTCAACCTTCTGGATCATGTTGCCGTTGTAGACGGTGATGTCTTTGCTCTCAATATCCCACATATCTCAATATGCTCACCGTGGGCTTCGGTACCTCCTCGATCATCTGGACCCTGTATTGATCCTGAAGAACCCGGTTGTTGAGCTCCAGTGTGAAGATCCCAGCGTCGTATTTAGTGGCATTCCTGATTTCCAGCTCCCCAGAACTGATGTTCAAGGTTGTCCGGCCCTTAAAGCTCCGATAATAAACCACATCCAGTTTGTCTTTCACCCACTCGCACACCAGGTTCCTGTCCAGCTTCCAGGTGATGTCCCAGATCTTCTCTGAGATGGACGGATTCAGCCGCAGCTCTGCTCCTTCCTTGAAGTACAGCGACGTGACAGTGAAGGAGAAACACTGAGGCGCCGCTAAAAGCAGCGAGAAGAACCGGAAGGCTGTTTGTTTCTCCATGTTGGCTTCAGGAACACCGAGGTTCTGCTCAACTCTGTAAAATCCAGCAGTCTCTGAGTAACTTCTGTGGTTGGAGTGTGCAGTGCACCATGGAGAAGAGAGAAGAACCAGGTCCCGATCGCAGTGACTTTCTATCCTTCTTCTCCAAACAGCAGTGTTGTTCGGTGGGTCCTCCAGTCGCCTGTCCAAGCACAACTCATAAAAACCCACCCAGATCCAGAAGGAAACCAGTCAGAATAAACAGGAAAACCATCAGGAGAATACAAAGGTTTCCAAGGGAACGAAATCTGCAGGACGGCCCTCCCATATACACTGTGTTCCAGCGAAAGGGCGGAAAATGAAACGAATACAGAGAAATCACTCCAGTTTCAAATGAAACACACCACCGGGACAATTTCTACAATCGGTTAAATCACGACAAGCTCTGTTTCTTTGTGTCTAAAGTCCTCCTTGTTCCCTGTCAGCTGTCAAAGTCTCTCAGTCGTCTCTGGATTTCAGGACCCACTGTTTCTCTTTAAGGACTCTTTTTCTCTTTCAGGACTTTTTACTAAGCTGATGCCCCAGATCAGGTTGGCAGCAAGTTAGGCCATGCAGTGTGTGTGTGTGTGTGTGTGTGTACGTTTGTCTGTCTCTGTCAAAAAAAAAAACCAAAAAAACCCTCACTAACCCAAGCTTACTGTGGGCATCGTGTATTTGCAAGTGTATTTGCAGTCCCTATGTCCTCTATTGTAAGTCGCTTTGGATAAAAGCGTCTGCCAAATGCAATGTAATGTAATGTAATTGCATTGAATTTCTTATTCTTCCTTCATCCTACTATTATCTATTACTGTTATGTTTTTGCTGTAAACTCTGGCACAACAATTTCCTTCGGGATAAATAAAGTTGTTCTCATTCTCTTTCTCTCGTGAAAATGTTTCTATGGACCGGTGAGAGGCGCAGGGGTTCAAATGATAAGAACTTATCACTTCACAGTATTCAATCAGTAACATGAGAGGGAGGTGATATCTCACGGTCACACTGATGTTCTGCAGTGAGGATGCAGAGCTGTTTTTTCTGTTCAGTCGTTCCACGAGCCCATCGCTCTGAGGATGCAAAGGAGCAGTTCCAGACAAACTTTACAAACAAGCCTTTAGTTGCAGGTGAACGCCCAGAAACCTCATCCCACTCCGACGTATCCTCCGACGGGAGGGGTTCAATGAGTTGCAGTGGTTGGTAAACAAGCGCTTCTTTTATCAGAACACTTACATCCAAAAACCTACGACGACAGAAGCTCAAAAAACATTACCTTCACGCCTCCCGAACACTCTCGCACCTGCACACCCCGCTCTGTCAGCCAAAACACATTCACAGCCAGTAAGAAATAACAGAACTCTGAACATTCCTCTCAACAGCACTGCAGGACGTTTTAGTTAGAGAAACACCCTGGTGATGGTAAACGTCTGTTTACGCCACACGAGCCTGCAATATAACAAACTGCTCACATCAATTCCTTGTGTATAAAAAAAAGAAACAGAATTTATTGCACAACAAAAAACACCCACATCATTCACGGCAATCACGAAATCACACAGAAAACAAGCATCAACATAAATACAACATTTGTGACTCGCTACAATATGTACTATATACTGCTCAGAAAAATAAAGGGAACAGTAAAACAACATGATGAAACTCCAAGTCGAACGCACTTGTGTGAAATCAAACTGTCCACTTAGGAAGAAACACTGATTAATTTTGACTCGTTTTCAGGACGTTACATCAACGTTGGATCAGCCTGTCGTGTGTTTACCCACTAACATTTTGATTCCAGACCTCAATGGGTTCATCAATTTGATTTCTATTGATCATTTCTGTGTGATTTGTTGTCGGCACATTCAACTGCGTAAAGAACAAAATATTTGATAATAATATTTCATTCATCAAGATCTAGGATGCTTTTTTGTCGTGTTCCCTTGATTTTTTTGAGCCGTGAGTATAGAGTGCATCGGAAAAAAGCAGTCTTTAACACACACACGCTCATACTTCAGCGTGGGTGAAAGGGATGGGGGCCGGCGTTACTGGGTCTTCAGCGCCCTCTAGCGGTGAGAGCTGGAACTGCAGGCGTGTGTGGCGGCGGGTGAGGAAACAGGACACACTCTTTCCTGGTCGCTCACAAACGCTCACCTCTTTCTTCAGTCTGGCTTCAACGACTCCTTCCCGTAGCTCCATTGTGTGTCTCATCAGCTTCATTTGTCAGAAGAACATCTCCCTTGTTCTTCACCATGGCCACCAGCACACCTCAAACATCTGCAGCTCAGTTGTTTTTTTAAGTGTAATTCTAAATTTAGAGCATGTTGATTTTGGAACATCGACATAAAAACATGTAGAATGTTCGTGTCTTTTCTGAGGGGAAACTGAAAGAGCTTGCCTTAAGAAGGACGGGCACATGGAGATGAATAAAACAACAAACAAATTTAAACAGTGGAGTTGCGAGAGTGTGTGGGCTGGCGCATGCGCACAACTCCAGAAGTGGCGGTACCACATGACGTCATCCTCCTCGGTCCACAGCGGTGTTGCCAGATAATCCTGACAATGAGAAAAAACCCTTCCTGAAACCTGACTGCAAACCGGGTAATACAGAAACATGCTGAACAGGAAACGCGTCAGGAGACGCAAGAAGATCTTTTAATTCATTCATTGTATTTTTTCAAGCATTCAAATCGGTAATCTCTTTCAGGAGTGACCTGGACATGAGAGGACGAAAGGAGGAAACACCACCAATCTGGCAACAAGCTCTTTTTGTGAACATCTGACACATTGTTGGGAAACTCTGAAGCAGCCCGCTGGTGAAAAAGAATAAAAACACCAGCAGTAAAATATATTTCTGGCGATGACACAGTGAAGAGGACATGAAGAAGAAGGAAGGATGAAAAGTAACTATGTGTGAGTTCAGTGTCTGTTGATGGAAGAAGCTTCAAATGATGAAATCATTCAAATTCAACCACACAGTTCATCCTTGTCACTTCATGGTATGAGCTTTGTCATGTTTGACACACACACACACAGACACACACACACACACACACACACAAAGTGCTCAAATGTCAAAAATGTGCAACACGAGAGACAGCAGTGTGGAAATGTCAGTATCTCTACTTCTTTGTAGAGACTTGGTTACTGAGCTGTTCTCCTTCCTTCAGGATGACTTGAGGATCTTCTGAACCATTTTCCTTCTCAGTCCTTCCTCTGAAACATCTACTGATCCACGGCCGTGACGGTCGGGTCCGGCTGAGCCGGATGGGGCGCCGTAGATGAAGTTGAATCGCAAACCTCACCTGATTCAGACATGCTCGGTTCGGGGTCACCAATGTGGCGTCTCAAAGACGAAATAATGGTGGAGGCGTAGAGGAGTTCGGTTCTTTAATTTTAAACACCAACAAAATACAACTGGAACTTGAACATCCGGGATCAACTTAATATACACGGCTTAAATCAGGTACTCTGATATCCGTCTGGTCCACAAAATCTTCCATAACGCCGCCCCGCCTCCTCTTAACCCTCTCAGGCTCAAATTAAGTTGTAGTTGCAGGAAAAATCTGATATTTGGCTGTCGCAAATCTGCAACATCTGCCTGGAGAAGGTTAAAAACTACATCAAGCCTCGCTCCCAACTCACAAGTCGAGTGCTAAGGTCGGTGTCTAGAGGAGACTGCAATGTTCCTAAGAGAAAGTCTGCTTTTTCCTGTAAAGCCATAAAAGAATGGAATGTGCTTCCAGAAAATCTTAAGAACATGACTGATTTTCACACCTTTACACATGTTGTTAAAAATTGGATTCTGCAGCACCAAACATGCTCACACTAACAATACCAGACGGGTCCCAGATGACCAAAGTCATAATATTACAACAATATCACAACAATAGCACTTTCAACTTGCAAAATACATATTTGATTGCCTGTTTATATATTATATAGTTATTTTATTGCCTATCTGTACATTTTATATATATTGTCTATTTTGCACAGTTTTATATTTGTATTGTCCAGGACTACAGATGGAAATTAGCTATGAGCTACAATCTAGTACAAACATCTCTGCCTCTGTGCTTAATGTAATTGTACACTGTCCTAATAAACTTCTAAACAAACAAACAAACCACGCGCAACGACTCCCGGGAAGAAAAATTGGAGCCTTTTTCTTTATAAAAATAAATAGAAATGCAAGGAGAAAACACACAAACACACAATCTTGGCCTTCAACTAATCGTTTGTTCGTCTTAAAATCTTTAACCTCCAAGAGCCACAAAACCCTTTAGACACGTCAAGTGAAGATGGTTACTGTGGTTTGTCCGTTTTTGCGGCCTCCGCCACGGGACAGGACCTTGTTGTCCCGGTGTGTTCAGATGTGACAAAGTTGGGTGCACTTTTGCCATCACGTGATGCGTTCCCACGCAAAAAGACGCTGAAAGTTCCCGTCAAAGAAAATACGGAGCATCTTCTTGAGTCCTTCTCATATTTAGAAAAAGTGTGTGTGAGAGTGTGTTTACCCGTGCAGACCTTCCTCTGAAAACTCTCCCGACCTCTTTAAGGATATTTCCTATTCTAAAAAAAGTCAAATATGTGTGTGTGCGTCGGTGAATGGGACGGGGCCGCCGTCACTGAGCCTCCAGCGCCCTGTAGCGGAGGAATGAAGCTGATGAAACACACAGTGGAGCTATGGGGAGGAGACCTGGAAGCCAGACTGAAGATGGAGGTGAGCGTTTGTGAGGGGCCAGAAAAGAGTGTGTTCTGTTTCCTCACTTAACGTAACACATCGGTACCAGTCCTATCGGCTGATCCCCAAGACGAAAACTTTCCCAACCGACCGCGTTGAGGGGCAATCCGAGTCCAGAAATCAATATGGAGAAAAGCGGAAACAAAATAAAAAAAGTGGAGGAAAGAAAGGCGCATGCGCACAACTCCACATGAGACGGCGACACTGTTACGTCATCCTGGCGACTCGTAGAAATAAGTTTAAACGGGACCGCAAACTGAGTGTAACAGAAACATTTTGAACATGAAACACATCCCTTAGCCCACAAGGTTATTAGTCATCTATCGATTGTGTTCATTTTGGGACATGTGGACAAGAAAACACCATAAAAATTCAATGCATTCTTATCAAAAATAGAAGGTCCGTGTTTAAAAAAGAAGACTACAATCCAAGGGCATAACAAACACACACACACGTAAATGCTGTGATATACAAAAGGCGGCGTCTGCTGCTACGTCAAAGAGTCTAGGCGGAGTTTGGAAGCGGTTCTCCTTCCTTCAGGGGTACTTGAGGACCTTCTAAACCATTTTCCTTCGCAGTCTTTCTTCTGAAACATCTACTGATCCGTTCGTGGATGGATTTCCGTCCCTTGATTGCTAAAACAACCAAAACAGAAACGCAGATCAAACCCAAACCCAAAGCCACCACCCAATATGGAGGTGGAAGGAATAAAGGGTTCTGCAAGGGGTCGCTCCATTTCTGACTGACTGGGTTCTTCAGCCTGCAGGAGAACTTCTCAACCTTCTGGATGATGTTGTTGTTGGAGACAGTGATGTCTTTTGTATCATTCTCCAGTTGAACATCTCCCAGTCTCCACAGGTAGCTGACAGGTCCCACATTCTCAGTGTTTGCGTCGCAGCTCAAGGTGCATTTCTCCGATTTAGGACCACAGGATGGTGGATCGACGCTCACCGTGGGCTTCGGTACCTCCTCGATCATCTGGACCCTGTATTGATCCTGAAGAGCCCGGCGGTTGAACTCCAGTGTGAAGTTCCCAGCGTCGTATTTAGTGGCATTCCTGATTTCCAGCTCCCCAGAACTGAGGTTCAAGGTTGTCCGGCCCTTAAAGCTCCGATAACAAACCACATCCAGTTTGTCTTTCACCCACTCGCACACCAGGTTCCCGTCCAGCTTCCACGTGATGTCTCGCATTTCCTCAAAGATGGACGGATTCAGCCGCAGCTCCGCTCCTTCCTTGAAGTACAGCGACGTGACGGTGAAGGAGAAACACTGAGGCGCCGCTAAAAGCAGCGAGAAGAACCGGAAAGTTGTTTCTTTCTGCATGTTGGCTTCAGGAACAACGAGGTTCTGCTCAACTCTGAGCAAACCAAATACTTCGGTCCAACTTTAAACCGATTTCAAAATCCAAATGGCGGGTTAAATTTCGGTTACGATTTTAAGGTCTTTCCTGTAACACCCTATCGTGTTGCCAGATCTTTCTGAAGATTTGAAAAGAAGACGCCAAACTTGGTTAACCAAAACATGCTGAACAAGAAACACGTCGATGAGCCCATGAAGTTTTTTTCATTTAATCATTTAATTGATCCAACCAGGTAAAACCCCCATTGATATCAACATCTCAGTTACAGGAGTGACCTGGAGAAACGAAGAAGAAATACGGAAACACCACCAATCTGGCAACAACACATCCGCTCCGGTTCCCCTGAGAAGAACAAACTGAGCGTTTTCTTTGTAAAAAAAAAAAAAAAAAAAAAAAAGCTGCAAAGTCCTACCTTGATGCCATGATCATATCCCACATTTTATGTTGCATATCATCCTGGTCTCAGGATAAGATAAGATTAGATTAGATTAACTTTATTAATCCCGAAGGAAATTATTGTGCCAGAGTTACAGAAAATATAACAGTAATAAATGATAAAAAGAAAAAGGCAGAATTAGAAATAAAAATAAACTATAAACTATAAAGTGTCTCAGTGAAACAATAAAGTCTCTTAGTAAACAAGTGATACAACTCTAAGTGTCTTAGTAACAAGTGAGGTAAGGAGTGCACAATAGTATGATGAAAGGAAAAATTGTAGTGTAGCTGTTATGAAATGAAATATTGCACAGTGAAATGAAATAGTTGAAATGAAATAATGAAATGAAAGTTGTTCTAATCTTATCTTATCTTATCTTATCTTAGCCTGAGACCAGGATGATATGCAACATAAAATGTGGGAAATGATCATGGCATCAAGGTAGGACTTTGCAGCTTCTAGTGATAGCGCGTTCCTGATATGTCGGAAGTTCGAAATGTTAAACTTCAAGGCATTACAGGTCTTTTTAATATGATTTTTAAAACTAAGGGTCCAATATGACACCTAGATATTTGACCTCTGCAGCGTTTTTGATCATATGGTTATTTACTTGAATATTTGGGAAGACATTCTGAGTTTTTTTTGTTTGAGAAACACATTGTGAGCGTTTTCTCAGTGTTCAATGCAAGGCATGAGTTGTTGAGCCACTCTAGTGCATTTGCCATCGTGATGGATAGTTTGGCAGCAACAGAATTAGCATCAGAACTGTGCGCAAAAAAGACCGTATCATCAGCATACATTAAGATTTCTACATCGCTGCAGATGGAGGGCAGGTCATTCATGTATAGACTGAAAAGTAATGGCCCTCGAACGGACCCTTGGGGCAGGCCTGTTGTACAGGCTGTAAACGGTGAGGTTTTAGTTTTTATTTTGACGCATTGATAACGGTTCGCTAGGTATGATTGAAACCAATTCGTGGTATTTGCTGATAAGTGAAAATTGTGCATTTTGGACAAAAGCATAGAGTGGTTTACTGTTTCAAATGCCTTGCGAAGATCCAGAAAGACGGCCCCGACCACCCCTCCTTTGTCAAGACTGGATTTGATCAGCTCGAGGAAATAGCAGCATGTTGTGTCGGTGGAATGGTTTGATCGGAAGTTTCCAGCTTTAAAAATAGGTGTCATGTGTGTGACGGCAGGTGAGGAAACAGGACACACTCTCTCCTGGACACTCACAAACGCTCACGTCTGTCTTCAGTCTGGCTTCCACGACTGTTAAATGCAGGTCATTTACATTCAAAAAAATCTCAAACCGGCCACAAACACTACAGCCTGCTGTTACCTTGGCAACAAAGCTATTTCAACACAGGTAAATAAGGAGTACGGCTTGGTCGACTAAATCTGCAATGACAGGGTTCTGTGCCGTCCAAAGAAAAATATTGGGCAAATTCCGTGTCATTTTGTCTACCTTTCCTTTGGGCCGCTCCCTGCTGGAGTCGCCACAGCCAATCATCTTCCTCCATGTAATTCCCGCCAATCCAGTCACTTCCTGTCCTTTCCCTCCATCCAATCGTCCTTCCACCCAGATCTTCGAAGTCAGCTGTGCATTGAAGCCAACTGGCTTTTTAGAACTAAAGCAAAAGCCAAACCCTCCACCTCCGCTTTGCTTGTCAAAAAGTCACATTACCAGGATGGCAAGCATCAGTCCAGCCGCATTTTCTTCCATGGGTTTTGAGACTTTTTTTCTGCATGTTTTTGTTTGGTTATTTGTGTTTGTTTTTTTGTCCTTGTCTACAAAACACAGGCGTCCTTCTCCCTGAGGAGAGACATGAGGTCCAAACAGGTCGTCTCCTCTGTGCTACGAGGTCAAAGTCTCAGTTTTACAGTTCATTCTCGCCTGGGTTACTGAGCGGGTTTACTTCCGCCTTGGTTGCTTCAGGACTATTTTCCCTCACAGTCCTTCCACTCAAACATGTACTGATTTTTTGATGGAAACATTTTCGTTTCCAAATTACGAAAACAACCAAACACAAAACCCCCAACACCACAAACACCACCAACACCCAAACCCAATATACAGGTGGAAGGAATAAAGGGTTCTGCAAGGGGTCGCTCCATTTCTGACTGACTGGGTTCTTCAGCCTGCAGGAGAACTTCTCAGCCTTCTGGATGCTGTTGCCATTGTAGACAGTGATGTCTTTCCTGTCAATATCCCACTCATCATCTCCCAGTCTCCACAGGTAGCTGACAGGTTCCACATTCTCAGTGTTTCCGTCGCAGCTCAAGGTGCATTTCTCGGATTCAGGACCACAGGATGGTGGACCGATGCTCACCGTGGGCTTCGGTACCTCCTCGATTATCTGCACCCTGTATTGATCCTGGAAAACCTTGTAGTTGAACTCCAGTGTGAAGATCCCAGCGTCTTCTTTAGTGGCATTCCTGATTTCCAGCTCCGCGGTTCTGGTGTTCAAGGTTGTCCGGCCTTCAAACCTCCGATAACAAACCACATCCAGTTTGTCTTTAACCCACTCGCACACCAAGTTCACGTCCACCAACCACGTGATGTCCCAGATCTCCTCTGAGATGGACGGATTCAGCCGCAGCTCCGCTCCTTCCTTGAAGAACAGCGACGTGACGGTGAAGGAGAAACACCGAGGCGCCGCTAAAAGCAGTGAGAAGAACCGGAAGGATGTTTCTTTCTCCATGTTGGCTTCAGGAACACAGGGGTTCTGTTCAACTCTGTGAAACCAGGAAGACTTCAGTGTTTAAGTTCTTTGGCCGGATGTCGACTGGTGATGTTACCTGAGAGGAACAATCAAAGTCTAATCCGTCAACTGCGATCCCTGCTCAAAGGGCCGGGCCGTTATATCCCTCTCATCCAATCAGCGGCGTTGTCAGGCAGGTCAGCCAGTCTGTTGTCCAATCACAACTCAAAAACCTGCAATATTTTAATAAAAACCTGCCCAGATCGTAAAACGAACCCAAACAGATAAAACAGGTTTTACGGGAACGAAGTGCAGGGCGAGGTTTGCATATACAATGCATTCCATCAAAAGGGACGGAAATAAAACAAATAAAGAAATAAATTACTTCAATTAAAAAGCAAACACACACACACACATTCAAATGTTTATCTGACAACAACACGTAAGACGAGAAATCCTGTGAAAACAAGTTCAGCTTTGATTTCTGTTCAGAGTTCACACACTCAAACTCTGACTGTGTTAAACACACATTAGGATCATGGAAATCTGTTAGTTGTTATTAAACACAGAAGCAGCAAAAAGATTTAAAAACACAGAGAATATAATACACACACACACACACACACACACACACACACACACACACACACACGGAGTGCTCTCAGGTCAGCTAACACTTGTGGTGGTTAAAAGTTGGCTCCTTAGCCATGAGATAAAAATCGAGGTTACACGATTTCAAAAATTTCAACTTGCAGAACAAGTTTGATGCATTTCTGTCCCCAAACACCTGAACTGTTTCACTTTCTGTATCACTGGAAGGAATTCTGTCTCTGCTTCTTCAAGTCAGGTTTCTCGGCCTCTCCTGTCACATTGCAAGTCACTTTGGATAAAAGCGTCTGCCAAATGACTGTAATATAACGTCATGTAACATAGAACAACCTTTTCTGTACCAGGGATCAGTTTCATGCATGCATGGCTATCAGACTTTTTAATTCCTCTTCCCTCAGTCACAGGGAATCTCCAAATCTTTGTAGTTAAGACCTTAAAACAGTTCAGACAATTTATATTTCATTGTATTTCTTATTCTTCCTTCATCCTACTATTATCTATTACTGTTATGTTTTTGCTTTAAACTCTGGCACAACAATTTCCTTCGGGATAAATAAAGTTGTTCTCATTCTCATTCTCTCATGAAAATGTTTCTATGGACCGGTGAGAGGCGCAGGGGTTCAAATGATAAGAACTTATCACTTCACAGTATTCAATCAGTAACATGAGAGGGAGGTGATATCTCACGGTCACACTGATGTTCTGCAGTGAGGATGCAGAGCTGTTTTTTCTGTTCGTGCCACCCCACTCTCTCAGCCAAAACACATTCACAGCCAGTAAGAAATAACAGAACTCTGAAATTTCTCCCAACAGCACTGCAGGACGGCTCCAGTTTAGTGTAGCATTTTAGTTAGAGAAACACCCTGGTGATGGTAAACGTCTGTTTAATGAGCACTAGCTGTTGTTGCCACAGCCACGCCACACAAGCCTGCAATATAACAAACTGTTCAGATCAATTCCAGGTAAATTAAAAAAAAAACAAACAGAATTTATTACACAACGAAAAACACCCACATCATTCCCGGCAATCACAATATCACACAGAAAACAAGCATCAACATAAACACACCATTTGTGACTCGCTACAATATGTACTATACACTGCTCAGAAAAATAAAGAGAACACTATAACAACACGATGAAACTCCAAGTCGAACGCACTTGTGTGAAATCAAACTGTCCACTTAGGAAGAAACACGGATTAATTTTGACTCGTTTTCAGGACGTTATATCAACGTTGGATCAGCCTGTCGTGTATTTATCCACTTTCATTTGATTCCAGACCTCAATGGGTTCATCAATTTGATTTCTATTGATCATTTCTGTGTGATTTGTTGTCGGCACATTCAACTGCGTAAAGAACAAAGTATTTGATAATAATATTTCATTCATTCAGATCTAGGATGCTTTTTTTGTGTCCCCTTATTTTTTGAGCAGTGTGTATAGATTGCATCGGAAAAAAAGCAATCTAACACACACACACACACACACACACACTCATACGTCAGTGTGTGTCGTGACGTCACAGCGGCCGCCGCCACTGGGACTACAGCGCCCTCTAGCGGCGACAGTGTGAACTGCCGCTGTGTGACGGAAGGTGAGGAAACAGGACACACTCTTTCCTGGTCGCTCAAAAACGCTCACCTTTGTCTTCAGTCTGGCTTCCACGACTCCTTAGCTCTATTGTGTGTCAGCTTCATTCCTTCGAAGAACATCTCCCTTGTTCTTCACCATGGCCACCAGCACACCTCAAACATCTGCAGCTCTGTTGTTTTTTTAAGCGTAATTCTAAATTTAAAGAGCATGTTGATTTTGTAACATCGACACAAAAACATGTAGAATGTTCGTGTCTTTTCTGAGGGGAAACTGAAAGCGCTTGTCTTAAGAAGGACGGGCACATGGAGATGAATAAAACCATAAACAAATTTAAACGGTGGAGTAGCGCCAGCGTGCTGGCTGGCGCATGCGCACAACTCCAGAGGAGGCGGTGCCATATGACGTCATCCTCCTCAGTCTGACAGCGGTGTTGCCAGATAATCCCGACAATGAGGCAAAAACACTTCCTGAAACCTGACCGCAAACTGAGAAATACAGAAACATGCTGATCAAGAAACACACCAGGAGACCCACGAAGATCTTTTAATTCATTCATTGTATTTATTTAAGCAGGAAAAACTCCATTGAGATCGAAAATCTCTTTCAGGAGTGACCTGGACAAGAGAAGCCGAAAGGCGGAAACACGACCAATCTGGCAACGACACACCGACGATCCTGGGAAACACGTGGAGTTCCTTCTGTGAACATCTGAACATTAATAGTAAACACTGAAGCAGCCCGCTGGGGAAAGAGGAGAAAAACACCAACAGTAATGTATTTCTGGCGATGACACAGTGAAGAGGACATGAAGAAGAAGGAAGGATGAAAAGTAACAACGTGTGAGTTCAGTGTCTGTTGGTGGAAGAAGCTTCAAATGATGAAATCAATCAATTTCAACCACACAGTTCATCCTTTTCACTTCATGGTATGAGCTTTATCATGTTTCACACAAACACTCACACACACACACACACACACACACACAGACACACAGACACACACACACACACACACACACACATTAAGTGCTCAAATGTTAAAAATGTGCAACACGAGAGACAGCAGTGTGGAAATGTCAGTATCTCTACTTCTTTGTAGAGACTTGGTTACTGAGCGGTTCTCCTTCCTTCAGGTTGACTTGAGGATCTTCTGAACCATTTTCCTTCTCAGTCCTTCCTCTGAAACATCTACTGATCCACGGCCGTGACGGTCGGGTCCGGCTGAGCCGGATGGGGCGCCGTAGATGAAGTTGAATCGCAAACCTCACCTGATTCAGACATGCTCAGTTCGGGGTCACCAATGTGGCATTTCAAAGACGAAATAATGGCGGAGGCGTAGAGGAGTTCAGTTCTTTAAATTTAAACACCAACAAAATACAACTGGAACTTGAACATCCGGGATCAACTTAATATACGCGGCTTAAATCAGGTACTCTGATATCCGTCTGGTCCACAAAATCTTCCATAACGCCGCCCCGCCTCCTCTTAAGACCTACATCAAGCCTCGCTCCCAACTCACAAGTCGAGTGCGAAGGTCGGTGTCGAGAGGAGACTGCAATGTTCCTAAGAGAAAGTCTGCTTTTTCCTGTAAAGCCATAAAAGAATGGAATGTGCTTCCAGAAAATCTTAAGAACATGACTGATTTTCACACCTTTACACAGGTTGTTAAAAATTGGATTCTGCAGCACCAAACATGCTCACACTAACAATACCAGACGGGTCCCAGATGACCAAAGTCATAATATTACAACAATATCACAACAATAGCACTTTCAACTTGCAAAATACAATTTGATTGCCTGTTTATATATTGTATAATTATTTTATTGCCTATCTGTACATTTTATATCTTTTGTCTATTTTGCAGTTTTATATTTGTATTGCCCAGGACTACAGATGGAAATTAGCTATGAGCTACAATCTGGTACAAACATCTCTGTCTCTGTGCTTAATGTAATTGTACACTGTCCTAATAAACTTCTAAACAAACAAACAAACCACGCGCGACGACTCCCGGGAAGAAAAATTGGAGCCTTTTTCTTTATAAAAATAAATAGAAATGCAAGGAGAAAACACACAAACACACAATCTTGGCCTTCAACTAATCGTTTGTTCGTCTTAAAATCTTTAACCTCCGAGAGCCACAAAACCCTTTAGACACGTCAAGTGAAGATGGTTACTGTGGTTTGTCCGTTTTTGCGGCCTCCGCCACGGGACCGGACCTTGTTGTCCCGGTGTGTTCAGATGTGATCCAAGAAAAACATCAGAGCTGTCAGGAACTGATTAAGCAATGAGTGGTTAATTAGAGGTCAAGAAATACACTTGCGTGTAATGAATGTCACCGCGAGGGGATCGTTCGCCCTCTCTAGACGTCCGCTGAGCCGCGTCCAGTCGGATGTGCAGATGAGGAGGTTTCGGCCCCACTCTCAGGGAGTGGCAGTGATTTATTCCACTGTCTCGATGGTCAAGGTTACTTCCTAATAAGGAGTTGTTTTTCACACTCTTTGGAAGTGGGCAACTAGGTACCAGGCTGTGTCTTGGACTGGGCCTCCGGGCCTTCGGGATACGTCATTGCTAGTGCACTGGGGGTGTTAGTGGAAAAATACAAAGTCGGGTGCACTTTTGCCATCACGTGATGCATTCCCACGCAAAAAGACGCTGAAAGTTCCCGTCAAAGAAAATACGGAGCATCTTCTTGAGTCCTTCTCATATTTAGAAAAAGTGTGTGTGAGAGTGTGTTTACCCGTGCAGACCTTCCTCTGAAAACTCTCCCGACCTCTTTACGGATATTTCCTATTCTAAAAAAAGTCAAACGTGTGTGTGTGCGTCGGTGAATGGGACAAAGCCGCCGTCACTGAGCCTCCAGCGCCCTGTAGCGGAGGAATGAAGCTGATGAAACACACAGTGGAGCTATGGGGAGGAGACCTGGAAGCCAGACTGAAGATGGAGGTGAGCGTTTGTGAGGGGCCAGAAAAGAGTGTGTTCTGTTTCCTCACCTAACGTAATACACACACCATACATATCTGCTGCAGTTCGCACTCCAACCGCTAGAGGGAGCTCAGAGCCGGCGGCCCCGTCACATTCTGCTGAATCACTTGGTGATTCAGTTACGACACATGTTACGTCTCCTGGCGACTCGTCGAAATAAGTTTAAACGGAACCGCAAACTGAGTGTAACAGAAACATTTTGAACATGAAACACATCCCTGAGCCCACAAGGTCATTAGTCATCTATCGATTGTGTTCATTTTGGGACAAGTGGACAAGAAAACACCGTAAAAATTCAATGCATTCTTATCAAAAATAGAAGGTCCGTGTTTAAAAAAGAAGACTACAATCCAAGGGCATAACAAACAAACACACACACACGCAAATGCTGTCGTATAAACAAGGCAGAGTCTGCTGCTATGTCAAAGAGTCTAGGCGGAGTTTGGAAGCGGTTCTCCTTCCTTCAGGGGTACTTGAGGACCTTCTAAACCATTTTCCTTCGCAGTCTTTCTTCTGAAACATCTACTAATCCTTTCGTGGATGGATTTCCGTCCCTTGATTGCTAAAACAACCAAAACAGAAACGCAGATCAAACCCAAAACCAAACCCACCACCCAATATGGAGGTGGAGGGAATAAAGGGTTCTGCAAGGCGTCGCTCCATTTCTGACTGACTGGGTTCTTCAGCCTGCAGGAGAACTTCTCAACCTTCTGGATGATGTTGTTGTTGGAGACGGTGATGTCTTTTGTATCATTCTCCAGTTGAACATCTCCCAGTCTCCACAGGTAGCTGACAGGTCCCACATTCTCAGTGTTTGCGTCGCAGCTCAAGGTGCATTTCTCCGATTCAGGACCACAGGATGGTGGATCGATGCTCACCGTGGGCTTCGGTACCTCCTCGATCATCTGGACCCTGTATTGATCCTGAAGAGCCCAGCGGTTGAACTCCAGTGTGAAGTTCCCAGCGTCGTATTTACTGGCATTCCTGATTTCCAGCTCCCCAGAACTGATATTTACGGTTGTCCGGCCTTTAAAGCTCCGATAACAAACCAAATCCAGTTTGTCTTTCACCCACTCGCACACCAGGTTCCTGTCCAGCTTCCACGTGATGGCCCAGATCTCCTCTGAGATGGACGGATTCAGCCGCAGCTCCGCTCCTTCCTTGAAGTACAGCGACGTGACGGTGAAGGAGAAACACTGAGGCGCCGCTAAAAGCAGCGTGAAGAACCAGAAGGCTGTGTGTTTCTCCATGTTGAACTCCAGGAACGCGCCGACTTACCACCAACTCGTCTGGGAACGACCGTTCAGGCGAGCGAGCCGGCTTCCTGAGGCATCGAAAGGGTTAGCGTGGTTTATTCCTCTTGAAGCTCACACGATTGGGATGGGCGTGGCGTGTTCGGTGACAAAATGTCGACCGCAATGAGTGTTATTCAACACAGAAGCAGTAAAAAGGTTTAAAAACACCAAGAATACACACACACACACAGTGATCTGTGATCATTATCACATCTGATAATGTGCAGTCAACAACTTCTAACCGAAATAACCCGTTTTCTAAAATCTTGTATCTCTGAGGACGACGGCTTCCTTATCAGCAGGAAGCAGATGGTTTGCAAAAACGCGCCATAATCAACTACATGCTGGGCTGACAGGTCCCACATTCTCAGTGTTTCCGTCGCAGCTCAAGGTGCATTTCTCCGATTTAGGACCACAGGATGGTGGATCTACGCTCACCGTGGGCTACGGTACCTCCTCGATCATCTGGGCCCTGTATTGATCCTGAAGAGCCCGGTGGTTGAGATCCAGTGTGAAGATCCCAGCGTCGAATTTAGTGGCATTCCTGATTTCCAGCTCCGCGGTTCTGGTGTTCAAAGTTGTCCGGCCTTTAAGCCTTGAATAACAAACCACATCCAGTTTGTCTTTCACCCATTCGCACACCAAGTTCCCGTCCAGCTTCCAGGTGATGTCCCAGATCTCCTCTGAGATGGACGGATTCAGCCGCAGCTCCGCTCCTTCCTTGAAGTACAGCGACGTGACGGTGAAGGAGAAACACTGAGGCGCCGCTAAAAGCAGCGAGAAGAACCGGAAAGTTGTTTCTTTCTGCATGTTGGCTTCAGGAACAACGAGGTTCTGCTCAACTCTGAGCAAACCAAATACTTCGGTCCAACTTTAAACCGATTTCAAAATCCAAATGGCGGATTAGATTTCGGTTACGATTTTAAGGTATGTCCTGTAACACCCTATCATGTTGCCAGATCTTTCTGAAGATTTGAAAAGAAGACGTCAAACTTGGTTAACCAAAACATGCTGAACAAGAAACACGTCGATGACCCCATGAAGTTTTTTTCATTTAATCATTTAATTGATCCAACCAGGTAAAACCCCCATTGATATCAACATCTCAGTTACAGGAGTGACCTGGAGAAACGAAGAAGAAATACGGAAACACCACCAATCTGGCAACAATACATCCGCTCCGGTTCCCCTGAGAAGAACAAACTGAGCGTTTTCTTTGTAAAAAAAAAAAAGCTGCAAAGTCCTACCTTGATGCCATGATCATATCCCACATTTTATGTTGCATATCATCCTGGTCTCAGGATAAGATAAGATTAGATTAGATTAACTTTATTAATCCCGAAGGAAATTATTGTGCCAGAGTTACAGAAAATATAACAGTAATAAATAATAAAAAGAAAAAGGCAGAATTAGAAATAAAAATAAACTATAAACTATAAAGTGTCTCAGTGAAACTATAAAGTCTCTTAGTAAACAAGTGATACAACTCTAAGTGTCTTAGTAACAAGTGAGGTAAGGAGTGCACAATAGTATGATGAAAGGAAAAATTGTAGTGTAGCTGTTATGAAATGAAATATTGCACAGTGAAATGAAATATCGCAAAGTTGTTCTAATCTTATCTTATCTTATCTTATCTTATCTTAGCCTGAGACCAGGATGATATGCAACATAAAATGTGGGATATGATCATGGCATCAAGGTAGGACTTTGCAGCTTCTAGTGATAGCGCGTTCCTGATATGTTGGAAGTTCGAAATGTTGAACTTCAAGGCATTACAGGTCTTTTTAATATGATTTTTAAAACTAAGTGAAGGGTCCAATATGACACCTAGATATTTGACCTCTTCAGCGTTTTTGATCATATGGTTACTTACTTGAATATTTGGGAAGACATTCTGAGTTTTTTTGTTTGAGAAACACATTGTGAGCGTTTTCTCAGTGTTCAATGCAAGGCATGAGTTGTTGAGCCACTCTAGTGCATTTGCCATCGTGATGGATAGTTTGGCAGCAACAGAATTAGCATCAGAACCGTGCGCAAAAAAGACCGTATCATCAGCATACATTAAGATTTCTACATCGCTGCAGATGGAGGGCAGGTCATTCATGTATAGACTGAAAAGTAATGGCCCTCGAACGGACCCTTGGGGCAGGCCTGTTGTACAGGCTGTAAACGGTGAGGTTTTAGTTTTTATTTTGACGCATTGATAACGGTTCGCTAGGTATGATTGAAACCAATTCGTGGTATTTGCTGATAAGTGAAAATTGTGCATTTTGGACAAAAGCATAGAGTGGTTTACTGTTTCAAATGCCTTGCGAAGATCCAGAAAGACGGCCCCGACCACCCCTCCTTTGTCAAGACTGGATTTGATCAGCTCGAGGAAATAGCAGCATGTTGTGTCGGTGGAATGGTTTGATCGGAAGCCAAACTGCATAGGATGTAACATGTTTCCATTGTCCAGGTGATCAATCAGCTGTTCAGCAACAATTTTTTCAATAACTTTTGAGACAACTGGGAGGATGCCAATCGGTCTGTAGTTCTTAATGTCTTTACAGTTTCCAGCTTTAAAAATAGGTGTCATGTGTGTGACGGAAGGTGAGGAAACAGGACACACTCTCTCCTGGACACTCACAAACGCTCACGTCTGTCTTCAGTCTGGCTTCCACGACTGTTAAATGCAGGTCATTTACATTCAAAAAAATCTCAAACCGGCCAAAAACACTACAGCCTGCTGTTACCTTGGCAACAAAGCTATTTCAACACAGGTAAATAAGGAGTACGGCTTGGTCGACTAAATCTGCAATGACAGGGTTCTGTGCCGTCCAAAGAAAAATATTGGGCAAATTCCGTGTCATTTTGTCTACCTTTCCTTTGGGCCGCTCCCTGCTGGAGTCGCCACAGCCAATCATCTTCCTCCATGTAATTCCCGCCAATCCAGTCACTTCCTGTCCTTTCCCTCCATCCAATCGTCCTTCCACCCAGATCTTCGAAGTCAGCTGTGCATTGAAGCCAACTGGCTTTTTAGAACTAAAGCAAAAGCCAAACCCTCCACCTCCGCTTTGCTTGTCAAAAAGTCACATTACCAGGATGGCAAGCATCAGTCCAGCCGCATTTTCTTCCATGGGTTTTGAGACTTTTTTTCTGCATGTTTTTGTTTGGTTATTTGTGTTTGTTTTTTTGTCCTTGTCTACAAAACACAGGCGTCCTTCTCCCTGAGGAGAGACATGAGGTCCAAACAGGTCGTCTCCTCTGTGCTACGAGGTCAAAGTCTCAGTTTTACAGTTCATTCTCGCCTGGGTTACTGAGCGGGTTTACTTCCGCCTTGGTTGCTTCAGGACTATTTTCCCTCACAGTCCTTCCACTCAAACATGTACTGATTTTTTGATGGAAACATTTTCGTTTCCAAATTACGAAAACAACCAAACACAAAACCCCCAACACCACAAACACCACCAACACCCAAACCCAATATACAGGTGGAAGGAATAAAGGGTTCTGCAAGGGGTCGCTCCATTTCTGACTGACTGGGTTCTTCAGCCTGCAGGAGAACTTCTCAGCCTTCTGGATGCTGTTGCCATTGTAGACAGTGATGTCTTTCCTGTCAATATCCCACTCATCATCTCCCAGTCTCCACAGGTAGCTGACAGGTTCCACATTCTCAGTGTTTCCGTCGCAGCTCAAGGTGCATTTCTCGGATTCAGGACCACAGGATGGTGGACCGATGCTCACCGTGGGCTTCGGTACCTCCTCGATTATCTGCACCCTGTATTGATCCTGGAAAACCTTGTAGTTGAACTCCAGTGTGAAGATCCCAGCGTCTTCTTTAGTGGCATTCCTGATTTCCAGCTCCGCGGTTCTGGTGTTCAAGGTTGTCCGGCCTTCAAACCTCCGATAACAAACCACATCCAGTTTGTCTTTCACCCACTCGCACACTGGATTCCCGTCCATCAACCATCCAATGGCCAAGATCTCCTCTAAGATGGACGGATTCAGCCGCAGCTCCGCCCCTTCCTTGAAGTACAGCGACGTGACGGTGAAGGAGAAACCCCGAGGCACCGTTAAAAGCAGTGAGAAGAACCAGAAGGCTGTTTGTTTCTCCATGTTGGCTTCAGGAACACCGAGGTTCTGCTCAACTCTGAGCAAACCCAATACTTCAGTCTAACTGAAGTATCAAAATGTACAGTCTTCTAACTGAAGTAAACCGTTTCCGAACACATTAGATCCCTAAATACGAGGTTTTAGCGCTGTTTTTTTTTTTAGGATCCGGGTTGAACGGAAGTTTTTCCTGCCACACCGTATCATGTTGCCAGATCATTCTGACGATTTGAAAAAAAGACGCCAAACTTGTTAAAACCGAAACGTGCTGAACGAGAAACACGTCAATGAGCCCATGAAGTTTTTTTCATTTAATCATTTCATTGATCCAACCAGGTAAAACCCCCATTGATATCAACATCTCAATCACAGCAGTGACCTGAGAAAAGAAGAAGAAATACGAAAACACCACCAATCTGGCAACAACACATCCGCTACGGTTCTCCTGAGAAGAACAAACTGAGCCTTTTCTTTGTAAAAAAAAACAAAACAAATTGAAATGCAGGGAGAAAACACTAGCACGCACAAACAATCTTGGCCTTTAACTAAATGTGTAGTTATTTTAAAATCTTTAACCTCCAAAAGCCACAAAACCCTTTAGACGCGTCAAGTGAAGATGGTTACTGTGGTTCCAACTTCGAACAGGAACAAGTCCAGAAAGATGTGTTACTTTTAACCTTCATGCTGGATATAAAACAACAACGAGTGTGTTGCATTCATGAAATTAATCTGAAATAAAAAGCGTTGAAAGGACCGCGTCTGAGTAACTTCTCTGCAAGGACTATATATATGGCACCTGAGTGGTACGTAACGGTGACGTAAGCCGGTTCCCCACCAATCAGGACACACATAATTGGTGCGTCAATTATAATGACGCACCAAACCGTACAACCACAGTTACCCCAACTATCACTCGAGGGAATCTCAAGTCTGGATAGAAAGTGCAGCAACTCCTTTATTAGGAAATGTTTTACAGAAAACTTATTCCCTGGACGTCAAAACAAAAATAATATTTTGAATAAATTTGATAAGGAATCGATTGCCACGCTGCTAACTATGTATCTGACTCTACCCATAGCCCCCAAGGCAAAAGAGACCCACTTCAAAATTATGAATGACATCTATCCATCGAAGGAATTATCGAGGGCACTTTAATATTGAAGGTAATATACTTTTTGTGAAGACAACATTGAAACTACTGACCATTTATTTTCTCATGCAAAAAAGTACAAGGCTTTTGGGCTAAAACTCTAAAATGGGTTAAAGACATTTTTCTTCGTCACCAGTTTTCTTCTCAAGAGATGACATTACATTTGGTTTACTTTTAAGCAACAAAAGAGATGAACTATGTGTCAGTGTCATTTTAGGCCTGGCCAAGTTCTTCATGTACAAACACAGAATGCAAAAGTGTTCCTCCAATTTTACGTTCTTTATAAACCATTTTGAATTGTATAAAAAATCCTCAAAACTTATTGAAAAGTCTAAAAACCAAAAAATATACAGTTTGATGTCTGAGATTCCTTGTGAACCAGCAAGTTAAATACATATTATATTCCCCTTGCAATTTTTTAATGCTTTTTTTTTCAATTTATTGAATTATCTTATTTTATTTTTCTTTATTTTTCTTCTAGCATTGAACATTTCTCAAAAACCTTTAATACTGTTAATTCGTACAGTTAAGGGATTACATTGTTAAAATTTGTGCGAGATATACGCGTGGGAACGCATCACGTGATGGCAAAGGTGCACCCAACTTTGTATTTTTCCACTAACACCCCCAATGCACTAGCAATGACGTATCCCAGAAGGCCTGGAGGCCCAGTTCATGACACGGCCTGGTACCTAGTTGACCTCTTCCAAAGGGTGTGAAAAACAACTCCATATTAGGAAGAAATCTTGACCCTCCAGATAGTGGTATAAATTACGGCCACTCTTTGGAGTTGGGGCCGAAATCTCCTCATCTGCACATCCGACTGGACGCGCCTCAGCGGACGTCTAGAGAGGGCGAACGATCCCCTCGGGGTGACATTCATTTCGGCCCGGGAATTCTCGTAAGTGTATTTCTTGACCTCTAATAAACCACTCATTGCTTAAACAGTTCCTGATAGTGCTAATGTTTTTCTTGGATCACATCTGAACACACCGGGACAACAAAGTCCGGTCCCGTGGTGGAGGCCGCAAAAACGGACAAATTGGTGACCCCGACGTGATCATCAAATGATGTGATGGTCAACTAACGTGATCCTACTGATGTGATTCTCAGCAGGAGAAAAGCTGGCTTGAAGGTATTCGAGGACGGGAAACCGTTGATTCCACACAGCGTGCACGACTAAAGGTAAGCAGTTTCCTTTTCTAAAAACTGCGATTGGATATTTTAAACTATTGGAATCGGCGGGTGACCGTAATCTGATACAGAGTAGAGCTTGGAATTGGAAAAAATAAGAAAGAAATTGAAATTAATCAGATAAAGAAACAAAGAGAAACTGGAACTGGTTAAGCAAAGTGGAGAGAGGGGAAATTGTGTGGGATCCAGAGTTATTGAAAAAAAAAAAAGAGAAGTTGAGGTTGAGAGAACCTCCGCACAACAATTTCCTTCGGGATTAATAAAGTTAATCTAATCTAATCTTATCTTAGCCTGAGACCAGGATGATATGCAATATAAAATGTGGGATATGATCATGGCATCAAGGTAGGACTTTGCAGCTTCTAGTGATAGCGCGTTCCTGATATGTCGGAAGTTCGAAATGTTAAACTTCAAGGCATTACAGGTCTTTTTAATATGATTTTTAAAACTAAGGGTCCAATATGACACCTAGATATTTGACCTCTTCAGCGTTTTTGATCATATGGTTACTTACTTGAATATTTGGGAAGACATTCTGAGTTTTTTTGTTTGAGAAACACATTGTGAGCGTTTTCTCAGTGTTCAATGCAAGGCATGAGTTGTTGAGCCACTCTAGTGCATTTGCCATCGTGATGGATAGTTTGGCAGCAACAGAATTAGCATCAGAACCGTGCGCAAAAAAGACCGTATCATCAGCATACATTAAGATTTCTACATCGCTGCAGATGGAGGGCAGGTCATTCATGTATAGACTGAAAAGTAATGGCCCTAGAACGGACCCTTGGGGCAGGCCTGTTGTACAGGCTGTAAACGGTGAGGTTTTAGTTTTTATTTTGACGCATTGATAACGGTTCGCTAGGTATGATTGAAACCAATTCGTGGTATTTGCTGATAAGTGAAAATTGTGCATTTTGGACAAAAGCATAGAGTGGTTTACTGTTTCAAATGCCTTGCGAAGATCCAGAAAGACGGCCCCGACCACCCCTCCTTTGTCAAGACTGGATTTGATCAGCTCGAGGAAATAGCAGCATGTTGTGTCAGTGGAATGGTTTGATCAGAAGCCAAACTGCATAGGATGTAACATGTTTCCATTGTCCAGGTGATCAATCAGCTGTTCAGCAACAATTTTTTCAATAACTTTTGAGACAACTGGGAGGATGCCAATCGGTCTGTAGTTCTTAATGTCTTTACAGTTTCCAGCTTTAAAAATAGGTGTCATGTGTGTGACGGCAGGTGAGGAAACAGGACACACTCTCTCCTGGACACTCACAAACGCTCACGTCTGTCTTCAGTCTGGCTTCCACGACTGTTAAATGCAGGTCATTTACATTCAAAAAAATCTCAAACCGGCCAAAAACACTACAGCCTGCTGTTACCTTGGCAACAAAGCTATTTCAACACAGGTAAATAAGGAGTACGGCTTGGTCGACTAAATCTGCAGTGACAGGGTTCTGTGCCGTCCAAAGAAAAATATTGGGCAAATTCCGTGTCATTTTGTCTACCTTTCCTTTGGGCCGCTCCCTGCTGGAGTCGCCACAGCCAATCATCTTCCTCCATGTAATTCCCGCCAATCCAGTCACTTCCTGTCCTTTCCCTCCATCCAATCGTCCTTCCACCCAGATCTTCGAAGTCAGCCGTGCATTGAAGCCAACTGGCTTTTTAGAACTAAAACAAAAGCCAAACCCTCCACCTCCGCTTTGCTTGTCAAAAAGTCACATTACCAGGATGGCAAGCATCAGTCCAGCCGCATTTTCTTCCATGGGTTTTGAGACTTTTTTTCTGCATGTTTTTGTTTGGTTATTTGTGTTTGTTTTTTTGTCCTTGTCTACAAAACACAGGCGTCCTTCTCCCTGAGGAGAGACATGAGGTCCAAACAGGTCGTCTCCTCTGTGCTACAAGGTCAAAGTCTGTCCAGCTCAGTCTCGCCTGGGTTACTGAGCGGTTCTCCTTCCGTCCGGGTTGCTTCAGGACTATATTCCCTCACAGTCCTTCCACTCAAACATGTACTGATTTTTTGATGGAAACATTTTCGTTTCCAAATTGCGAAAACAACCAAACACAAAACCACCAACACCACCAACACCCAAACCCAATATACAGCTGGAAGGAATAAAGGGTTCTGCAAGGGGTCGCTCCATTTCTGACTGACTGGGTTCTTCAGCCTGCAGGAGAACTTCTCAACCCTCTGGATGCTGTTGCCGTTGTAGACGGTGATGTCTTTGCTCTCAATATCCCACATATCTCAATATGCTCACCGTGGGCTTCGGTACCTCCTCGATCATCTGGACACTGTATTGATCCTGAAGAACCCGGTTGTTGAGCTCCAGTGTGAAGATCCCAGCGTCGTATTTAGTGGCATTCCTGATTTCCAGCTCCCCAGAACTGATGTTCAAGGTTGTCCGGCCCTTAAAGCTCCGATAATAAACCACATCCAGTTTGTCTTTCACCCACTCGCACACCAAGTTCACGTCCATCACCCATCCAATGGCCCAGATCTCCTCTGAGATGGACGGATTCAGCCGCAGCTCCGCTCCTTCCTTGAAGTACAGCGACGTGACAGTGAAGGAGAAACACTGAGGCGCCGCTAAAAGCAGCGAGAAGAACCGGAAGGCTGTTTGTTTCTCCATGTTGGCTTCAGGAACACCGAGGTTCTGCTCAACTCTGTAAAATCCAGCAGTCTCTGAGGAACTTCTGTGGTTGGAGTGTGCAGTGCACCATGGAGAAGAGAGAAGAACCAGGTCCCGATCGCAGTGACTTTCTATCCTTCTTCTCCAAACAGCAGTGTTGTTCGGTGGGTCCTCCAGTCGCCTGTCCAAGCACAACTCATAAAAACCCACCCAGATCCAGAAGGAAACCAGTCAGAATAAACAGGAAAACCATCAGGAGAATACAAAGGTTTCCAAGGAAACGAAATCTGCAGGACGGCCCTCCCATATACACTGTGTTCCAGCGAAAGGGCGGAAAATGAAACGAATACAGAGAAATCCCTCCAGTTCCAAATGAAACACACCACCGGGACAATTTCTACAATCGGTTAAATCACGACAAGCTCTGTTTCTTTGTGTCTAAAGTCCTCCTTGTTCCCTGTCAGCTTTCAAAGTCTCTCAGTCGTCTCTGGATTTCAGGACCCACTGTTTCTCTTTAAGGACTCTTTTTCTCTTTCAGGACTTTTTACTGCGCTGATGCAACAGATCAGGTTGGCAGCAAGTTAGGACATGCAGTGTGTGTGTGTGTGTGTGTACGTTTGTGTGTCTCTGTCAAAAAAAAAAAAAAAAAAAAACCCTCACTAACCCAAGCTTACTGTGGGCATCGTGTATTTGCAAGTGTATTTGCAGTCCCTATGTCCTCTATTGTAAGTCGCTTTGGATAAAAGCGTCTGCCAAATGCAATGTAATGTAATGTAATTGCATTGTATTTCTTATTCTTCCTTCATCCTACTATTATCTATTACTGTTATGTTTTTGCCTTAAACTCTGGCACAACAATTTCCTTCGGGATAAATAAAGTTGTTCTCATTCTCTTTCTCTCATGAAAATGTTTCTATGGACCGATGAGAGGCGCAGGGGTTCAAATGATAAGAACTTTTCACTTCACAGTATTCAATCAGTAACATGAGAGGGAGGTGATATCTCACGGTCACACTGATGTTCTGCAGTGAGGATGCAGAGCTGTTTTTTCTGTTCAATCGTTCCACGAGCCCATCGCTCTGAGGATGCAAAGGAGAAGTTCCAGACAAACTTTACAAACAAGCCTTTAGTTGCAGGTGAACGCCCAGAAACCTCATCCCACTCCGACGTATCCTCTGACCGGAGGGGTTCAACGATTTGCCACATTTGTTCAGCCACGCCACACGAGCCTGCAATATAACAAACTGTTCAGATCAATTCTAGGTAAATTAAAGAGAAAAACAGAATTTATTGCACAACAAAAAACACCCACATCATTCACGGCAACCACAAAATCACACAGAAAACAAGCATCAACATAAACACAACATTTGTGACTCGCTACAATATATACTATATACTGCTCAGAAAAATAAAGGGAACACTATAACAACACGATGAAACTCCAAGTTGAACACACTTGTGTGAAATCAAACTGTCCACTTAGGAAGAAACACTGATTAATTTTGACTCGTTTTCAGGACGTTACATCAACGTTGGATCAGCCTGTCGTGTGTTTATCCACTTTCGTTTTGATTCCAGACCTCAATGGGTTCATCAATTTGATTTCCATTGATCATTTTTGTGTGATTTGTTGTCAGCACATTCAACTGCGTAAAGAACAAAGTATATGACAAGAATATAACATTCATTCAGATCTAGGATGTGTTTTTTTTTTGTGTTCCCTTGATTTTTTTGAGCCGTGTGTATAGATTGCACCGGAAAAAAAGGTAATCTTTAACACACACACTCATACGTCAGCGTATGTTGTGACGTCACAGCCACCGCCGCCACTGTGGCTACAGCGCCATCCAGTGGCGAGAGCATGTACTGCACGTGTGTGAGACGGAAGGTGAGTGTAGTAGTTAGGTTTTCACTTCTCCTGTCCAGTAGAGGGCAGGAGAGGTTAACATCACTGGGGGTATTTAAGCAGGGGTAGAAGACAGACCTGGGTGCGTGATGACCGGTGTAAGATGGTACAGAATGCTGCAGCACGGTTGGTATTCACTCAACCCAAAAGGGCTCATGTTACACCTCTGTTCGTGCAGTTGCACCGGCTACCAGTAGCTGCTTATCCACTGCTATATCCACTTTGTGTTCAGTAAAACAAGCGAAAACCACATCTCTGGTGTTTGTGAATCTTTCGGGGCAAGGATATCACAGTGAGGAAACAGGACACACTCTTTCCTGGTCGCTCAAAAACGCTCACCTCTGCCTTCAGTCTGGCTTCCACGACTCCTTCCCATAGCTCCACTGTGTGTCTCATCAGCTTCATTCCTCCGAAGAACATCTCCCTTGTTCTTCACCATGGCCACCAGCACACTTTGTTTTTTAAACGTACCGGAAATTCTAAATTTGGAGAGGATGTTGATTTTGTAATGTCGACATGTCTTTTCTGTGGGAAACTGAAAGCGCTTGCCTCAATAAGGACGGGCATAGGGAAATTAATAAAACAATAAAGAAATGTAAACAGTGGAGGACCGAAAGCGTGCTGGCTGGCGCATGCGCACAACTCCTGAGGAGGCGTTGCCACATGACGTCATCCTCCTCAGTCTGACAGCGGTGTTGCCAGATAATCCCGACAATGAGGCAAAAACGCTTCCTGAAACCGGACTGCAAGCTGAGAAATACAGAAACATGCTGATCAAGAAACACACCAGGAGACCCACGAAGATCTTTAAATTCATTCATTGTATTTATTTAAGCAGGAAAAACTCCATTGAGATCGAAAATCTCTTTCAGGAGTGACCTGGACAAGAGAAGCCGAAAGGCGAAAACACATCCAATCTGGCAACAAGACACCGACGATCCTGGGAAACACGTGGAGTTCCTTATGTGAACATCTGATACTTTGTTAGTAAACACTGAAGCAGCCCGATGGGGAAAAAGGAGAAAAACACCAGCAGTAAAATATATTTCTGGCGATGACACAGTGAAGAGGACATGAAGAAGAAGGAAGGATGAAAAGTAACAACGTGTGAGTTCAGTGTCTGTTGGTGGAAGAAGCTTCAAATGATGAAATCAATCAATTTCGACCACACAGTTCATCCTTTTCACTTCATGGTATGAGCTTTATCATGTTTCACACAAACACTCACACACACACACACACACACACACACACACAAAGTGCTCAAATTTTAAAAATGTGCAACACGAGAGACAGCAGTGTGGAAATGTCAGTGTCTCCACTTCTTTGTAGAGACTTGGTTACTGAGCGGTTCTCCTTCCTTCAGGTTGACTTGGGGATCTTCTGAACCATTTTCCTTCTCAGTCCTTCCTCTGAAACATCTACTGATCCACGGCCGTGACGGCCGGGTCCAGCTGAGCCGGATGGGGCGCCGTAGATGAAGTTGAATCGCAAACCTCACCTGATTCAGACATGCTCGGTTCGGGGTCACCAATGTGGCGTTTCAAAGACGAAATAATGGCGGAGGCGTAGAGGAGTTCGGTTCTTTAATTTTAAACACCAACAAAATACAACTGGAACTTGAACATCCGGGATCAACTTAATATACGCGGCTTAAATCAGGTACTCTGATATCCGTCTGGTCCACAAAATCTTCCAGAACGCCGCCCCGCCTCCTCTTAAGACCTACATCAAGCCTCGCTCCCAACTCACAAGTCGAGTGCTAAGGTCGGTGTCTAGAGGAGACTGCAATGTTCCTAAAAGAAAGTCTGCTTTTTCCTGTAAAGCCATAAAAGAATGGAATGTGCTTCCAGAAAATCTTAAGAACATGACTGATTTTCACACCTTTACACAGGTTGGTTGTGTAAAGGACTGGTACCTCATCGGTACCAGTCCTATCGGCTGATCCCCAAGACGAAAACTTTCCCAACCGACCGCGTTGAGGGGTAATCCGAGTCCACAAACCAAGATGGAGAAAAGCGGAAACAAAATAAAAAAAGTGGAGGAAAGAAAGGCGCAGGCGCACAACTCCACATGAGACGGTGACACTGTTACGTCATCCTGACGACTCGTAGAAATAAGTTTAAACGGAACCGCAAACATTTTGAACATGAAACACATCCCTGAGCCCACAAGGTTATTAGTCATCTAGTGATTGTGTCCATTTTTGGACAAGTGGACAAGAAAACACCATAAAATTCAATGCATTCTTATCAACAACAGACGATCCGTGTTTAAAAAAGAAGACTACAATCCAAAAGCATAACAAACACACACACACACACACACACACACACATGCACACACACACACAAATGCTGTGATATACAAAAGGCAGCGTCTGTTACTACGTCAAACAAAGTCTATGCGGGTTTGGAAGCGGTTCTCCTTCCTTCAGGGGTACTTGAGGACCTTTTAAACCATTTTCCTTCGCAGTCTTTCTTCTGAAACATCTACTGATCCGTTCGTGGATTGATTTCCGTCCCTTGATTGCTAAAACAACCAAAACAGAAACACAGATCAAACCCAAAACCAAAGCCACCACCCAATATGGAGGTGGAAGGAATAAAGGGTTCTGCAAGGGGTCGCTCCATTTCTGACTGACTGGGTTCTTCAGCCTGCAGGAGAACTTCTCAACCTTCTGGATGATGTTGCCGTTGTAGACGGTGATGTCTTTTGTATCATTCTCCAGTTGAACATCTCCCAGTCTCCACAGGTAGCTGACAGGTTCCACATTCTCAGTGTTACCGTCACAGCTCAAGGTGCATTTCTCCGATTCAGAACCACAGGATGGTGGATCGACGCTCACCGTGGGCTTCGGTACCTCCTCGATCATCTGGACCCTGTATTGGTCCTGAAGTGCCCAGCGGTTGAGCTCCAGCGTGAAGATCCCAGCGTCGAATTTTGTGGTATTCCTGATTTCCAGCTCCCCAGAACTGATGTTCAAGGTTGTTCGGCCTTTAAAGCTCCGATAACAAACCACATCCAGTTTGTCTTTCACCCACTCGCACACCAAGTTCCCGTCCAGCTTCCAGGTGATGTCCCGCATTTCCTCTGAGATGGACGGATTCAGCCGCAGCTCCGCTCCTTCCTTGAAGTACAGCGACGTGACGGTGAAGGAGAAACACTGAGGCGCCGCTAAAAGCAGTGAGAAGAACCAGAAGGCTGTTTCTTTCTGCATGTTGGCTTCAGGAACACCGAGGTTCTGCTCAACTCTGAGCAAACCGAATACTTCAGTCTAACTGAAGTGTTATCATGTGCAGTCAACAACTTCTAACCGAAATAACCCGTTCTCGAAAATCTTATGTCTCTGAAGACGACGGTTTCCTTATCAGCATTACCAGGTAATTTGCAGAAACACGCCCTAATCAACTACATGCTGGGCCAAAACATGCTTAACAGGAAACATGAAAGTCACCCAGCAATTTTTTTTCATTCATATTTTATACTTTCTATTCAGGATTGGTGACATTAACATCAATATCCCTTTTTCAGTGACCTGGACAAGAGAAGAAGCAGGAAAACCGACAAATCTGGCAGAGTCATACGATGCCACATCGTGAGAAAAACACGTTGAGTTTGGTTTTCTCTGCAGAGCTCAGAGTTCACACTCTAACACTTTATGAACACAGTATCTCCAATTTTACCATTACATTTCATTACATTCGATTTGGCAGATGCTTTTATCCAAAGCGACTTACAATAGAGGACACAGGGACTGCAAATAACATTTGCTATACCAGCAACTTCAAGACACAAAAAAGACATTTCACTTAACGACAACTAAACACAGCATTTATGGACTGACTGCATTGACTAATACCTGAAACACACACACACACACACACACACACGTCAGCGTGTTGTGACGCCTCAGCGTCGCGGAATGGGACGGGACCGCCGGCACTTAGCTTGCAGCGCCATCTAGTGGTGAGACTGTGAACTGCATGTGTTGTGTGTGTGACGGAAGGTGAGGAAACAGGACACACTCTTTCCTGGACGCTCACAAACGCTCACGTCTGTCACCAGTCTGGCTTCCACGACTGTTAAATGCAGGTCATTTACATTCAAAAAAATCTCCAACCGGCCAAAAACACCACAGCCTGCTGTTACCTTGGCAACAAAGCTATTTCAACACAGGTAAATAAGGAGTACGGCTTGGTCGACTAAATCTGCAATGACAGGGTTCTGTGCCGTCAAAAGAAAAATATTGGGCAAATTCCATGTCATTTTGTCTACCTTTCCTTTGGGCCGCTCCCTGCTGGAGTCGCCACAGCCAATCATCTTCCTCCATGTCATTCCCGCCAATCCAGTCACTTCCTGTCCTTTCCCTCCATCCAATCGTCCTTCCACCCAGATCTTCGAAGTCAGCCGTGCATTGAAGCCAACTGGCTTATTCGAACTAAAACAAAAGCCAAACCCTCCACCTCCGCTTTGCTTGTCAAAAAGTCACATTACCAGGATGGCAAGCATCAGTCCAGCCGCATTTTCTTCCATGGGTTTGGAGACTTTTTTTCTGCATGTTTTTGTTTGGTTATTTGTGTTTGTTTTTTTGTCCTTGTCTACAAAACACAGGCGTCCTTCTCCCTGAGGAGAGACATGAGGTCCAAACAGGTCGTCTCCTCTGTGCTACGAGGTCAAAGTCTGTCCAGCTCAGTCTCGCCTGGGTTACTGAGCGGTTCTCCTTCCGTCCGGGTTGCTTCAGGACTATTTTCCCTCACAGTCCTTCCACTCAAACATGTACTGATTTTTTGATGGAAACATTTTCGTTTCCAAATTGCGAAAACAACCAAACCCAAAACCACCAACACCACAAACACCACCAACACCCAAACCCAATATACAGCTGGAAGGAATAATGGGTTGTGCAAGGGGTCGCTCCATTTCTGACTGACTGGGTTCTTCAGCCTGCAGGAGAACTTCTCAGCCTTCTGGATGCTGTTGCCGTTGTAGACGGTGATGTCTTTTGTATCATTCTCCAGTTGAACATCTCCCAGTCTCCACAGGTAGCTGACAGGTCCCACATTCTCAGTGTTTCCGTCGCAGCTCAAGGTGCATTTCTCGATTTAGGACCACAGGATGGTGGATCTATGCTCACCGTGGGCTTCGGTACCTCCTCGATCATCTGGGCCCTGTATTGATCCTGAAGAGCCCAGTGGTTGAGATCCAGTGTGAAGATCCCAGCGTCGAATTTTGTGGCATTCCTGATTTCCAGCTCCACGGTTCTGGTGTTCAAGGTTGTCCGGCCTTTAAATCTTGAATAATAAACCACATCCAGTTTGTCTTTCACCCACTCGCACACTGGATTCCCGTCCACCAACCATCCAATGGTCCAGATCTCCTCTAAGATGGACGGATTCAGCCGCAGCTCCGCTCCTTCCTTGAAGTACAGAGACGTGACGGTGAAGGATGACGGTGATGACACAGCTGCGGCTTTGTGAAGAGTAGACAGAAGTATCACATTCTGTCTTCTTTTTGGACAATATGAGACAACAGTGGTGGTGTCTGTAAAAGCAAACTTGGAGGAAAGTAGAGCCCTGTCTTTCACTGCACGATTTCAGCAGGCAACTCAGGTTTATTTTTCTTCACTGTGCCCACCATGGTAAGTTCTCTCTTGAGGAGTTCTTGTCCAAAGTCATAGGGGGTAAAAAAATTGTCACAAGTGATATTGTGACCCTGCAGTCCAGCGGTCATGTCAAGGATGTGACTGGACATGCTCATCTTTGTTTGCTTTGTTTTTTTGGAGCAATCCTGGACAAATGAGCATCCCCAGAAGCTCACATGATTGGGGGAGGAGGTGGCTGTCATCGTGTTGGCTGACAATGCATTTATGATTTAAATTTTGGCTGTAATTATTGCTTTGTACTCTTATTTTTATACCCGGGTCGAAACCGACCCTAACACTACAAACGACATAATTTTAACTAGAGCATTTTATAATGCAGTGAAAAAAAATGTTTTTGTTGAAATCAAGGTTCCTGACAAAGTCAAGAAGCCTTGATGCAATAAAAAAATTGTAAGTGATTATTTTATGCATTTAAAAACTAAAACGGGTCGCTAGCGACACTGTTACATCATCCTGACGACTCGTAGAAATAAGTTTAAACGGAACCACAAACTGAGTTTAACAGAAACATTTTGAACATGAAACACATCCCTGAGCCCACAAGGTTATTAGTCATCTATTGATTGTGTTCATTTTTGGACAAATGGACAAGAAAACACCATAAAATTCAATGCATTCTTATCAACAACAGACGGTCCGTGTTTAAAAAAGAAGACTACAATCCAAGAGCATAACAAACACACACACACACACACACACACACACACACACACACACACACACACACACACACACACACACACACACACACACACACACACACACACACACACACACACAGTGATGTAAAAAAAAGCAGCGTCTGCAGTTCCTTATAGAGTCTCGGCGGGGTTTGGAAGCGGTTCTCCTTCCTTCAGGGGTACTTGAGGACCTTCTAAACCATTTTCCTTTGCAGTCTTTCTTCTGAAACATCTACTGATCCGTTCGTGGATGGATTTCCGTCCCTTGATTGCTAAAACAACCAAAACAGAAACGCAGATCAAACCCAAAACCAAAGCCACCACCCAATATGGAGGTGGAAGGAATAAAGGGTTCTGCAAGGGGTCGCTCCATTTCTGACTGACTGGGTTCTTCAGCCTGCAGGAGAACTTCTCAACCCTCTGGATGATGTTGCCGTTGTAGACGGTGATGACTTTTGTATCATTCTCCAGTTGAACATCTCCCAGTCTCCACAGGTAGCTGACAGGTCCCACTTTCTCAGTGTTTCCGTTGCAGCTCAAGGTGCATTTCTCGGATTCAGGACCACAGGATGGTGGATCGATGCTCACCGTGGGCTTCGGTACCTCCTCGATCATCTGGACCCTGTATTGATCCTGAAGAACCCGGTTGTTGAGCTCCAGTGTGAAGATCCCAGTGTCGTATTTAGTGGCATTCCTGATTTCCAGCTCCCCAGAACTGAGGTTCAAGGTTGTCCGGCCCTTAAAGCTCCGATAATAAACCAAATCCAGTTTGTCTTTCACCCACTCGCACACCAGGTTCCTGTCCAGCTTCCAGGTGATGTCCCAGATCTTCTCTGAGATGGACGGATTCAGCCGCAGCTCCGTTCCTTCCTTGAAGTACAGCGACGTGACAGTGAAGGAGAAACACTGAGGCGCCGCTAAAAGCAGCGAGAAGAACCAGAAGGCTGTTTCTTTCTGCATGTTGGCTTCAGGAACACAGGGGTTCTGTTCAACTCTGTGAAACCAGGAAGACTTCAGTGTTTAAGTTCTTTGGCCGGATGTCGACTGGCGATGTTACCTGAGAGGAACGATCAAAGTCTAATCCGTCAACTGCGATCCCTGCTCAAAGGGCCGGGCCGTTATATCCCTCTCATCCAATCAGCGGCGTTGTCAGGCAGGTCAGCCAGTCTGTTGTCCAATCACAACTCAAAAACCCGCAATATTTTAATAAAAACCCGCCCAGATCTTAAAAGGAACCCAATCAGATAAAAAATGTTTTACGGGGACGAAGTGCAGGGCGGGGTTTGAATATAAAATGCATTCCATCAAAAGGGCCGAAATAAAACAAATACAGAATTAAATTACCTCAATTAAAACACACACACAGGAATTCTGTCTCTGCTTCTTCAAGTCAGGTTTCTCGGCCTCTCCTGTCACATTGCAAGTCACTTTGGATAAAAGCGTCTGCCAAATGACTGTAATATAACGTCATGTAACATAGAACAACCTTTTCTGTACCAGGGATCAGTTTCATGCATGCATGGCTATCAGACTTTTTAATTCCTCTTCCCTCAGTCGCAGGGAATCTCCAAATCTTTGTAGTTAAGACCTTAAAACAGTTAAGACAATTTATATTTGATTGTATTTCTTATTCTTCCTTGATCCTACTATTATCTATTAGTGTTATGTTTTTGCTTTAAACTCTGGCATAGCAATTTCCTTCGGGATAAATAAAGTTGTTCTCATTCTCATTCTCTCATGAAAATGTTTCTATGGACCGGTGAGAGGCGCAGGGGTTCAAATGATAAGAACTTATCACTTCACAGTATTCGATCAGTAACATGAGAGGGAGGTGATATCTCACGGTCACACTGATGTTCTGCAGTGAGGATGCAGAGCTGTTTTTTCTGTTCAATCGTTCCACGAGCCCATCGCTCTGAGGATGCAAAGGAGCAGTTCCAGACAAACTTTACAAACAAGCCTTTAGTTGCAGGTGAACGCCCAGAAACCTCATCCCACACCGACGTATCCTCCGACGGAAGGGGTTCAATGAGTTGCGGTGGTTGGTAAACAAGCGCCTCTTTTATCAGAACACTTACATCCAAAAACCTAAGACGACAGACGCTCAAAAAACATTACCTTCACGCCTCCCGAACACTCTCGCACCTGCACACCCCGCTCTCTCAGCCAAAACACATTCACAGCCAGTAAGAAATAACAGAACTCTGAACATTCCTCTCAACAGCACTGCAGGACGGCTCCAGTTTAGTGTAGCGTTTTAGTTAGAGAAACGCCCTGGTGATGGTAAACGTCTGTTTAATGAGCACTAGCTGTTGTTGCCACAGCCACGCCACACAAGCCTGCAATATAACAAACTGTTCAGATCAATTCCAGGTAAATTAAAAAAAAAACAAACAGAATTTATTACACAACGAAAAACACCAACATCATTCCGGGCAACCACAATATCACACAGAAAACAAGCATCAACAGAAACCCCAACATTTGTGACTCGCTACAATATATACTATTTACTGCTCAGAAAAATAAAGGGAACACAAAAACAACACGATGAAACTCCAAGTCGAACACACTTGTGTGAACTCAAACTGTCCACTTAGGAAGAAACACAGATTAATTTTGACTCGTTTTAAGGACGTTACATCAACGTTGGATCAGCCTGTCGTGTGTTTTTCCACTTTCATTTTGATTCCAGACCTCAATGGGTTCATCAGTTTGATTTCTATTTATCATTTTGTGTGATTTGTTATCGGCACATTCAACTGCATAAAGAACAAAGCATTTGATAAGAATATGTCATCCATTCAGATCTAGGTAAAAAAGGTAATCTTTAACACACACACACACACACACTCGTACATCAGCGTGTGTCGTGACGTCAAAGCAGCCGGCGCCACTGGGCTACAGCGCCCTCTAGTGGCGACAGCGTGAATTGCAGGTGGGTGAGACGGAAGGTGAGGAAACAGGACACACTCTTTCCTGGACGCTCAAAAACGCTCACCTTTCTCTTCAGTCTGGCTTCGACGACTCCTTCCGATAGCTCCACTGTGTGTCTCATCGGCTTCATTCCTCCGAAGAACGTCTCCCTTGTTCTTCACCATGGCCACCAGCACACCTTGTTTTTGAAACGTACCGGTAATTCTAAATTTGAAGAGGATGTTGATTTTGTAATGTCAACATAAAAACAAGTAGAATGTTCGTCGTGTCTTTTCTGTGGGAAACTGAAAGAGCTTGCCTCAATAAGGACGGGCATATGGAAATTAATAAAACAATAAATACATTTAAACAGCGGAGGACCGAAAGTGTGCTGGCTGGCGCATGCGCACAACTCCTGAGGAGGCGGTGCCATGTGACGTCATCCTCCTCGGACTGACATCAGTGTTGCCAGATAATCCCGACAATGAGCAAAAACGCTTCCTGAAACCGGACTGCAAACTGAGGAAACATGCTGATCAAAAAACACACCAGGAGACCCACGAAGATCTTTACATTCATGTATTGTATTTATTTAAGCAGGAAAAACTCCATTGAGATCGAAAATCTCTTTCAGGAGTGACCTGGACAAGAGAAGCCGAAAGGCGGAAACACGACCAATCTGCCAACAACACACCGACGATCCTGGGAAACACGTGGAGTTCCTTCTGTGTTTCTTTCCAGAGAAAGGAAAAACATCACTGACCCCGCAAGTTTATTAGTTATCTATTGATTGTGTCCATTTTTTGACAAGTGGACGAGAAAACACCATAAAATTCAATGCATTCTTATCAAAACAGACGGTCCGTGTTTAAAAAAGAAGACTACAATCCAAAAGCATAACACACACACACACACACACACACACACACACACACACACACACACACACACACACACACACACACACACACACACATAAAGAGCGTAGTGTCTTGTGACGTCACAGCGTCGGTGAATTGGACGGGGACGCCGTCACTGAATCTACAGTGCCCTCTAGCGGTGCGAGTGTGAACTGCAGGTGTGTGTGTGTGTGTGACGGCAGGTGAGGAAACAGAACACACTCTTTCCTAGACACTCACAAACGCTCACCTGCCTTCAGTCTGGCTTCCACGACTCAGTCCCAGAGCTCCACTGTGTGTCTCATCAGCTTCATTCCTCTGAAAAACATCTCCCTTGTTCTTCACCATGGCCACCAGCACACCTTGTTTTTTAAACGTAATTCTAAATTTGAAGAGGATGTTGATTTTGTAACATCAACATAAAACATTTAGAATGTTCGTGTCTTTTCTGAAGGGAAGCTGAAAGCGCTTGTTTTAAGAAGGACGGGCACATGGAGATGAATAAAACAATAAATAAATTTAAAAAGTGGAGTAGCAAAAGTGTGCGGGCTGGCGCATGCGCACAACTCTAGAGGAGGCGGTGCCACATGACGTCATCTTCCTCGTACTCACAGCGGTGTTGCCAGAAAATACTTACAATGAGAAAAAACACTCCCTGAAACCGGACCGCAAACTGAGTAATACAGAAACATGCTGAACAGGAAACACACCAGGAGACCCACGAAGATCTTTGAATTCATTCATTGTATTTATTTAAGCAGGAAAAACTCCATGGAGACCGAAAATCTCTCTCAGGAGTGACCTGAAATTCACGAAGTGCTACAGAGAAAATTAAATTTTCTCGGTGCATTCAGTGCAAGAGAAAAGCTCAGCTATGAAACCTTCAGCAGCTGCAGCTGCAGGCAGTGGTGCTGGAAGGAGAAGCTCAACGTGCCGGCAATTCCCCATCTCTCCACTAGAGGGCGCTAGAGTCTCAGTGAAATCAATCAACTCCCACAGAGAAAACCAAATCAAATGTCTGCCAGCATGTCAGCTGCCAATTAGGATCCAAAAAAGGAAAATGTTAGTAAAAATACAAAATATTGATTCTCAAACGAACCTGAGCACACAGTGTCTGCGTGTCAGCCCTGGAAAAGCTCCAGAGACGGCGTTAAGGCAGTTGGTGCGCATATTTTGAGCGACATGAAAATTCAGCTTTGCACAGCTTTACATTCATGCTCAGTCATTTTCAACGCATTATTAGCCTTCAGCAAATTATGACTATAATATTATAATGATAATCATGAAGCCAAATCACTAAAGCTGTACTAAGTGCATTAAGAGGTCATGAGAGCAGGAGTGCGTCAGCAGAGCAATATGTCCTCAACCATAACAATATAGCATACAGGATCGGCCACAGGATCCTGGGGAGGATGCCGTGCTGGTAGATCCAAGCCTTGAATTTTCCAGGTAGACCGGACTTGTCCACAGACTTCAACCAGACATCCAACTCAACGCAAGCTGTCTTTGTGGGTGCTGCATCTTTGAGAGAGCTGTCAAACATCTTGCCCAGGCTCTTGACTGGCCTCTCTGAGATTGTAGGGATAGATGCACCTGCGATGTTGAAGCGGAACTTGTCTTCTACCTTCCCTTTCCTGAGCGCCATCGACCTAGATTTAGCAGGTTTGAAGCTCATCCGGGCCCACACCATCATCTTCTCGAGATGATGCATTCTTGATGCATATGATGCATAAGATAAAAATACCAAGAGCACCCCCCCCTGTTCTGAAGAAATGCTCTGAGATCAAAAATTGTCAGTGTCTCCAGTTCATTGTGAAGTCGAAGCTGGGTTAGTGAGCAGTTCTCCGACCTCAAGGGTTATTTGAGGATCTTTGAAATCATTTTCCATCAAATTCTTTTCATTGAAACTTCTTTTGGTCCCTTTGAGGCTCAATTTCGATCCCATAATAACTAAAACAACCAGAAAAAGAAAGACACTCGAACCCAAACCCACCAGCCAATATGGAGGTGGAAGGAAGAAAGGGTTCTGCAAGGGGTCGCTCCATTTCTGACTGACTGGGTTCTTCAGCCTGCAGGAGAACTTCTCAGCCTTCTGGATGATGTTGTTGTTGTAGACGGTGATGTCTTTGCTCTCAATATCCCACTCATCATCTCCCAGTGTCCACAGGTAGCTGACAGGTCCCACATTCTCAGTGTTTCCGTCGCATCTCAAGGTGCATTTCTCGGATTCGGGACCACAGGATGGTGGATCGATGCTCACCGTGGGCTTCGGTACCTCCTCGATCATCTGGACCCTGTATTGATCCTGAAGAGCCCGTTGGTTGAGATCCAGTGTGAAGATCCCAGCGTCTTCTTTAGTGGCATTCTTGATTTCCAGCTCCCCAGACCTGATGTTCAAGGTTGTCCGGCCTTCAAACCTTTGATAGTAATATTCAGGCAGTTTGTCTTTCACCCACTCGCACACTGGATCCCCGTCCGCCATCCATCCAATAGCCCAGATCTCCTCCGAGATGGACGGATTCAGTCGCAGCTCCGTTCCTTCCTTGAAGTACAGCGACGTGACGGTGAAGATGAAACACTGAGGCGCCGCGAAAAGCAGTGAGAAGAACCAGAAGGCTGTTTCTTTCCCCATGTTGGCTTCAGGAACACCGAGGTTCTGCTAAATTCTGTGAAATCCAGAAGACTTCAGTGTTTAAGTTCTTGGGTTGGATGTCGAATGGCGACGTTACCTAAGAGGAACAATCAAAGTCTATCCCGTCAACTGCATTCCCTGCTCACTTGTCAGGGAAGTAATATCCCTCTCATCCAATCAGCAGCGTTGTCAGGCAGGTCAGACAGTCTGTTGTCTAATCACAACTCCAAAACCTGCTATGTTTTAATAAAAACCCGCCCAGATCTTGAACAGAGAAAACAGGTTTTAAGGGAATGACGTGCAGGGTGAGCTTTGCATAAACATTGTGTTTATCAAAAGGGACGGAAATAAAACATATAAAGAATTAAATTACTTCAATTAAAAAGCAAACACACACACACACCTTTATCTTACAACACGTAAGACGAGAAACCCTGTGAAAACAAGTTCAGCTTTGATTTCTGTTCAGACTTCACACACTCAAACTCTGATTGTGTTAAACACACATTAGGATCATGGAAATCTGTTGGTTGTGATTAAACACAGAAGCAGCAAAAAGGTTAAAAAACACAGAGAATATAATACACACACACACGAACACACATGCACGGAGTACTCTCTGTTCAGCTGACACTTGTGGTGGTTCAAAGTTGGCTCCTTAGCCATGAGATAAAAATCGAGGTTACACGATTTCAAAGATCTCAACTTGCAGAACAAGTTTGATGCATTTCTGTCTCTAAACACCTGAACTGTTTCACTTTCTGTATCACTGGAAGGAATTCTTCTCTGCTTTTTCTTGTTTTTTCTGTTCAATCGTTCCGCGAGCCCATCGCTCTGAGGATGCAAAGGATCCGCAGACGCTCTCACATGGCAGAAAACACACTTGAATCAAAGTTTCGTCCTCTGTCATTGTGGACGTCCTCAGGCACCTGGTAAACATGGCCTCCAGCAGAGCATCTGGAACGGTCCCTGCCTCTCGGTCCGGTACGGCACACACCTCTGGCCGTGTGGTGAAATAGTCCATGACGGCCAGAACTTAAAGGGTGTTGTGTCCGTGTGAGGAAACGGGCCCACGATGTCCACCGCCACCCTCTCCATCAGGACCGCCAGCCGCTGAAGCTGGGCGCAGTGTTTTGGAGGCCACCATCTCTCTTCCCCCCTAGCTGACCCTTTCCAGGCTCTCTGGAGCACTCCATCTGTCTCTCAAAGGGCCCCAAACTTTACAAACAAGCCTTTAGTTGCAGGTGAACGCCCAGAAACCTCATCCCACTCCGACGTATCCTCCGACCGGAGGGGTTCAACGAGTCGCAGTGGTTGGTAAACAAGCGCTTCTTCTATCAGAACACTTACATCCAAAAACCTACGACGACAGAAGCTCAAAAAACGTTACCTTCACACCTCCCGAACACTCTCGCACGTGCACACCCCGCTCTCTCAGCCAAAACACATTCACAGCCAGTAAGAAATAACAGAACTCTGAATATTTCTCCCAACAGCACTGCAGGACGGCTCCGGTTTAGTGTGGAGTTTTAGTTAGAGAAACACCCTGGTGATGGTAAACGTCTGTTTAGTGAGCGATAGCTGTTGTTACCACAGCCACGCCACACGAGCCTGCAATATAACAAACTGTTCAGATCAATTCCAGGTAAATTAAAAAAAAAAAAAAACAGAATTTATTACACAACGAAAAACACCCACATCATTCCCGGCAATCACAATATCACACAGAAAACAAGCATCAACATAAACACAACATTTGTGACTCGCTACAATATACACTATTTACTGCTCAGAAAAATAAAGGGAACACTTAAACAACACGATGAAACTCCAAGTCGAACACACTTGTGTGAAATCAAACTGTCCACTAAGGAAGAAACACTGATTAATTTTGACTTGTTTTCAGGACGTTACATCAACGTTGGATCAGCCTGTCGTGTATTTTTCCACTTTCATTTGATTCCAGACCTCAATGGGTTCATCAATTTGATTTCCATTGATCATTTTTGTGTGATTTGTTGTCGTCACATTCAACTGCATAAAGAACAAAGTATATGATAATAATGTTTCATTAATTCAGATCTAGGATGTGTTTTTTTTTCGTGTTCCCTTAATATTTTTGAGCAGTGTGTAAAGTTTCCATCGGAAAAAAAGCAATCTAAAACAAACACACACTCATACGTCGGTGTGTGTCGAGACGTCACAGCGGCCGCCGCCACTGGGGCTACAGCGCCCTCTAGCGGCGAGAGTGTGAACTGCAGGTGTGTGTGACGGAAGGTGAGGAAACAGGACACACTCTTTCCTGGTCGCTCAAAAACGCTCACCTTTGTCTTCAGTCTGGCTTCCACGACTCCTTAGCTCTATTGTGTGTCAGCTTCATTCCTTCGAAGAACATCTCCCTTGTTCTTCACCATGGCCACCAGCACACCTCAAACAACTGCAGCTCTGTTGTTTTTTTAAGCGTAATTCTAAACTTAAAGAGCATGTTGATTTTGTAAAATCGACATAAAAACATGGAGAATGTTCGTGTCTTTTCTGAGGGGAAACTGAAAGCGCTTGCCTTAAGAAGGACGGGCACATGGAGATGAATAAAACCATAAACAAATTTAAACAGTGGAGTAGCGCCAGCGTGCGGGTTGGCGCATGCGCACAACTCCAGAGGAGGCGGTGCCACATGACGTCATCCTCCTCAGTCTGACAGCAGTGTTGCCAGATAATCCCGACGATGAGCAAAAACACTTCCTGAAACCGGACCGCAAACCGGGTAATACAGAAACATGCTGAACAAGAAACACATCAGGAGACCCACGAAGATCTTTTAATTCGTTCATTGTATTTATTTAAGCAGGAAAAACTCCATTGAGATCGAAAATCTCTTTCAGGAGTGACCTGGACAAGAGAAGCCGAAAGGCGGAAATACGACCAATCTGGCAACAACACACCGGCAGTTCCTGGAAACAAGTGGAGTTCCTTCTGTGAACATCTGAACATTGTTAGTAAACGCTGAAGCAGCCCGATGGGGAAAAAGGAGAAAAACACCAACAGTAAAATATATTTCTGGCGATGACACAGTGAAGAGGACATGAAGAAGAAGGAAGGATGAAAAGTAACAATGTTTGAGTTCAGTGTCTGTTGATGGAAGAAGCTTCAAATGATGAAATCACTCAAATTCAACTGCACCGTTCCCCGACCCTCTCTTTTTAACCTCATCCTTTTCACTTCATGGTCTGAAGTCTATCACGTTATGCACACACACACACACACACACACACACACACACACACACACACACACACACACACACACACACACACACACACACACACACACACACACACACGCACACACACACACACACAGAAATGCTCTGAGGTAGAAAAAAAAAGGTCAGCATCTGCAGTTCTTTGTGGATTCTAGGTTGGATAACTGAGCTGTTCTCCTTCCATCTGGATTACTTCAGGACTATTTTCCCAAACAGTTCTTCCACTCAAAATGTACTGATCCAATGGTTGAAAAAAATTGTCATCTCCGAATTGCGAAAAAAACAAACCCAAAACCACCAACACCACAAACACCACAAACACCATCACCCAATATGGAGGTGGAAGGAATAAAGGGTTCTGCAAGGGGTCGCTCCATTTCTGACTGACTGGGTTCTTCAGCCGGCAGGAGAACTTCTCAGCCTTCTGGATGATGTTGCCGTTGTAGACGGTGATGTTTTTCCTCTCAATATCCCACTCATCATCTCCCAGTCTCCACAGGTAGCTGCCAGGTCCCACATTCTCAGTGTTTCCATCGCAGTTCAAGGTGCATTTCTCCGATTCAGGACCACAGGATGGTGGATCCATGCTGTGGGCTTCGGTACCTCCTCGATCATCTGGACCCTGGTTGTTTCATTGACATTGACATTCAGTTCTACCTTGCCATGTGTATTTGCAGATATGTATATTTGTTTGTACTGTTTAAGTTCAATAAAAAAAAAAAAAATAAGAAAAAAACATTCCTGGTGTTTCCCGGTGCTGGCAGTAGAAGCTCAACGCGCCTACAGTTCCCACTCTCACCGCTAGAGGGCGCTACAGTTTCAGTGAAATCAATGAACTCCGACAGAGAAAACCAAATCCAGTGTCTGCACGTCAGCTGCCAGTTAGGATCCAAAAAAAGGACCTTGTTCACATCTTCTGTACCACAAGCAGATCGCAGAAAGCCCGTGTAATAATGCAGTCGTGCAAATAAAGTTACAGTTTGAAGTTCAGCTCTTCTACGTCTGCCTCCATCTATGTGTGTGATTTGCGCGTCCACTTGGACACAACAAAAGTGTGAAGAAGGGGTCTGCAGAGAGCCGGTCGGACCCGAATTCCCACAGGGAAGAAAACATCCGGAGCCACAAAACCCCCTTTAGACATGGAAAATCAAGATAACACCGCATGGATCGTTTTGACTGTTAAAATGCGCTTAAAACAACTACAGTGAGTGGCATTCATAGCATCAATGAAATTCCCTGCACTCCTTCTGACCGCGCAGTCCGTCCACCCCACTTGTCCCGTCCGTTTCCCCGAAAGCTCAATGGGACACACGGCTTGTATGTTCTTCTCTTCTCACCTCCTCTTCCAGCGGCCTGTTTTTCTCCACATTCCAGCTGAAGCTCCACAGAGCTGGTGAACCGCTGGGCCGGTCTAAGGCCGACCAGCTGATCCCCGAGACGAAAACTCTCCCGACCGACGGTGTTGATGGGGAAACCCAAGTCCAGGAACCAAGATGATGAAAACCAGAAAAAAAGTGAAAATGTTAAAAGTGGAGGAACAAACGGCGCATGCTCACAATTCCAGAGGACGCGTGACATCTGTTCCTGACGATTCAAAGAAATGAGCTTAAACGGAAACGCAAACTGAGTAAAACTGAAACATGTTGAACATGAAACACACAACCTTTTATTTAAATTCATTTCTTATTTACAATGTCTGTTTCAGGAGTGACCTGGACAAGAGAACATCACGGATATGTGATGCATTCTTGATGCATATGATGCAGGTCTGCTGATAAATATAAGATAAAAATACCAAGAGCACCCCCCCATGTTCTGAAGAAATGCTCAAAAAATGTCAGTGTCTCCAGTTCATTGTGGAGTCGAAGCTGGGTTAGTGAGCGGTTCTACTGCCTCTGGGGTTATTTGAGGATCTTTGAAATCATTTTCCATCATTTTTTTTTTCTATGAAACTTCTTCTGGTCCAGCTGTGGATGGATTTCATTCCCATAATAACTAAAACGACCAGAAAAAGAAAAAAGCTCAAACCCAACACCACCAGCAAATATGGAGGTGGAAGGAAGAAAGGGTTCTGCAAGGGGTCGCTCCATTTCTGACTGACTGGGTTCTTCAGCCGGCAGGAGAACTTCTCAGCCTTCTGGATGAGGTTGTTGTTGGAGACGGCGATGTCTTTCCTCTCAGTCTCCCTCTCATCATCTCCCAGTCTCCACAGGTAGCTGACAGGTCCCACATTCTCAGTGTTTCCGTCGCAGCTCAAGGTGCATTTCTCCGATTCAGGACCACAGGATGGTGGATCGATGCTCACCGTGGGCTTCGGTACCTCCTCGATTATCTGGACCCTGTATTGATCCTGAAGAACCCTGTAGTTGAGCTCCAGTGTGAAGATCCCAGCGTCCTCTTTAGTGGCATTTCTGATTTCCAGCTCCGCGGTTCTGGTGTTCATGGTTGTCCGGCCTTCAAACCTTGGATAGTAATACTTGGGCACTTTGTCTTTCACCCACTCGCACACCGGGTTCCCGTCCACCAACCATCCAATGGCCCAGATCTCCTCTGAGATGGACGGATTCAGCCGCAGCTCCGCTCCTTCCTTGAAGTACAGCGACGTGACGGTGAAGGAGAAACACTGAGGCGCCACGAAAAGCAGTGAGAAGAACCAGAAGGCTGTTTCTTTCCCCATGTTGGCTTCAGGAACACAGAGGTTCTGCTCAACTCTGTGAAATCCAGAAGACGTCAGTGTCTGAGTAAGTTCTTGGGTTGGATGTCGGATGGCGGCGTTACCTGAGAGGAACAGTTAAAGTCTAATCCGTTCCTGCTCACCTGTCAGAGAAGTAATATCCCTCTCATCCAATCAGCAGCGTTGTCAGGCAGGTCAGCCAGTCTGTTGTCCAATCACAACTCAAAAATCTGCAATATTTTAATAAAAACCCGCCCAGATCTTAAAACGAACCCAAACAGATAAAACAGGTTTTAAGGGAACAAAGTGCAGGGCGGGGTTTGCATAAACATTGTGTTCATCAAAAGGGACGGAAATAAAACATATAAAGAATTGAATAACTTCAATTAAAAAGCAAACACACACACACACACCTTTATCTGACAACATGTAAGACGAGAAACCCTGTGAAAACAAGTTCAGCTTTGATTTCTGTTCAGACTTCACACACTCAAACTCTGATTGCGTTAAACACACATTAGGATCATGGAAATCTGTTAGTTTTTATGAAACACAGAAGCAGCAAAATGATTTAAAAACACAGAGAATATAATACACATACACACACACACACACACACACACACACACACACACACACACACATACACACACACACACACACATACACACACAGAGTGCTCTGAGGTCAGCTGGCACTTGGAATGGTTCAAAGTTGGCTCCATAGCGGTGAGATAAAAATCGAGGTTAAACAATTTCAAAAATCTCAACGTTGCAAAACAAGGTTGATGCATTTCTGTCCCCAAACACCTGAACTGTTTCACTGTCTGTATCACTGGAAGGAATTCTGTCTCTGCTTCTTCAAGTCAAGTTTCTCGGCCTCTCCTGTCACATTGCAAGTCACTTTGGATAAAAGCGTCTGCCAAATGACTGTAATATAACGTCATGTAACATAGAACAACCTTTTCTGTACCAGGGATCAGTTTCATGCATGCATGGCTATCAGACTTTTTAATTCCTCTTCCCTCAGTTGCAGGGAATCTTCAAATCTTTGTAGTTAAGACCTTAAAACAGTTAAGACAATTTATATTTCATTGTATTTCTTATTCTTCCTTCATCCTACTATTATCTATTCCTGTTATGTTTTTGCTTTAAACTCTGGCACAACAATTTCCTTCAGGATAAATAAAGTTGTTCTCATTCTCATTCTCTCATGAAAATGTTTCTATGCACCGGTGAGAGGCGCAGGGGTTCAAGTGATAAGAACTTATCACTTCACAGTATTCGATCAGTAACATGAGAGGGAGGTGATATCTCACGGTCACACTGATGTTCTGCAGTGAGGATGCAGAGCTGTTTTTTCTGTTCAATCGTTCCACGAGCCCATCGCTCTGAGGATGCAAAGGAACAGTTCCAGACAAACCGTGTGTATAGATTGCATCGGAAAAAAGCAGTCTTTAACACACACGCACACACACACACTCATACATCAGCGTGTGTCGTGACCGATGAGGGCTACAGCGCTCTCTAGCGGTGAGAGTGTGACCTGCAGGTGTGTGACGGAAGGTGAGGAAACAGGCTTCCACCTGTTTGTCTGTCTTCAGTCTGGCTTCCACGACTCCTTCCCATAGCTCCAATGTGTGTCTCATCAGCTTCATTCCTCCAAAGAACATCTCCCTTGTTCTTCACCATGGCCACCAGCACACCTTGTTTTTGAAACGTACCGGAAATTCTAAATTTGAAGAGGATGTTGATTTTGTAATGTTGACATAAAAACATGTAGAATGTTCGTCGTGTCTTTTCTGAGGGGAAACTGAAAGCGCTCGCCTCAAGAAGGACGGGCACATGGAAATAAAACAACAAATACATTTAAACAGTGGAGGAGCGCAAGCGTGCTGGCTGGCGCATGCGCACAACTCCAGAGGAGGCGGCACCACATGACGTCATCCTTCTCAGTCTGACAGCGGTGTTGCCAGATAATTACGACAATGAACAAAAACACTTCCTGAAACATGACTGCAAACTGGGTAATACAGAAACATGCTGAACAAGAAACACATCAGGAGACCCACGAAGATCTTTTCATTCATTCATTGTATTTATTTAAGCAGGAAAAACTCCATTCAGATCGAAAATCTCTTTCAGGAGTGACCTGGACAAGAGAAACCGAAAGGCGGAAACACGACCAATCTGGCAACGACACACCGCCGATCCTGGGAAACAAGAGGAGTTCCTTCTGTGAACATCTGATACTTTGTTAGTAAACTCTGAAGCAGCCCACTGGTGAAAGAGGAGAACAACACAAACAGTAAATGTATTTCTGGCGATGACACAGTGAAGAGGACATGAAGAAGAAGGAAGGATGAAAAGTAACAATGTTTGAGTTCAGTGTCTGTTGATGGAAGAAGCTTCAAATGATGAAATCAATCAATTTCAACCACACACTTCATCCTTTTCACTTCATGGTATGAGCTTTATCATGTTTCACACAAACACTCACACACACACACACACACACACACACACAAACACAGTGCTCAAATGTTAAAAATGTGCAACACGAGAGACAGCAGTGTGAAAATGTCAGTATCTCCACTTCTTTGTAGAGACTTGGTTACTGAGCAGTTCTCCTTCCTTCAGGTTGACTTGGGGATCTTCTGAACCATTTTCCTTCTCAGTCCTTCCTCTGAAACATCTACTGATCCACGGCCGTGACGGCCGGGTCCGGCTGAGCCGGATGGGGCGCCGTAGATGAACTTGAATCGCAAACCTCACCTGATTCAGACATGCTCAGTTCGGGGTCACCAATGTGGCGTCTCAAAGACGAAATAATGGCGGAGGCGTAGAGGAGTTCGGTTCTTTAATGTTAAACACCAACAAAATACAACTGGAACTTGAACATCCAGGATCAACTTAATATACGCGGCTTAAATCAGGTACTCTGATATCCGTCTGGTCCACAAAATCTTCCATAACGCCGCCCCGCCTCCTCTTAAGACCTACATCAAGCCTCGCTCCCAACTCACAAGTCGAGTGCTAAGGTCGGTGTCTAGAGGAGACTGCAATGTTCCTAGGAGAAAGTCTGCTTTTTCCTGTAAAGCCATAAAAGAATGGAATGTGCTTCCAGAAAATCTTAAGAACATGACTGATTTTCACACCTTTACACATGTTGTTAAAAATAGGATTCTGCAGCACCAAACATGCTCACGCTAACAATACCAGACGGGTCCCAGATGACCAAAGTCATAATATTACAACAATATCACAACAATAGCACTTTCAACTTGCAAAATACAATTTGATTGCCTGTTTATATATTGTATAATTATTTTATTGCCTATCTGTACATTTTATATATATTATCTATTTTGCAGTTTTATATTTGTATTGCCCAGGACTACAGATGGAAATTAGCTATGAGCTACAATCTAGTACAAACATCTCTGCCTCTGTGCTTAATGTAATTGTACACTGTCCTAATAAACTTCTAAACAAACAAACAAACCACGCGCGACGACTCCCGGGAAGAAAAATTGGAGCCTTTTTCTTTATAAAAATAAATAGAAATGCAAGGAGAAAACACACAAACACACAATCTTGGCCTTCAACTAATCGTTTGTTCGTCTTAAAATCTTTAACCTCCGAGAGCCACAAAACCCTTTAGACACGTCAAGTGAAGATGGTTACTGTGGTTTGTCCGTTTTTGCGGCCTCCACCACGGGACCGGACCTTGTTGTCCCGGTGTGTTCAGATGTGATCCAAGAAAAACATCAGAGCTGTCAGGAACTGATTAAGCAATGAGTGGTTAATTAGAGGTCAAGAAATACACTTGCGTGTATTCCCGGGCCGAAATGAATGTCACCCCGAGGGGATCGTTCGCCCTCTCTAGACGTCCGCTGAGCCGCGTCCAGTCGGATGTGCAGATGAGGAGGTTTCGGCCCCACTCTCAGGGAGTGGCAGTGATTTATTCCACTGTCTCGATGGTCAAGGTTACTTCCTAATAAGGAGTTGTTTTTCACACTCTTTGGAAGTGGGCAACTAGGTACCAGGCTGTGTCTTGGACTGGGCCTCCGGGCCTTCGGGATACGTCATTGCTAGTGCACTGGGGGTGTTAGTGGAAAAATACAAAGTTGGGTGCACTTTTGCCATCACGTGATGCGTTCCCGCGCAAAAAGACGCTGAAAGTTCCCGTCAAAGAAAATACGGAGCATCTTCTTGAGTCCTTCTCATATTTAGAAAAAGTGTGTGTGAGAGTGTGTTTACCCGTGCAGACCTTCCTCTGAAAACTCTCCCGACCTCTTTACGGATATTTCCTATTCTAAAAAAAGTCAAACATGTGTGTGTGCGTCGGTGAATGGGACAGAGCCGCCGTCACTGAGCCACCAGCGCCCTGTAGCGGAGGAATGAAGCTGATGAAACACACAGTGGAGCTATGGGGAGGAGACCTGGAAGCCAGGCTGAAGATGGAGGTGAGCGTTTGTGAGGGGCCAGAAAAGAGTGTGTTCTGTTTCCTCACTTAACGTAACACACACGTACACACCTGCTGCAGTTCGCACTCCCACCGCTAGAGGGTGCTCAGAGCCGGCGGCCCAGTCACATTCTGCTGAATCACTTGGCTGATGACACACTCCAATCACACACACACACACACACACACACACACACACACACACACACACACATCGGTACCAGTCCGATCGGCCGATCCCCAAGACGAAAACTTTCCCAACCGACCGCGTTGAGGGGCAATCCGAGTCCACAAACCAAGATGGAGAAAAGCGGAAACAAAATAAAAAAAGTGGAGGAAAGAAAGGCGCATGCGCACAACTCCACATGAGACGGCGACACTGTTACATCATCCTGGCGACCGTTTAAATAAGTTTAAACGGAACCACAAACTGAGTGTAACAGAAACATTTTGACCATGAAACACATCCCTGAGCCCACAAGGTTATTAGTCATCTATTGATTGTGTCCATTTTTGGACAAGTGGACAAGAAAACACCATAAAAATTCAATGCATTCTTATCAACAACAGACGATCCGTGTTTAAAAAAGAAGACTACAATCCAAAAGCATAACAAACACACACACACACACACACACACACACACACACACAGTGATGTAAAAAAAGCAGCGTCTGCAGTTCCTTAAAGAGTCTCGGCGGGGTTTGGAAGCGGTTCTCCTTCCTTCAGGGGTACTTGAGGACCTTCTAAACCATTTTCCTTCGCAGTCTTTCTTCTGAAACATCTACTGATCCGTTCGTGGATGGATTTCCGTCCCTTGATTGTTAAAACAACCAAAACAGAAACGCAAATCAAACCCAAAACCAAACCCACCACCCAATATGGAGGTGGAGGGAATAAAGGGTTCTGCAAGGGGTCGCTCCATTTCTGACTGACTGGGTTCTTCAGCCTGCAGGAGAACTTCTCAACCTTCTGGATGATGTTCTTGTTGGAGACGATGATGTCTTTTGTATCATTCTCCAGTTGAACATCTCCCAGTCTCCACAGGTAGCTGACAGGTCCCACATTCTCAGTGTTTGCGTCGCAGCTCAAGGTGCATTTCTCCGATTTAGGACCACAGGATGGTGGATCTACGCTCACCGTGGGCTTCGGTACCTCCTCGATCATCTGGACCCTGTATTGATCCGGAAGAACCCGGCGGTTGAACTCCAGTGTGAAGATCCCAGCGTCGTGTTTAGTGGCATTCCTGATTTCCAGCTCCCCAGAACTGATGTTCAAGGTTGTCCGGCCCTTAAAGCTCCGATAACAAACCAAATCCAGTTTGTCTTTCACCCACTCGCACACCAAGTTCCCGTCCAGCTTCCACGTGATGTCCCGCATTTCCTCTGAGATGGACGGATTCAGCCGCAGCTCCGCTCCTTCCTTGAAGAACAGCGACTTGACGGTGAAGGAGAAACACTGAGGCGCCGCTAAAAGCAGCGAGAAGAACCAGAAGGATGTGTGTTTCTCCATGTTGAACTCCAGGAACGCGCCGACTTACCACCAACTCGTCTGGGAACGACCGTTCAGGCGAGCGAGCCGGCTTCCTGAGGCATCGAGGGGGGGGACAGCGTGGTTTATTCCTCTTGAAGCTCACATGGTTGGTAATGGGCGTGGCGTGGTCGGTGTGACTCATTGTCAACCCTCAGTGACAGTAGTGACAGTCGTGACAGTAGAGACAGTAGTTTGTTTTGCGTGTTTTTCAAAGGCTCTGTGTTGTTTCAGTCTAAATTGGTTAAAAGTTGAATTGTGAATAGTTAAAAGTTCTTGTATTTTTATAGTTTATTTATAGCACTGAAGAGTTCATATTTTTAATTTATGTTTTATCATTTTGCATTTTTTCAGGGATTCTGTGTTGTTTGACTTTACATTTGTTGAGTGTATAAAAAGCTAAAATTGTTTTTTATTTAACATTTTATTTTTTGTAGATCTTTAAATATTTTAATTTATATTTCGTGTGTTTTTCGGGGATCCTGTGTTTAAATCACTTTAAATGTAACGTACAAAAAAGTTTATTCTTGTATTTCATAGTTTATTTGTGGTTGAACTGAAAAGCGACTATTTTTAATTTACATTTTCTTGTGTCATGTGTTTTTCAGGGAGTCTGCGTTGCTTGACTTTAAAGTTGCTTCGTATAAAAGAGTTAAAAGTTTAAATGAGTTAAAAGTTCGTTGTAGAGTGAAAAAAATAAAGGCTATTATAATATAGTAGTATAATACATTTGTTTATTAATTATTAATTCATTTTGTGCATAATGTTACTTTATTATTGGTAATATATCGATTATAGCAACAAAAAAAATCTGAAGAGCCGTTTGGGAGCCAAAAGAGCCGGCTCTTTTTAGTGAGCCGAGCCTAAAGAGCCGGTTCTCTAAAAAGACCCGGAATTCCCATCACTATTGTTTCCGGCCCCCGTTCAAGGCGCTGTTTCCTGCGAACCTTTGTACCTGGGGAGCTAAAACATATTCCACCCCTGGAAGTTCACCAGTTGTTGGTGTTTGAGAAAGTTAGAACCAACCTTTGTCTCCGCAATCCTTCCTTCTCACACCACAGCTCTTTGAAAGACATGTTTTTTTTCCCCACATGCACATACCATTTTTTTTTTTATTCAACACTTAAAATCATGGATGTATTAGGTAACACTTTTTTACCTTGGTGTAAAAAAAAAAAAAAACACCCAGAGGATAACACACACACACGAAGACACACACACACACACACGAAGACACAGACTTCTTTCTCTGTACTGGGCTTCAGTTCTGGCAGCGAAGCGGCAGCCTGGATTTCTGTGGCGTCGACGCTGCTTCCTTCTCTGCAGCTTTCTGCCGGCCGTGGACCCGCGCCTCCTTCTTTCCTCCCTTCTTCTTCTTCTGCGGGGAGCAAGAACAACTCGTCACGTGAGGCTGAAGGGGTTTTGATGCTACACGTTTCAGAGGCCGTCGCCCACCTTAAAGAAGGGCAGCCGCTTGCTCTCGTTAAACACCAGGTTCTCGTCGATGAAGGACGGCTCCGTGGCCACGCTTTGGTTGCAGGTGCTCAGCTCCTCCTCCAGAGAGTCCTGGGCCACGAGCCGGGAGGGCAAGGTGAGAAACGCACACTGCACATTTGCAGAAGATACCAGACATACGCGACCCACCTGGCTGTGGCCGTCCTCCTCCTCCAGCTCCTCCTCTTCCTCTTCCACCAAGGCGGCCTGCAGCTCCTCCTGCTGCTTCTTCAGGCTCTCCAGGAGCTCGCCCCGGCTCTGTGACTTCTCCATCTGCCGGGGGTAAACGTACTCCCGCCGCTGCGGGGTCGCACCTGGGGAACGGGGACAGGAGGAGACCTTCTCAGATGACGTCTTCACTCGGGAATCCAAGGAGAGCGAGGGTTCGGGCACTGACCTGTAGGGACGTCCTGCTGAAGCTCCTCCATCAGGAAGCCGCTGACCAGCCGCCGGCTCCCGTCCAGGCGGGACCGGATCTCGGCCGTCCGCCGGTCCAGAGCCGCCCGGTCGGCGGAGGTTCGGCTCTGCAGCGCCGCCAGTGCCTGCTGCAGCTCATCCTGCTGGTTCGTGAGCTCCTTCTCCACCGCCTGGAGCTGCGTGGCGCAGTGTGTCTGCACACCCTGGGGAGCGGCGGGTGGAGGAAGCCTTTAAACCTCCTCCCAAAAAACAAACCAACAAAAAAACAAAGTAATGTTACCTCTTGCTGGGCCCCCGCCTCAGTGGAGAGCTCCCCCAAAAAGGACAGGCGTTCCTGGGCTTGCTTCTCGACGTGCTCCCTGGCCCTGGAGCTCCACCGGAGGTCACGCTCCACCAGACCTGCGGGTCACAAGTACACGGTCTCACACACCTGCTGACGTTCACCAGGGAGTTGGTGAACGTCAGGAGGTTCCTGACGGGGGCTCGTACCAGACACGGAGCCGTGCAGGTGGGTGCAGCAGCCGGCCAGCTCTTCCAGCGTTTCCCGGCTGTTGTCGGCGTTGAGCCGCAGCGAGGCGGCGAGGGACCAATGACGAAGACACCATCAAAACGGATCCGTGACTCCGGAGATCCCCGGGCCACGCAGACCGGAGGTGTACGAACCTTGTCGGCCAGGTCTCGCTGCGCCTCCACCGCCGCTCCCAGCGTTTGACTCAGCTCCCTCACGACCGGGAGCCCCGCCAGGGTCTGACCTACCAGCACCTCCTCCATGTCTCGCTGATGCTCCTCCTAGCGGTGAAAGATGGGGCGCATGTTAAAAAGAGCGAGATGTTGAAGCTTGATAGACACAAATCAGCTGCGCGAGGCTCACCAGCAGTTCCAGCAGACGCTCCTTGTCCTGCAGACACAGCGACCGCTGCTGCCGAACCTTCTCCTGACAGCGAGACACGCCGGCCGCCACCAGCTGCCCGACCCCGCCAATGAAGGACTCCACACTGCCCAGCGCTCCCCTCAGCGCCACTTCGTTCATGAAGAGGAAGCCATCTGAAAGGACGGAGCGTTAGGCTCCTTTCTCATAACCAACCACTGTGCTCCACTGTGTGGCTTATCAGCTTCATTCCTCCACAGAACATCTCCCTTGTTCTTCACTATGGCCACCAGCACACCTCAAACATCTGCAGCTCAGTTTTTTTTAAACGTAATTCTAAATTTGAAGAGGATGTTGATTTTGTAACGTCAACATAAAAAAAACATAAAAATATGTAGCCGGCAGGAGAACTTCTCAACCTTCTGGATGATGTTGTTGTTGGAGACGGTGATGTCTTTTGTATCATTCTCCAGTTGAACATCTCCCAGTCTCCACAGGTAGCTGACAGGTCCCACATTCTCTGTGTTTCCGTCGCAGCTCAAGGTGCATTTCTCCGATTTAGGACCACAGGATGGTGGATCGATGCTCACCGTGGGCTTCGGTACCTCCTCGATCATCTGGACCCTGTATTGATCCTGAAGAACCCGGTTGTTGAGCTCCAGTGTGAAGATCCCAGCGTCTTCTTTAGTGGCATTCCTGATTTCCAGCTCCCCAGAACTGATGTTCAAGGTTGTCCGGCCCTTAAAGCTCCGATAACAAACCACATCCAGTTTGTCTTTCACCCACTCGCACACCAAGTTCCCGTCCAGCTTCCAGGTGATGTCCCAGATCTCCTCTGAGATGGACGGATTCAGCCGCAGCTCCGCTCCTTCCTTGAAGTACAGCGACGTGACGGTGAAGATGAAACACTGAGGCGCCTCGAAAAGCAGTGAGAAGAACCAGAAGGCTGTTTCTTTCCCCATGTTGGCTTCAGGAACACCGAGGTTCTGCTAAATTCTGTGAAATCCAGAAGACTTCAGTGTTTAAGTTCTTGTTTAAGAGGAACAATCAAAGTCTATCCCGTCAACTGCATTCCCTGCTCACTTGTCAGAGAAGTAATATCCCTCTCATCCAATCAGCAGCGTTGTCAGGCAGGTCAGACAGTCTGTTGTCTAATCACAACTCCAAAACCTGCTATGTTTTAATAAAAACCAGTCCAGATCTTGAACAGAGAAAACAGGTTTTAAGGGAATGACGTGCAGGGTGAGCTTTGCATAAACATTGTGTTTATCAAAAGGGACGGAAATAAAACATATAAAGAATTAAATTACTTCAATTAAAAAGCAAACACACACACACACCTTTATCTTACAACACGTAAGACGAGAAACCCTGTGAAAACAAGTTCAGCTTTGATTTCTGTTCAGACTTCACACACTCAAACTCTGATTGTGTTAAACACACATTAGGATCATGGAAATCTGTTGGTTGTGATTAAACACAGAAGCAGCAAAAAGGTTAAAAAACACAGAGAATATAATACACACACACACGAACACACATGCACGGAGTACTCTCTGTTCAGCTGACACTTGTGGTGGTTCAAAGTTGGCTCCTTAGCCATGAGATAAAAATCGAGGTTACACGATTTCAAAGATCTCAACTTGCAGAACAAGTTTGATGCATTTCTGTCTCTAAACACCTGAACTGTTTCACTTTCTGTATCACTGGAAGGAATTCTTCTCTGCTTTTTCTTGTTTTTTCTGTTCAATCGTTCCGCGAGCCCATCGCTCTGAGGATGCAAAGGATCCGCAGACGCTCTCACATGGCAGAAAACACACTTGAATCAAAGTTTCGTCCTCTGTCATTGTGGACGTCCTCAGGCACCTGGTAAACATGGCCTCCAGCAGAGCATCTGGAACGGTCCCTGCCTCTCGGTCCGGTACGGCACACACCTCTGGCCGTGTGGTGAAATAGTCCATGACGGCCAGAACTTAAAGGGTGTTGTGTCCGTGTGAGGAAACGGGCCCACGATGTCCACCGCCACCCTCTCCATCAGGACCGCCAGCCGCTGAAGCTGGGCGCAGTGTTTTGGAGGCCACCATCTCTCTTCCCCCCTTGCTGACCCTTTCCAGGCTCTCTGGAGCACTCCATCTGTCTCTCAAAGGGCCCCAAACTTTACAAACAAGCCTTTAGTTGCAGGTGAACGCCCAGAAACCTCATCCCACTCCGACGTATCCTCCGACCGGAGGGGTTCAACGAGTCGCAGTGGTTGGTAAACAAGCGCTTCTTCTATCAGAACACTTACATCCAAAAACCTACGACGACAGAAGCTCAAAAAACGTTACCTTCACACCTCCCGAACACTCTCGCACGTGCACACCCCGCTCTCTCAGCCAAAACACATTCACAGCCAGTAAGAAATAACAGAACTCTGAATATTTCTCCCAACAGCACTGCAGGACGGCTCCGGTTTAGTGTGGAGTTTTAGTTAGAGAAACACCCTGGTGATGGTAAACGTCTGTTTAATGAGCGATAGCTGTTGTTACCACAGCCACGCCACACGAGCCTGCATATAACAAACTGTTCAGATCAATTCCAGGTAAATTAAAAAAAAAAAAAAACAGAATTTATTACACAACGAAAAACACCCACATCATTCCCGGCAATCACAATATCACACAGAAAACAAGCATCAACATAAACACAACATTTGTGACTCGCTACAATATACACTATTTACTGCTCAGAAAAATAAAGGGAACACTTAAACAACACGATGAAACTCCAAGTCGAACACACTTGTGTGAAATCAAACTGTCCACTAAGGAAGAAACACTGATTAATTTTGACTTGTTTTCAGGACGTTACATCAACGTTGGATCAGCCTGTCGTGTATTTTTCCACTTTCATTTGATTCCAGACCTCAATGGGTTCATCAATTTGATTTCCATTGATCATTTTTGTGTGATTTGTTGTCGTCACATTCAACTGCATAAAGAACAAAGTATATGATAATAATGTTTCATTAATTCAGATCTAGGATGTGTTTTTTTTTCGTGTTCCCTTAATATTTTTGAGCAGTGTGTAAAGTTTCCATCGGAAAAAAAGCAATCTAAAACAAACACACACTCATACGTCGGTGTGTGTCGAGACGTCACAGCGGCCGCCGCCACTGGGGCTACAGCGCCCTCTAGCGGCGAGAGTGTGAACTGCAGGTGTGTGTGACGGAAGGTGAGGAAACAGGACACACTCTTTCCTGGTCGCTCAAAAACGCTCACCTTTGTCTTCAGTCTGGCTTCCACGACTCCTTAGCTCTATTGTGTGTCAGCTTCATTCCTTCGAAGAACATCTCCCTTGTTCTTCACCATGGCCACCAGCACACCTCAAACATCTGCAGCTCTGTTGTTTTTTTAAGCGTAATTCTAAACTTAAAGAGCATGTTGATTTTGTAAAATCGACATAAAAACATGGAGAATGTTCGTGTCTTTTCTGAGGGGAAACTGAAAGCGCTTGCTTTAAGAAGGACGGGCACATGGAGATGAATAAAACCATAAACAAATTTAAACAGTGGAGTAGCGCCAGCGTGCGGGTTGGCGCATGCGCACAACTCCAGAGGAGGCGGTGCCACATGACGTCATCCTCCTCAGTCTGACAGCAGTGTTGCCAGATAATCCCGACGATGAGCAAAAACACTTCCTGAAACCGGACCGCAAACCGGGTAATACAGAAACATGCTGAACAAGAAACACATCAGGAGACCCACGAAGATCTTTTAATTCGTTCATTGTATTTATTTAAGCAGGAAAAACTCCATTGAGATCGAAAATCTCTTTCAGGAGTGACCTGGACAAGAGAAGCCGAAAGGCGGAAATACGACCAATCTGGCAACAACACACCGGCAGTTCCTGGAAACAAGTGGAGTTCCTTCTGTGAACATCTGAACATTGTTAGTAAACGCTGAAGCGGCCCGATGGGGAAAAAGGAGAAAAACACCAACAGTAAAATATATTTCTGGCGATGACACAGTGAAGAGGACATGAAGAAGAAGGAAGGATGAAAAGTAACAATGTTTGAGTTCAGTGTCTGTTGATGGAAGAAGCTTCAAATGATGAAATCACTCAAATTCAACTGCACCGTTCCCCGACCCTCTCTTTTTAACCTCATCCTTTTCACTTCATGGTCTGAAGTCTATCACGTTATGCACACACACACACACACACACACACACACACACACACACACACACACACACACACACACACACACACACGCACACACACACACACACAGAAATGCTCTGAGGTAGAAAAAAAAAGGTCAGCATCTGCAGTTCTTTGTGGATTCTAGGTTGGATTACTGAGCTGTTCTCCTTCCATCTGGATTACTTCAGGACTATTTTCCCAAACAGTTCTTCCACTCAAAATGTACTGATCCAATGGTTGAAAAAAATTGTCATCTCCGAATTGCGAAAAAAACAAACCCAAAACCACCAACACCACAAACACCACAAACACCATCACCCAATATGGAGGTGGAAGGAATAAAGGGTTCTGCAAGGGGTCGCTCCATTTCTGACTGACTGGGTTCTTCAGCCGGCAGGAGAACTTCTCAGCCTTCTGGATGATGTTGCCGTTGTAGACGGTGATGTTTTTCCTCTCAATATCCCACTCATCATCTCCCAGTGTCCACAGGTAGCTGCCAGGTCCCACATTCTCAGTGTTTCCATCGCAGTTCAAGGTGCATTTCTCCGATTCAGGACCACAGGATGGTGGATCCATGCTGTGGGCTTCGGTACCTCCTCGATCATCTGGACCCTGGTTGTTTCATTGACATTGACATTCAGTTCTACCTTGCCATGTGTATTTGCAGATATGTATATTTGTTTGTACTGTTTAAGTTCAATATAAAAAAAAAAAAAAAGAAAAAAACATTCCTGGTGTTTCCCGGTGCTGGCAGTAGAAGCTCAACGCGCCTACAGTTCCCACTCTCTCCGCTAGAGGGCGCTACAGTTTCAGTGAAATCAATGAACTCCGACAGAGAAAACCAAATCCAGTGTCTGCACGTCAGCTGCCAGTTAGGATCCAAAAAAAGGACCTTGTTCACATCTTCTGTACCACAAGCAGATCGCAGAAAGCCCGTGTAATAATGCAGTCGTGCAAATAAAGTTACAGTTTGAAGTTCAGCTCTTCTACGTCTGCCTCCATCTATGTGTGTGATTTGCGCGTCCACTTGGACACAACAAAAGTGTGAAGAAGGGGTCTGCAGAGAGCCGGTCGGACCCGAATTCCCACAGGGAAGAAAACATCCGGAGCCACAAAACCCCCTTTAGACATGGAAAATCAAGATAACACCGCATGGATCGTTTTGACTGTTAAAATGCGCTTAAAACAACTACAGTGAGTTGCATTCATAGCATCAATGAAATTCCCTGCACTCCTTCTGACCGCGCAGTCCGTCCACCCCACTTGTCCCGTCCGTTTCCCCGAAAGCTCAATGGGACACACGGCTTGTATGTTCTTCTCTTCTCACCTCCTCTTCCAGCGGCCTGTTTTTCTCCACATTCCAGCTGAAGCTCCACAGAGCTGGTGAACCGCTGGGCCGGTCTAAGGCCGACCAGCTGATCCCCGAGACGAAAACTCTCCCGACCGACGGTGTTGATGGGGAAACCCAAGTCCAGAAACCAAGATGATGAAAACCAGAAACAAAGTGAAAATGTTAAAAGTGGAGGAACAAACGGCGCATGCTCACAATTCCACAGGACGCGTGACATCTGTTCCTGACGATTCAAAGAAATGAGCTTAAACGGAAACGCAAACTGAGTAAAACTGAAACATGTTGAACATGAAACACACAACCTTTTATTTAAATTCATTTCTTATTTACAATGTCTGTTTCAGGAGTGACCTGGACAAGAGAACATCACGGATATGTGATGCATTCTTGATGCATATGATGCAGGTCTGCTGATAAATATAAGATAAAAATACCAAGAGCACCCCCCCATGTTCTGAAGAAATGCTCAAAAAATGTCAGTGTCTCCAGTTCATTGTGGAGTCGAAGCTGGGTTAGTGAGCGGTTCTACTGCCTCTGGGGTTATTTGAGGATCTTTGAAATCATTTTCCATCAATTTCTTTTTTCTATGAAACTTCTTCTGGTCCAGCTGTGGATGGATTTCATTCCTATAAGTAAAACAACCAGAAAAATTAAGACGCACAAACCCACCACCACCAGCAAATTCAGAGGTGGAAGGAATAAAGGGTTCTGCAAGGGGTCGCTCCATTTCTGACTGACTGGGTTCTTCAGCCTGCAGGAGAACTTCTCAGCCTTCTGGATGAGGTTGTTGTTGGAGACGGCGATGTCTTTCCTCTCAGTCTCCCACTCATCATCTCCCAGTCTCCACAGGTAGCTGACAGGTCCCATATTCTCGGTGTTTCCGTTGCAGCTCAAGGTGCATTTCTTGAATTCAGGACCACAGGATGGTGGATCGACGCTCAAGGTGGGCTTCGGTACCTCCTCGATCATCTGAACCCTGTATTGATCCTGAAGAACCTGGCGGTTGAACTCCAGTGTGAAGATCCCAGCGTCTTCTTTAGTGGCATTTCTGATTTCCAGCTCAGCGGTACTGGTGTTCTAGGTTGTCCGGCCCTTAAAGCTCCGATAATAAACCAAATCCACTTTGTCTTTCACCCACTCGCACACTGGATTCCCGTCCACCAACCATCCAATGTACCAGATCTCCTCTGAGATGGACGGATTCAGCCGCAGCTCCGTTCCTTCCTTGAAGTACAGCGACGTGACGGTGAAGGAGAAACACTGAGGCGCCGCTAAAAGCAGTGAGAGGAACCGGAAGGCTGTTTCTTTCTCCATGTTGGCTTCAGGAACACAGGGGTTCTGTTCAACTCTGTTAAACCAGGAAGACTTCAGTGTTTAAGTTCTTTGGCCGGATGTCGACTGGCGATGTTACCTGAGAGGAACAATCAAAGTCTAATCCGTCAACTGCGATCCCTGCTCAAAGGGCCGGGCCGTTATATCCCTCTCATCCAATCAGCGGCGTTGTCAGGCAGGTCAGCCAGTCTGTTGTCCAATCACAACTCAAAAACCCGCAATATTTTAATAAAAACCCGCCCAGATCTTAAAAGGAACCCAATCAGATAAAAAATGTTTTACGGGGACGAAGTGCAGGGCGGGGTTTGAATATAAAATGCATTCCATCAAAAGGGCCGGAAATAAAACAAATACAGAATTAAATTACTTCAATTAAAACACACACACACACACACACACACACACACACACACATTCAAATGTTTATCTGACAACAACACGTAAGATGAGAAATCCTGTGAAAACAAGTTCAGCCTTGATTTCTGTTCAGAGTTCTCACACTCAAACTCTGACTGTGTTAAACACACATTAGGATCATGGGAATCTGTTAGTTGTTATTAAACACAGAAGCAGCAAAAAGATTTAAAAACACAGAGAATATAATACACACACACACACACAGTGCTCTGAGGTCAGCTGGCACTTGTGATGGTTCAAAGTTGGCTCCATAGCGGTGACATAAAAATTGAGGTTAAACAATTTCAAAAATCTCAACGTTGCAAAACAAGGTTGATGCATTTCTGTCCCCAAACACCTGAACTGTTTCACTTTCTGTATCACTGGAAGGAATTCTGTCTCTGCTTCTTCAAGTCAGGTTTCTCGGCCTCTCCTGTCACATTGCAAGTCACTTTGGATAAAAGCGTCTGCCAAATGACTGTAATATAACGTCATGTAACATAGAACAACCTTTTCTGTACCAGGGATCAGTTTCATGCATGCATGGCTATCAGACTTTTTAATTCCTCTTCCCTCAGTCGCAGGGAATCTCCAAATCTTTGTAGTTAAGACCTTAAAACAGTTAAGACAATTTATATTTGATTGTATTTCTTATTCTTCCTTGATCCTACTATTATCTATTAGTGTTATGTTTTTGCTTTAAACTCTGGCATAGCAATTTCCTTCGGGATAAATAAAGTTGTTCTCATTCTCATTCTCTCATGAAAATGTTTCTATGGACCGGTGAGAGGCGCAGGGGTTCAAATGATAAGAACTTATCACTTCACAGTATTCGATCAGTAACATGAGAGGGAGGTGATATCTCACGGTCACACTGATGTTCTGCAGTGAGGATGCAGAGCTGTTTTTTCTGTTCAATCGTTCCACGAGCCCATCGCTCTGAGGATGCAAAGGAGCAGTTCCAGACAAACTTTACAAACAAGCCTTTAGTTGCAGGTGAACACCTAGAAACCTCATCCCACTCTGACGTATCCTCCGACCGGAGGGGTTCCAATTAGTTGCAGTGGTTGGTAAACAAGTGCTTCTTTTATCAGAACACTTACATCCAAAAACCTACGATGCCAGACGCTCAAAAAACGTTACCTTCACGCCTCACGAACACTCTCGCACGTGCACACCCCGCTCTCTCAGCCAAAACACATTCACGGCCAGTAAGAAATAACAGAACTCTGAACATTTCTCCCAACAGCACTGCAGGACGGCTCCGGATTAGTGTAGCGTTTTAGTTAGAGAAACACCCTGGTGATGGTAAACGTCTGTTTAATGAGTAATAGCTGTTGTTGCCACAGCCACGCCACACGAGCCTGCAATATAACAAACTGTTCAGATCAATTCCAGGTAAATTAAAAAAAACCAAAACAGAATTTATTACACAACGAAAAACACCCACATCATTCCTGGCAATCACAATATCACACAGAAAACAAGCATCAACATAAACACAACATTTGTGACTTGCTACAATATACACTATTTACTGCTCAGAAAAATAAAGGGAACACTTAAACAACACGATGAAACTCCAAGTCGAACACACTTGTGTGAAATCAAACTGTCCACTTAGGAAGAAACACGGATTAATTTTGACTCGTTTTCAGGACGTTACATCAACGTTGGATCAGCCTGTCGTGTGTTTTTCCACTAACATTTTGATTCCAGACCTCAATGGGTTCATCAATTTGATTTCCATTGATAATTTTTGTGTGATTTGTTGTCGTCACATTCAACTGCATAAAGAACAAAGTATATGATAAGAATGTTTCATTAATCAGATCTAGGATGTGTTTTTTTTCGTGTTCCCTTAATATTTTTGAGCAGTGTGTAAAGTTTCCATCGGAAAAAAAGCAATCTAAAACAAACACACACTCATACGTCGGTGTGTGTCGTGACGTCACAGCGGCCGCCGCCACTGGGGCTACAGCGCCCTCTAGCGGCGAGAGTGTGAACTGCAGGTGTGTGTGACGGAAGGTGAGGAAACAGGACACACTCTTTCCTGGTCGCTCAAAAACGCTCACCTTTGTCTTCAGTCTGGCTTCCACGACTCCTTAGCTCTATTGTGTGTCAGCTTCATTCCTTCGAAGAACATGTCCCTTGTTCTTCACCATGGCCACCCGCACACCTCAAACATCTGCAGCTCTGTTGTTTTTTTAAGCGTAATGCTAAATTTAAAGAGCATGTTGATTTTGTAACATCGACAAAGAAACATGGAGAATGTTCGTGTCTTTTCTGAGGGGAAACTGAAAGCGCTTGCCTTAAGAAGGACGGGCACATGGAGATGAATAAAACAATAAACAAATTTAAACAGCGGAGTAGCGCCAGCGTGCGGGCTGGCGCATGCGCACAACTCCGGAGGAGGCGGTGCTACATGACGTCATCCTCCTCAGTCTGACAGCGGTGTTGCCAGATAATCCCGACAATGAGCAAAAACACTTCCTGAAACCGGACCGCAAACCGGGTAATACAGAAACATGCTGAACAAGAAACACATCAGGAGACCCACGAAGATCTTTTAATTCGTTCATTGTATTTATTTAAGCAGGAACAGCTCCATTGAGATCGAAAATCTCTTTCAGGAGTGACCTGGACAAGAGAAGCCGAAAGGCGGAAATACGACCAATCTGGCAACAACACACCGGCATTTCCTGGAAACAAGTGGAGTTCCTTCTGTGAACATCTGAACATTTTAAGTGAACGCTGAAGCGGCCCGATGGGGAAAAAGGAGAAAAACACCAACAGTAAAATATATTTTTGGCGATGACACAGTGAAGAGGACATGAAGAAGAAGGAAGGATGAAAAGTAACAATGTTTGAGTTCAGTGTCTGTTGATGGAAGAAGCTTCAAATGATGAAATCACTCAAATTCAACTGCACCGTTCCCCGACCCTCTCTTTTTAACCTCATCCTTTTCACTTCATGGTCTGAAGTCTGTCACGTTATGCACACACACACACACACACACACAGAAATGCTCTGAGGTAGAAAAAAAAATGTCAGCATCTGCAGTTCTTTGTGGATTCTAGGTTGGGTAACTGAGCTGTTCTCCTTCCATCTGGATTACTTCAGGACTATTTTCCCAAACAGTTCTTCCACTCAAAATGTACTGATCCAATAGTTGAAAAAAATTGTCATCTCCGAATTGCGAAAAAAACAAACCCAAAACCACCAACACCACAAACACCACAAACACCATCACCCAATATGGAGGTGGAAGGAATAAAGGGTTCTGCAAGGGGTCGCTCCATTTCTGACTGACTGGGTTCTTCAGCCTGCAGGAGAACTTCTCAGCCTTCTGGATGATGTTGCCGTTGTAGACGGTGATGACTTTTGTATCACTCTCCAGTTGAACATCTCCCAGTCTCCACAGGTAGCTGACAGGTCCCACATTCTCAGTGTTTCCGACGCAGCTCAAGGTGCATTTCTCCGATTTAGAACCACAGGATGGTGGATCGATGCTCACCGTGGGCTTCGGTACCTCCTTGATCATCTGGACCCTGTATTGATCCTGAAGAGCCCATTGGTTGAACTCCAGTGTGAAGATCCCAGCGTCTTCTTTAGTGGCATTCCTGATTTCCAGCTCCGCGGTTCTGATGTTCAAGATCGTCCGGCCCTTAAAGCTCCGATAATAAACCAAATCCAGTTTGTCTTTCACCCACTCGCACACCAGGTTCCCGTCCAGCTTCCAGGTGATGTCCCAGATCTCCTCTGAGATGGACGGATTCAGCCGCAGCTCCGCTCCTTCCTTGAAGTACAGCGACGTGACGGTGAAGGAGAAACACTGAGGCGCCGCTAAAAGCAGCGAGAAGAACCAGAAGGATGTTTCTTTCTGCATGTTGACTTCGGGAACACCGAGGTTCTGCTCAACTCTGAGCAAACCGAATACTTCAATCTAACTGAAGTATTAAAATGTACAGTCTTCTAACTGAAGTAAACTGTTCTGGACAAATTAGATCCCTGATCATGAGGTCTAGCATGTGACTTTTTTTTTTAATTTCAGTTTGAACAACAGTCCTTCCTGTCACACTCTATCATGTTGCCAGATCATTCTGACGATTTGAAAAAAAGACGCCAAACTTGTTAAAACCCAAACGTGCTGAACAAGAAACACGTCAATGAGCCCATGAAGTCTTTTGTATTTAGTCATTTTATTGACCCAACCGGGTAAAAATCCCATTAATATCAACATCTCTTTTACAGGAGTGACCTGGAGAAAAGAATGAATACGGAAACACCAAGAATCTGGCAACGACACATCCGCTCCGGTTCCCCTGAGAAGAACAAGCTGAGCGTTTTTCTTTGTAAAAATAAATGGAAATGTAAGGAGAAAACACACACACACATGCAAACAATCTTGGCCTTCAACTCAATGTGTAGTTATTTTAAAATCTTTAACCTCCGAAAGCCACAAAGCCCTTGAGACATGTAAAGTGAAGATAACACTGCAAGTGAACAAAATATTCAGGCTGGTCTCTGCACTCACGCCACAAAACATCTCAAAGTTGCCATAGAAGATCGAGATGTGAGACGACGCCTCCTGAACTCTTTCACTTTCTGTATTCGCTGGAAGAAATTCTTTGTCTCTGAGTGGCCTTTCAAACACCAACAACTGACTGCATTGACTATTGCCTGTGTAACATAGTGCGCACGCACAGACACACACACACACACACAGAGTTAGAGAGTGGTTTTCCTTCCTTCAGGGTTACTTGAGGATCTTCTCAACCCTCTTTCATCGCAATCTTTCCTCTGAAACATCTATTGATCTGTTCGTAGATATATATCAGTCCCAAAATTGTTAAACCAACCAAAACAAAAATGCAAACCAAACCCACCAGCCAATATGGAGGTGGAAGGAATAAAGGGCTGTGCAAGGGGTCGCTCCATTTCTGACTGACTGGGTTCTTCAGCCTGCAGGAGAACTTCTCAGCATTCTGGATGATGTTGACGTTGTAGACGGTGATGTCTTTCCTCTCAATCTCCCACTCATCATCTCCCAGTCTCCACAGGTAGCTGACAGGTCCAATATTCTCAGTGTTTCCATCACAGCTCAAGGTGCATTTCTTGGATTCGGGACCACAGGATGGTGGATCGACGCTCACCGTGGGCTTCGGTACCGCCTTGATCATCTGGACCCTGTATTGATCCTGAAGAACCCGGCGGTTGAACTCCAGCGTGAAGATCCCAGCGTCTGCTTTCGTGGCATTCTTGATTTCCAGCTCCCCAGAACTGAGGTTCAAGGTCGTCCGGCCCTTAAAGCTCAGAAAATAAACCACATCCAGTTTGTCTTTCACCCACTCGCACACTGGATTCCCATCCATCAACCATCCAATGGCCCAGATCTCCTCTGAGATGGACGGATTCAGCCGCAGCTCCGCTCCTTCCTTGAAGTACAGCGACGTGACGGTGAAGGAGAAACACTGAGGCGCCGCTAAAAGCAGCGAGAAGAAGCAGAAGGATGTTTCTTTCTCCATGTTGGCTTCAGGAACACCGAGGTTCTGCTCAACTCTGAGCAAACCGAATACTTCAGTCTAACTGAAGTGTTATCATGTGCAGTCAACAACTTCTAACCGAAATAACCCGTTCTGGAAAATCTTGTGTCTCTGAAGACGACGGTTTCCTTATGAGCATTAAGCAGATAGTTTGCAAAAATACGCCCTAATCAATTACATCCTGGGCCAAAACATGCAGGAAACATGAAAGTCACCCAGCATTTTTTTTTCAATCATATTTTATACTTTCTATTCAGGATTAGTGACATTAACATCAATATCCCTTTTTCAGTGACCTGGACAAGAAGCAGGAAAACCGACCAATCTGGCAGAGTCATACGATGCCACATCCTGAGAAAAACACATTGAATTTGGTTTTCTCTGCAGAGCTCAGAGTTCACATTCTAACACTTTATGAACACAGTATCTCCAATTTTACCATTACATTTCATTACATTAGATTTGGCAGATGCTTTTATCCAAAGCGACTTACAATAGAGGACACAGGGACTGCAAATAACATTTGCTATACCAGCAACTTCAGGACACAAAAAAGACATTTCACTTAACGACAACTAAACACAGCATTTATGGACTGACTGCATTGACTAATACCTGAACACACACACACACACACACACACACACACACACACACACACACACACACACACACACACACACACACACACACACACACACACACGTCAGCGTGTTGTGACGCCTCAGCGTCGCGGAATGGGACGGGACCGCCGGCACTTAGCTTGCAGCGCCATCTAGTGGTGAGACTGTGAACTGCATGTGTGGTGTGTGTGACGGAAGGTGAGGAAACAGGACACACTCTTTCCTGGACGCTCACAAATGCTCACGTCTGTCACCAGTCTGGCTTCCACGACTGTTAAATGCAGGTCATTTACATTCAAAAAAATCTCAAACTGGCCAAAAACACCACAGCCTGCTGTTACCTTGGCAACAAAGCTATTTCAACACAGGTAAATAAGGAGTACGGCTTGGTCGACTAAATCTGCAATGACAGGGTTCTGTGCCGTCCAAAGAAAAATATTGGGCAAATTCCGTGTCATTTTGTCTACCTTTCCTTTGGGCCGCTCCCTGCTGGAGTCGCCACAGCCAATCATCTTCGTCCATGTAATTCCCGCCAATCCAGCCACTTCCTGTCCTTTCCCTCCATCCAATTGTCCTTCCACCCAGATCTTCGAAGTCAGCTGTGCATTGAAGCCAAATGGCTTTTTAGAACTAAAACAAAAGCCAAACCCTCCACCTCCGCTTTGCTTGTCAAAAAGTCACATTACCAGGATGGCAAGCATCAGTCCAGCTGCATTTTCTTCCATGGGTTTGGAGACTTTTTTTCTGCATGTTTTTGTTTGGTTATTTGTGTTTGTTTTTTTTGTCCTTGTCTACAAAACACAGGCGTCCTTCTCCCTGAGGAGAGACATGAGGTCCAAACAGGTCGTCTCCTCTGTGCTACGAGGTCAAAGTCTGTCCAGCTCAGTCTCGCCTGGGTTACTGAGCGGTTCTCCTTCCGTCCGGGTTGCTTCAGGACTATTTTCCCTCACAGTCCTTCCACTCAAACATGTACTGATTTTTTGATGGAAACATTTTCGTTTCCAAATTGCGAAAACAACCAAACCCAAAACCACCAACACCACAAACACCACCAACACCCAAACCCAATATACAGCTGGAAGGAATAATGGGTTGTGCAAGGGGTCGCTCCATTTCTGACTGACTGGGTTCTTCAGCCTGCAGGAGAACTTCTCAGCCTTCTGGATGATGTTGCCGTTGTAGACGGTGATGTCTTTTGTATCATTCTCCAGTTGAACATCTCCCAGTCTCCACAGGTAGCTGACAGGTCCCACATTCTCAGTGTTTCCGTCGCAGCTCAAGGTGCATTTCTCGATTTAGGACCACAGGATGGTGGATCTATGCTCACCGTGGGCTTCGGTACCTCCTCGATCATCTGGGCCCTGTATTGATCCTGAAGAGCCCAGTGGTTGAGATCCAGTGTGAAGATCCCAGCGTCGAATTTTGTGGCATTCCTGATTTCCAGCTCCACGGTTCTGATGTTCAAGGTTGTCCGGCCTTTAAATCTTGAATAATAAACCACATCCAGTTTGTCTTTCACCCACTCGCACACTGGATTCCCGTCCACCAACCATCCAATGGTCCAGATCTCCTCTAAGATGGACGGATTCAGCCGCAGCTCCGCTCCTTCCTTGAAGTACAGAGACGTGACGGTGAAGGATGACGGTGATGACACAGCTGCAGCTTTGTGAAGAGTAGACAGAAGTATCACATTCTGTCTTCTTTTTGGACAATATGAGACAACAGTGGTGGTGTCTGTAAAAGCAAACTTGGAGGAAAGTAGAGCCCTGTCTTTCACTGCACGATTTCAGCAGGCAACTCAGGTTTATTTTTCTTCACTGTGCCCACCATGGTAAGTTCTCTCTTGAGGAGTTCTTGTCCAAAGTCATAGGGGGTAAAAAAATTGTCACAAGTGATATTGTGACCCTGCAGTCCAGCGGTCATGTCAAGGATGTGACTGGACATGCTCATCTTTGTTTGCTTTGTTTTTTTGGAGCAATCCTGGACAAATGAGCATCCCCAGAAGCTCACATGATTGGGGGAGGAGGTGGCTGTCATCGTGTTGGCTGACAATGCATTTATGATTTAAATTTTGGCTGTAATTATTGCTTTGTACTCTTATTTTTATACCCGGGTCGAAACCGACCCTAACACTACAAACGACATAATTTTAACTAGAGCATTTTATAATGCAGTGAAAAAAAATGTTTTTGTTGAAATCAAGGTTCCTGACAAAGTCAAGAAGCCTTGATGCAATAAAAAAATTGTAAGTGATTATTTTATGCATTTAAAAACTAAAACGGGTCGCTAGCGACACTGTTACATCATCCTGACGACTCGTAGAAATAAGTTTAAACGGAACCACAAACTGAGTTTAACAGAAACATTTTGAACATGAAACACATCCCTGAGCCCACAAGGTTATTAGTCATCTATTGATTGTGTCCATTTTTGGACAAATGGACAAGAAAACACCATAAAATTCAATGCATTCTTATCAACAACAGACGGTCCGTGTTTAAAAAAGAAGACTACAATCCAAGAGCATAACAAACACACACACACACACACACACACACACACACACACACACACACACACACACACACACACACACACACACACACACAGTGATGTAAAAAAAAAGCAGCGTCTGCAGTTCCTTATAGAGTCTCGGCGGGGTTTGGAAGCGGTTCTCCTTCCTTCAGGGGTACTTGAGGACCTTCTAAACCATTTTCCTTTGCAGTCTTTCTTCTGAAACATCTACTGATCCGTTCGTGGATGGATTTCCGTCCCTTGATTGCTAAAACAACCAAAACAGAAACGCAGATCAAACCCAAAACCAAAGCCACCACCCAATATGGAGGTGGAAGGAATAAAGGGTTCTGCAAGGGGTCGCTCCATTTCTGACTGACTGGGTTCTTCAGCCTGCAGGAGAACTTCTCAACCCTCTGGATGATGTTGCCGTTGTAGACGGTGATGACTTTTGTATCATTCTCCAGTTGAACATCTCCCAGTCTCCACAGGTAGCTGACAGGTCCCACTTTCTCAGTGTTTCCGTTGCAGCTCAAGGTGCATTTCTCGGATTCAGGACCACAGGATGGTGGATCGATGCTCACCGTGGGCTTCGGTACCTCCTCGATCATCTGGACCCTGTATTGATCCTGAAGAACCCGGTTGTTGAGCTCCAGTGTGAAGATCCCAGTGTCGTATTTAGTGGCATTCCTGATTTCCAGCTCCCCAGAACTGAGGTTCAAGGTTGTCCGGCCCTTAAAGCTCCGATAATAAACCAAATCCAGTTTGTCTTTCACCCACTCGCACACCAGGTTCCTGTCCAGCTTCCAGGTGATGTCCCAGATCTTCTCTGAGATGGACGGATTCAGCCGCAGCTCCGCTCCTTCCTTGAAGTACAGCGACGTGACAGTGAAGGAGAAACACTGAGGCGCCGCTAAAAGCAGTGAGAAGAACCAGAAGGCTGTTTCTTTCTGCATGTTGGCTTCAGGAACACAGGGGTTCTGTTCAACTCTGTGAAACCAGGAAGACTTCAGTGTTTAAGTTCTTTGGCCGGATGTCGACTGGCGATGTTACCTGAGAGGAACGATCAAAGTCTAATCCGTCAACTGCGATCCCTGCTCAAAGGGCCGGGCCGTTATATCCCTCTCATCCAATCAGCGGCGTTGTCAGGCAGGTCAGCCAGTCTGTTGTCCAATCACAACTCAAAAACCCGCAATATTTTAATAAAAACCCGCCCAGATCTTAAAAGGAACCCAATCAGATAAAAAATGTTTTACGGGGACGAAGTGCAGGGCGGGGTTTGAATATAAAATGCATTCCATCAAAAGGGCCGAAATAAAACAAATACAGAATTAAATTACCTCAATTAAAACACACACACAGGAATTCTGTCTCTGCTTCTTCAAGTCAGGTTTCTCGGCCTCTCCTGTCACATTGCAAGTCACTTTGGATAAAAGCGTCTGCCAAATGACTGTAATATAACGTCATGTAACATAGAACAACCTTTTCTGTACCAGGGATCAGTTTCATGCATGCATGGCTATCAGACTTTTTAATTCCTCTTCCCTCAGTTGCAGGGAATCTTCAAATCTTTGTAGTTAAGACCTTAAAACAGTTAAGACAATTTATATTTGATTGTATTTCTTATTCTTCCTTGATCCTACTATTATCTATTAGTGTTATGTTTTTGCTTTAAACTCTGGCATAGCAATTTCCTTCGGGATAAATAAAGTTGTTCTCATTCTCATTCTCTCATGAAAATGTTTCTATGGACCGGTGAGAGGCGCAGGGGTTCAAATGATAAGAACTTATCACTTCACAGTATTCGATCAGTAACATGAGAGGGAGGTGATATCTCACGGTCACACTGATGTTCTGCAGTGAGGATGCAGAGCTGTTTTTTCTGTTCAATCGTTCCACGAGCCCATCGCTCTGAGGATGCAAAGGAGCAGTTCCAGACAAACTTTACAAACAAGCCTTTAGTTGCAGGTGAACGCCCAGAAACCTCATCCCACACCGACGTATCCTCCGACGGAAGGGGTTCAATGAGTTGCGGTGGTTGGTAAACAAGCGCCTCTTTTATCAGAACACTTACATCCAAAAACCTACGACGACAGACGCTCAAAAAACATTATCTTCACGCCTCCCGAACACTCTCGCACGTGCACACCCCGCTCTCTCAGCCAAAACACATTCACAGCCAGTAAGAAATAACAGAACTCTGAACATTCCTCTCAACAGCACTGCAGGACGGCTCCAGTTTAGTGTAGCGTTTTAGTTAGAGAAACGCCCTGGTGACGGTAAACGTCTGTTTAATGAGCACTAGCTGTTGTTGCCACAGCCACGCCACACAAGCCTGCAATATAACAAACTGTTCAGATCAATTCCAGGTAAATTAAAAAAAAAACAAACAGAATTTATTACACAACGAAAAACACCAACATCATTCCGGGCAACCACAATATCACACAGAAAACGAGCATCAACAGAAACCCCAACATTTGTGACTCGCTACAATATACACTATTTACTGCTCAGAAAAATAAAGGGAACACAAAAACAACACGATGAAACTCCAAGTCGAACACACTTGTGTGAACTCAAACTGTCCACTTAGGAAGAAACACAGATTAATTTTGACTCGTTTTAAGGACGTTACATCAACGTTGGATCAGCCTGTCGTGTGTTTTTCCACTTTCATTTTGATTCCAGACCTCAATGGGTTCATCAGTTTGATTTCTATTGATCATTTTGTGTGATTTGTTATCGGCACATTCAACTGCATAAAGAACAAAGCATTTGATAAGAATATGTCATCCATTCAGATCTAGGTAAAAAAGGTAATCTTTAACACACACACACACACACACTCGTACATCAGCGTGTGTCGTGACGTCAAAGCAGCCGGCGCCACTGGGCTACAGCGCCCTCTAGTGGCGACAGCGTGAATTGCAGGTGGGTGAGACGGAAGGTGAGGAAACAGGACACACTCTTTCCTGGACGCTCAAAAACGCTCACCTTTCTCTTCAGTCTGGCTTCGACGACTCCTTCCGATAGCTCCACTGTGTGTCTCATCAGCTTCATTCCTCCGAAGAACGTCTCCCTTGTTCTTCACCATGGCCACCAGCACACCTTGTTTTTGAAACGTACCGGTAATTCTAAATTTGAAGAGGATGTTGATTTTGTAATGTCAACATAAAAACAAGTAGAATGTTCGTCGTGTCTTTTCTGTGGGAAACTGAAAGAGCTTGCCTCAATAAGGACGGGCATAGGGAAATTAATAAAACAACAAATACATTTAAACAGCGGAGGACCGAAAGTGTGCTGGCTGGCGCATGCGCACAACTCCTGAGGAGGCGGTGCCATGTGACGTCATCCTCCTCGGACTGACATCAGTGTTGCCAGATAATCCCGACAATGAGCAAAAACACTTCCTGAAACCGGACTGCAAACTGAGGAAACATGCTGATCAAAAAACACACCAGGAGACCCACGAAGATCTTTACATTCATGTATTGTATTTATTTAAGCAGGAAAAACTCCATTGAGATCGAAAATCTCTTTCAGGAGTGACCTGGACAAGAGAAGCCGAAAGGCGGAAACACGACCAATCTGCCAACAACACACCGACGATCCTGGGAAACACGTGGAGTTCCTTCTGTGTTTCTTTCCAGAGAAAGGAAAAACATCACTGACCCCGCAAGTTTATTAGTTATCTATTGATTGTGTCCATTTTTTGACAAGTGGACGAGAAAACACCATAAAATTCAATGCATTCTTATCAAAACAGACGGTCCGTGTTTAAAAAAGAAGACTACAATCCAAAAGCATAACACACACACACACACACACACACACACACACACACACACACACACACACATACATACATACACACACATAAAGAGCGTAGTGTCTTGTGACGTCACAGCGTCGGTGAATTGGACGGGGACGCCGTCACTGAATCTACAGTGCCCTCTAGCGGTGCGAGTGTGAACTGCAGGTGTGTGTGTGTGTGTGACGGCAGGTGAGGAAACAGAACACACTCTTTCCTAGACACTCACAAACGCTCACCTGCCTTCAGTCTGGCTTCCACGACTCAGTCCCAGAGCTCCACTTTGTGTCTCATCAGCTTCATTCCTCTGAAAAACATCTCCCTTGTTCTTCACCATGGCCACCAGCACACCTTGTTTTTTAAACGTAATTCTAAATTTGAAGAGGATGTTGATTTTGTAACATCAACATAAAACATTTAGAATGTTCGTGTCTTTTCTGAAGGGAAGCTGAAAGCGCTTGTTTTAAGAAGGACGGGCACATGGAGATGAATAAAACAATAAATAAATTTAAAAAGTGGAGTAGCAAAAGTGTGCGGGCTGGCGCATGCGCACAACTCTAGAGGAGTCGGTGCCACATGACGTCATCTTCCTCGGACTCACAGCGGTGTTGCCAGAAAATACTTACAATGAGAAAAAACACTCCCTGAAACCGGACCGCAAACTGAGTAATACAGAAACATGCTGAACAGGAAACACACCAGGAGACCCACGAAGATCTTTGAATTCATTCATTGTATTTATTTAAGCAGGAAAAACTCCATGGAGACCGAAAATCTCTCTCAGGAGTGACCTGAAATTCACGAAGTGCTACAGAGAAAATTAAATTTTCTCGGTGCATTCAGTGCAAGAGAAAAGCTCAGCTATGAAACCTTCAGCAGCTGCAGCTGCAGGCAGTGGTGCTGGAAGGAGAAGCTCAACGTGCCTGCAATTCCCCATCTCTCCACTAGAGGGCGGTAGAGTCTCAGTGAAATCAATCAACTCCCACAGAGAAAACCAAATCAAATGTCTGCCAGCATGTCAGCAGCCAATTAGGATCCAAAAAAGGAAAATGTTAGTAAAAATACAAAATATTGATTCTCAAACGAACCTGAGCACACAGTGTCTGCGTGTCAGCCCTGGAAAAGCTCCAGAGACGGCGTTAAGGCAGTTGGTGCGCATATTTTGAGCGACATGAAAATTCAGCTTTGTACAGCTTTACATTCATGCTCAGTCATTTTCAACGCATTATTAGCCTTCAGCAAATTATGACTATAATATTATAATGATAATCATGAAGCCAAATCACTAAAGCTGTACTAAGTGCATTAAGAGGTCATGAGAGCAGGAGTGCGTCAGCAGAGCAATATGTCCTCAACCATAACAATATAGCATACAGGATCGGCCACAGGATCCTGGGGAGGATGCCGTGCTGGTAGATCCAAGCCTTGAATTTTCCAGGTAGACCGGACTTGTCCACAGACTTCAACCAGACATCCAACTCAACGCAAGCTGTCTTTGTGGGTGCTGCATCTTTGAGAGAGCTGTCAAACATCTTGCCCAGGCTCTTGACTGGCCTCTCTGAGATTGTAGGGATAGATGCACCTGCGATGTTGAAGCGGAACTTGTCTTCTACCTTCCCTTTCCTGAGCACCATCGACCTAGATTTAGCAGGTTTGAAGCTCATCCGGGCCCACACCATCATCTTCTCGAGATGATGCATTCTTGATGCATATGATGCATAAGATAAAAATACCAAGAGCACCCCCCCCTGTTCTGAAGAAATGCTCTGAGATCAAAAATTGTCAGTGTCTCCAGTTCATTGTGAAGTCGAAGCTGGGTTAGTGAGCAGTTCTCCGGCCTCAAGGGTTATTTGAGGATCTTTGAAATCATTTTCCATCAAATTCTTTTCATTGAAACTTCTTTTGGTCCCTTTGGGGCTCAATTTCGATCCCATAATAACTAAAACAACCAGAAAAAGAAAGACGCTCGAACCCAAACCCACCAGCCAATATGGAGGTGGAAGGAAAAAAGGGTTGTGCAAGGGGTCGCTCCATTTCTGACTGACTGGGTTCTTCAGCCTGCAGGAGAACTTCTCAACCTTCTGGATGATGTTCTTGTTGGAGACGGTGATGTCTTTTGTATCATCCTCCAGTTGAACATCTCCCAGTCTCCACAGGTAGCTGACAGGTCCCACATTCTTGGTGTTTCCGTCGCAGCTCAAGGTGCATTCCTCGGATTCAGGACCACAGGATGGTGGATCGACGCTCACCGTGGGCTTCGGTACCTCCTCGATCATCTGGACCCTGTATTGGTCCTGAAGAGCCCGGCGGCTGAACTCCAGTGTGAAGTTCCCAGCGTCTTCTTTAGTGGCATTCCTGATTTCCAGCTCCCCAGAACTGATGTTCAAGGTCGTCCGGCCTTCAAACCTTGGATAGTAATATTCAGGCAGTTTGTCTTTCACCCACTCGCACACTGGATCCCCGTCCGCCATCCATCCAATGGCCCAGATCTCCTCTGAGATGGACGGATTCAGCCGCAGCTCCGTTCCTTCCTTGAAGAACAGCGACGTGACGGTGAAGGAGAAACACTGAGGTGCCGCTAAAAGCAGTGAGAAGAACCAGAAGGCTGTTTCTTTCCCCATGTTGGCTTCAGGAACACAGAGGCTCTGTTCAACTCTGTGAAATCCAGAAGACTTCGGTGTCTGAGTAAGTTCTTGGGTTGGATGTCGGATGGCGGCGTTACCTGAGAGGAACAGTCAAAGTCAAATTCGTTCCTGCTCAGCTGTCAGAGAAGTAATATCCCTCTCATCCAATCAGCAGCGTTGTCAGGCAGGTCAGCCAGTCTGTTGTCCAATCACAACTCAAAAACCTGCAATATTTTAATAAAAACCCGCCCAGCTCTTAAAACGATCCCAAACAGATAAACGGGTTTTACGGGAACGAAGTGCAGGGCGAGGTTTGCATGAACAATGCATTCCATCAAAAGGGACGGAAATAAAACAAATAAAGAATTAAATTACTTCAATTAAAACACACACACACACACACACAAATGTTTATCTGACAACAACACGTAAGACGAGGAATCCTGAGAAAACGAGTTCAGCCTTGATTTCTGTTCAGAGTTCTCACACTCAAACTCTGACTGTGTTAAACACACATTAGGATCATGGAAATCTGTTAGTTGTTATTAAACACAGAAGCAGCAAAAAGATTTAAAAACACAGAGAATATAATACACATACACACACACACACACACACACACACACACACACACACACACACACACACACACACACACACACACAGAGTGCTCTGAGGTCAGCTGGCACTTGTGATGGTTGAAAGTGTGCTCTTTAGCGGTGGGATAAAAATCGAGGTTAAACAATTTCAAAAATCTCAACGTTGCAAAACAACTTTGATGCATATCTGTCCCCAAACACCTGAACTGTTTCACTTTCTGTATCACTGGAAGGAATTCTGTCTCTGCTTCTTCAAGTCAAGTTTCTCGGCCTCTCCTGTCACATTGCAAGTCACTTTGGATAAAAGCGTCTGCCAAATGACTGTAATATAACGTCATGTAACATAGAACAACCTTTTCTGTACCAGGGATCAGTTTCATGCATGCATGGCTATCAGACTTTTTAATTCCTCTTCCCTCAGTTGCAGGGAATCTTCAAATCTTTGTAGTTAAGACCTTAAAACAGTTAAGACAATTTATATTTCATTGTATTTCTTATTCTTCCTTCATCCTACTATTATCTATTCCTGTTATGTTTTTGCTTTAAACTCTGGCACAACAATTTCCTTCAGGATAAATAAAGTTGTTCTCATTCTCATTCTCTCATGAAAATGTTTCTATGCACCGGTGAGAGGCGCAGGGGTTCAAGTGATAAGAACTTATCACTTCACAGTATTCAATCAGTAACATGAGAGGGAGGTGATATCTCACGGTCACACTGATGTTCTGCAGTGAGGATGCAGAGCTGTTTTTTCTGTTCAATCGTTCCACGAGCCCATCGCTCTGAGGATGCAAAGGAACAGTTCCAGACAAACCGTGTGTATAGATTGCATCGGAAAAAAGCAGTCTTTAACACACACGCACACACACACACTCATACATCAGCGTGTGTCGTGACCGATGAGGGCTACAGCGCTCTCTAGCGGTGAGAGTGTGACCTGCAGGTGTGTGACGGAAGGTGAGGAAACAGGCTTCCACCTGTTTGTCTGTCTTCAGTCTGGCTTCCATAACTACTTCCGATAGCTCCACTGTGTGTCTCATCAGCTTCATTCCTCCGAAGAACATCTCCCTTGTTCTTCACCATGGCCACCAGCACACCTTGTTTTTGAAACGTACCGGAAATTCTAAATTTGAAGAGGATGTTGATTTTGTAATGTTGACATAAAAACATGTAGAATGTTCGTCGTGTCTTTTCTGAGGGGAAACTGAAAGCGCTCGCCTCAAGAAGGACGGGCACATGGAAATAAAACAACAAATACATTTAAACAGTGGAGGAGCGCAAGCGTGCTGGCTGGCGCATGCGCACAACTCCAGAGGAGGCGGCACCACATGACGTCATCCTCCTCAGTCTGACAGCGGTGTTGCCAGATAATTTCGACAATGAACAAAAACACTTCCTGAAACATGACTGCAAACCGGGTAATACATAAACATGCTGGACAACATCTCCCTTGTTCTTCACCATGGCCACCAGCACACCTCAAACATCTGCAGCTCAGTTGTTTTTTTAAGTGTAATTCTAAATTTAGAGCATGTTGATTTTGTAACATCGACATAAAAACATGTAGAATGTTCGTGTCTTTTCTGAGGGGAAACTGAAAGAGCTTGTGTTGAGATAGGTGATCTCATTAGTTTTATTTGAGTTTAGATTCTAGTATACATATGTTTTATTTGTATCTACTCTCAGGAAATGTATGGCACTTTATGACAAGGTTTGGGACTTGTTTTAGTTTTTCGCGACTGTTCAGCAAACTTGACGTTAACTTCTACGTCAGTGTTCTTTTTTTGGTATAGCGGTGCTGGCGGGAATTTTTTCCCTCACTCTGTACTGTACATGTCCCATGGCTAACCGATGTTGATTCCCGGAGCTGTGAAGAAGAAAATAAAAGACGATTCAAACAAGGCAAACTTGTGAATTCCTTCCGAAACATGGAAAACGAAGAAGCTGTAAACTTAAACGCAACAGGTTATGGGCCCAGGCTACGAACAAAAGGAGGAAGATGGCAACGTTTGGTTTTCGATGGAGACGAAAACAACTACGAGCTTTGGGAAGTAAAGTTTCTGGGACACATGCGACTCGAAGGTTTGAAAGAGACAATACTTTCAACTGTTGAGCCCGACCCAGATAAAAATGCAGAATGCTACGCTGAGCTTATCCAGTTCCTCGATGATAAAAGTCTATCATTGGTAATGAGGGAAGCCGCGGATGACGGTCGAAAAGCTTTGAAAATATTACGGGATCATTACGCCAGCCAGTGGAAGCCCAGAATTATTTCGGGTGGAACTATGCTCACTCGAGAAGGAACCCGACGAAACAATAACAGATTACATTATCAGAGCAGAAAAGGCAGTCACCGCTCTGAGAAACACAAAACAGGTGATAAGTGATGAGCTGATGATCGCTATGGTTATGAAAGGGCTTCCAGAACCGTACAAGCCCTTCGTCATTCACGTAACTCAGAGCAGTGAAGAAATGACGTTTATTCAGTTCAAGAGTAAACTAAGAAGTTATGAAGAGACTGAAAAGTTTGACAGCAAAACCAAATCAGACAATGTAATGAAAGTGGACATGTCAACCGTGATCTGCTATGGATGTGGAAACCGTGGCCATATGGCAAAAGCTTGTCACCAAAAATCAGGCCAAAATGGTGCAGCTATCACAGAAGCACAACCCACACCGACGAGACATGCAGAAGAAAATCCAAGCCCAAAGAAGACTCGGTCAAACAAAACACAGACGTCCAAGACAAAGATAAGGAAGATGAGCAAACTTTTGTATTCAAGGTCAGTCAAAAAGTCCCTCCGGAAAATATCAGAAAAAATGGACTGATGGTAGACTGTGGCGCTACATCACACATCATAACACAAGAAGACAAATTCATAAGATTTGATGAGTTTTTCAACCCAAACAAACATTACATGGAGCTAGCAGACGGGACCAGAAGAAACAAAGTGGCACTAAAAAGAGGTGATGCAGAAGTGTTACTCCAGGACATTGAAGGAAAACCTGTCCTGGTAACCTTAAGGGGAGCCTTATTCATCCCATCATATCCTCAGGACTTCATATCGGTGAAGGCAGCCACAGCTGATGGAGCCAGCGTGATATTCAAAGAAGGAGAGAACAGACTCATAACCAAAGAAGGAAACATTTTCAGCATTGAGGAATGTGACAGACTCTACTACATAAGAACGGTAAATTATCAACAACTTTATGATGATACAGTAAATGACATGATGTCCAGAGATAAAGTAAACTTAACTTGTGATGTCAAAACATGGCATGAAATTATGGGACACTGCAATGTAAAAGATGTATTAAAATGACCAAACTTAGTAGAGGGTATGAAGATTACAGGTCAGACCAAGGTAGACTGTAACGTATGCACAGAGGGAAAATTCACAAATAGCAGAAACAGGCAAGCGGATGCAAAAGCTGATGCACCCCTAAAAATGGTACACACTGACTTATCAGGCCCGATTGAACCAGCTGGTCAAGAAGGGCATAAGTATGTCATTTCATTCACAGATGATTATTCAGGGGCAGTATTTGTATATTTTCTCAAATACAAGAGTGAAGCTACATTAGCAACAGAGAAGTTCCTTGCTGACAGCGCAGCGTATGGTCGTGTCAAATGTATCAGGTCAGACAACGGGACTGAATACACAGGAAATGCTTTTCAATCTCTTCTAAGGGAGAAAGGCATAAGACATGAAACATCATCCCCATACTCTCCCCATCAAAATGGGACAGCAGAAAGACAATGGAGGACCCTTTTTGAAATGGCAAGGTGTATGCTAATAGAAAAAGGATTACCAAAGGTTTTGTGGCCTTATGCTGTCCAGACCGCTGCTCATATTCGAAATAGATGTTACAATGACAGACACAAAAATACCCCATACTTCATGTTAACAGGGAGAAAGCCAAATCTTTCAAAAATGTGGATATTCGGAACTGAGTGTTATGCATACAAACATGACACTAAGAAATTGGATCCCAGATGTGAAAGAGGAATATTTGTGGGATACAGTAAGAAAAGCCCTTCATACCTGGTCTATAATCCACTTACAGAAAAAGTGTCAAAACAGAGACTGGTGAAATTTATCAAAAAGGGAAGAATTGAACAACAAACACAAACTGATGATTATGAGACAGAAATCCAGGGATATGAAGGCACAGAATCTACAGATGAAACCAGTATTGATGTGTCACAAAGTGAAAATAAAACAGACAACCATATACAGAATGAGGATGAGAGTACTAACGCAGATGTGTCGCATGACGAAGAAACAGCAGAAAATGTCCAAAATGAAAAAGAGACGAGGTCAGACATAAAACACAGATATAATCAAACCAGTCGCTATCCTAGACGAAAAAGGGTCGTTCCAAGGTATTTAGAGGATTATCAGACAGACTATATTAACAATGATAAAAACCATACAACTATTGATTACTGTTACAGGACTGTGTGTGGAGTCCCACAGAATTATAGTGAAGCACTGAAGTCACCACTGGCACCCGGCTGGAATTGTGCCATGAGGGAAGAGATTGACTCGCTTAAACAGAATGACACATTTGAACTGACAACTTTACCTGAAGGGAGAAAAGTAATTGGAGGAAAATGGGTATTTGCCCTTAAAGAAAATGCTGAAGGAGGACAAATATTTAAGGCGAGATATGTAGCTAAGGGTTACAATCAAACAGAAGGCATAGACTACTGTGAAACTTTTGCACCGACAGCTAACATTACATCAGTGCGGGTACTAATGCAGATAGCCGTACAAAATAACCTCATTGTCCATCAGATGGATGTTAAGACGGCATATTTACATGCTCCTATACATGAGGAGATTTTCTTGGAACAACCAGAAGGGTTTGAAATGATGTCAGAAACAGGAGAGAAACTAGTGTATAGATTAAAGAAATCTCTTTATGGCCTGAAACAATCAGGAAGAAACTGGTATGAACTCCTTAATGACCATTTAGAACAGGACAACTTTGTGAGAAATCTCTCTGACCACTGTGTGTACAGAAAACAGACGGAAAATGGTGACACAATCATTGTAATAATTTGGGTAGATGATTTAATTATTGCCGCAAGCAGCAATGATGCACTCAGCACATTTAAACAGAACATGAAATTCAAGTTCAACATGAAAGGCCTGGGGAAACTATCATATTTTTTGGGCATACAATTTGAACAAAAGGGGGATGAAATCAAAATGAACCAGACAAAGTACATCCTAAAAATGCTAGAGAGATTTGGAATGTCAGAATGTAAAGCAAGATCTACTCCAAGTGAGCAAAAATTAGAGGGCATCCCTGTAGCTGATGAAAATGAGCAAAGTGAACCTGTCGACCCCAAAGAATATCGTGAGATTGTAGGCAGTCTTATTCATGCCATGACTTGCACCAGACCTGATATCAGCTGGATAGTGAGCAAACTATCACAGAATCTGGCAATGCCAAAAGGAGAAAACTTAGTAGCTGCAAAACATGTCCTGAGGTATTAGAAGGGGACAGCTGATTATGAACTAAGTTTCAAGAAAAATAAGGAGGATTTGAACCTGATAGCTTACAGTGATTCAGACTGGGCATCATCTGTCGAAGACAGAAGTAGCACTACAGGCTACTGTTTCAGTTTAACAAAACAAGGCCCAGCCATTGCATGGAAGTCAAGGAAACAGCCCACAGTGGCTCTGTCAACATGTGAGGCTGAATACATCGGCCTAGCCACCACCGCACAAGAAAACATGTACCTGTCTCAACTGTTAAACGGTATGGACAACAAAATGTACAGTTGCACAACAATCTACGGAGACAATCAGGGGGCCATCGCACTGAGTAAGAATCCTGTAAACAGACAAAGGTCAAAACACATTGATGTAAAATATCATTTCATTCGTGAAGCACTCAGTGAGGGTAAAATAAATCTTATCTATTGTCCATCAGAGGACGTGTTGGCAGACATCTTGACAAAACCCATGACAAAGGTAAAAATAGAAAAATTCAAAAAGTGGTTCTTTGGAAATTAAAATGTCCAAAGTTTTTTTTTTTGGATGTTGAGATCAAGAGGGGGTGTTGAGATAGGTGATCTCATTAGTTTTATTTGAGTTTAGATTCTAGTATACATATGTTTTATTTGTATCTACTCTCAGGAAATGTATGGCACTTTATGACAAGGTTTGGGACTTGTTTTAGTTTTTCGCGACTGTTCAGCTAACTTGACGTTAACTTCTACATCAGTGTTCTTTTTTGGTATAGCGGTGCTGGCGGGAATTTTTCCCTCACTCTGTACTGTACATGTCCCATGGCTAACCGATGTTGATTCCCGGAGCTGTGAAGAAGAAAATAAAAGACGATTCAAACAAGGCAAACTTGTGAATTCCTTCCGAAACATGGAAAACGAAGAAGCTGCAAACTTAAACGCAACAGTCCTTCTCCCTGAGGAGAGACATGAGGTCCAAACAGGTCGTCTCTTCTGTGCTACGAGGTCAAAGTCTGTCCAGTTCAGACTCGCCTGGGTTACTGAGCGGTTCTCCTTCCGTCCGGGTTGCTTCAGGACTATTTTCCCTCACAGTCCTTCCACTCAAACATGTGCTGATTTTTTGGTGGAAATATTTTCATTTCCAAATTGCGAAAACAACCAAACACAAAACCACCAACCCCACCAACACCAAAACCCAATATGGAAATTGAAGGAATAAAGGGTTCTGCAAGGGGTCGCTCCATTTCTGACTGACTGGGTTCTTCAGCCTGCAGGAGAACTTCTCAGCCTTCTGGATGATGTTGCCGTTGGAGAAGGTGATGTCTTTTGTATCATTCTCCAGTTGAACATCTCCCAGTCTCCACAGGTAGCTGACAGGTCCCACATTCTCAGTGTTTGCGTCGCAGCTCAAGGTGCATTTCTCCGATTTAGGACCACAGGATGGTGGATCGATGCTCACCGTGGGCTTCGGTACCTCCTCAATCATCTGGACCCTGTATTGGTCCTGAAGAGCCCGGCGGCTGAACTCCAGTGTGAAGTTCCCAGCGTCTTCTTTAGTGGCATTCCTGATTTCCAGCTCCCCAGAACTGAGGTTCAAGGTCGTCCGGCCCTTAAAGCTCCGATAACAAACCAAATCAGGTTTGTCTTTCACCCACTCGCACACCAAGTTCACGTCCATCAACCATCCAATGGCCCAGATCTCCTCTGAGATGGACGGATTCAGCCGCAGCTCCGCTCCTTCCTTGAAGTACAGCGACGTGACGGTGAAGGAGAAACACTGAGGCGCCGCTAAAAGCAGCGAGAAGAAGCAGAAGATCTTTCTGAAGATCTGGAAAAAAAGACGCCAAACTTGGGAAACCAAAACATGCTGAACAAGAAACACGTCGATGAGCCCATGAAGTTTTTTTCATTTAATCATTTAATTGATCCAACCAGGTAAAACCCCCATTGATATAAACATCTCAGTTACAGGAGTGACCTGGAGAAAAGAAGAAGAAATACGAAAACACCACCAATCTGGCAACAACACATCCGCTCCGGTTCCCCTGAGAAGAACAAACTGAGCCTTTTCTTTGTAAAAAAAAAAAACAAATAGAAATGCAGGGAGAAAACACTAACACGCACAAACAATCTTGGCCTTTAACTAAATGTGTAGTTATTTTAAAATCTTTAACCTCCAAAAGCCACAAAACCCTTTAGACGCGTCAAGTGAAGATGGTTACTGTGGTTCCAACTTCGAACAGGAACAAGTCCAGAAAGATGTGCTACTTTTAACCTTCATGCTGGATATAAAACAACAACGAGTGTGTTGCATTCATGAAATTAATCTGCAAATAAAAAGGAGCTGTGTTGAAAGTTCCCGTCCAAGAAAATACTGAACATCTTCTTGAGTCCTTCTCGTATTTAGAAAAAGTGTGTGTGTGAGTGTGTTTACCCGCGCAGACCTTCCGCTGAAAACTCTCCTGACCTCTCTGTGGATATTTCCTATTCTAAAAAAAGTAAAATGTGTGTGTGTGTGCGTCGGTGAATGGGACGGGGCCGCCGTCACTGAGCCTCCAGCGGCCTGTAGCGGAGGAATGAAGCTGATGAAACACACAGTGGAGCTATGGGGAGGAGACCTGGAAGCCAGACTGAAGATGGAGGTAAGCGTTTGTGAGCGGCCAGGAAAGAGTGTGTTCTGTTTCCTCACGTTATGTCACACACACACACAGACACACACACACACATGCACACACACACACAAATGCTGTGATATACAAAAGGAAGCGTCTGTTACTACGTCAAACAGAGTCTATGCGGGGTTTGGAAGCGGTTCTCCTTCCTTCAGGGGTACTTGAGGACCTTCTAAACCATTTTCCTTCGCAGTCTTTCTTCTGAAACATCTACTGATCCGTTCGTGGATGGATCTCCGTCCCTTGATTGCTAAAACAACCAAAACAGAAACGCAGATCAAACCCAAACCTAAAGCCACCACCCAATATGGAGGTGGAAGGAATAAAGGGTTCTGCAAGGGGTTGCTCCATTTCTGACTGACTGGGTTCTTCAGCCTGCAGGAGAACTTCTCAGCCTTCTGGATGATGTTGCCGTTGTAGACGGTGATCTCTTTCCTGTCAATATCCCACTCATCATCTCCCAGTCTCCACAGGTAGCTGACAGGTCCCACATTCTCAGTGTTTCCGTCGCAGCTCAAGGTGCATTTCTCCGATTTAGAACCACAGGATGGTGGATCGATGCTCACCGTGGGCTTCGGTACCTCCTCGATCATCTGGACCCTGTATTGATCCTGAAGTGCCCAGCGGTTGAACTCCAGTGTGAAGATCCCAGCGTCGAATTTTGTGGCATTCCTGATTTCCAGCTCCCCAGAACTGATATTTAAGGTCGTCCGGCCCTTAAAGCTCCGATAGCAAACCAAATCCGGTTTTTCTTTCACCCACTCGCACACCAAGTTCCCGTCCAGCTTCCAGGTGATGTCCCAGATCTCCTCTGAGATGGACGGATTCAGCCGCAGCTCCGCTCCTTCCTTGAAGTACAGCGACTTGACGGTGAAGGAGAAACACTGAGGCGCCGCTAAAAGCAGCGAGAAGAACCAGAAGGCTGTTTCTTTCTCCATGTTGAACTCCAGGAACGCGCCGACTTACCAACAACTCGTCTGGGAACGACCGTTCAGGCGAGCGAGCCGGCTTCCTGAGAGATCGGGGGGGGGGGGGGGTGGTGGTTTTGTCACTTGAAGCTCACATGGTTTCTACTGGGCGTGGCGTGTTCGGTGACGAAATATCGACAGCAAGTAGTGAATGCTGATCTTTTAAGGTTACACATGTCACTGTTACACATTTCAATTTGTATATTTTTGCGTGTTTTTCAAAGGCTCTGTGTTGTTTCAGTCTAAATTGGTTAAAAGTTGAATTGTGAATAGTTAAAAGTTCTTGTATTTTTATAGTTTATTTGTAGCACTGAAGAGTTCATATTTTTAATTTGTTTTATAATTTTGCATTTTTTCAGGGATTCTGTGTTGTTTGATTTTACATGTGTTGAGTGTATAAAAAGCTAAAATTGTTTTTTATTTCACAATTTATTTTTTGTAGATCTGTAAATATTTTAATTTATATTTCGTGTGTTTTTCGGGGATCCTGTGTTTAAATCACTTTAAATGTTACGTACAAAAAAGTTTATCCTTGTATTTCATAGTTTATTTGTGGTTGAACTGAAAAGCGACTATTTTTAATTTACATTTTCTTGTGTCATGTGTTTTTCAGGGAGTCTGCGTTGCTTGACTTTAAAGTTGCTTCGTATAAAAGAGTTAAAAGTTTAAATGAGTTAAAAGTTCGTTGTAGAGTGAAAAAAAAATAAAGGCTATTATAATATAGTAGTATAATACATTTGTTTATTAATTCTTAATTCATTTTGTGCATAATGTTACATTATTATTGGTAATATATCGATTATAGCAACAAAAAAAATCTGAAGAGCCGTTTGGGAGCCGAAAGAGCCGGTTCTCTAAAAAGACCCGGAATTCCCATCACTATTGTTTCCGGGCCCCGTTCAAGGCGCTGTTTCCTGCGAACCTTTGTACCTGGGGAGCTAAAACATAATCCACCCCTGGAAGTTCACCAGTTGTTGGTGTTTGAGAAAGATAGAACCAACCTTTGTCTCCGCAATCCTTCCTTCTCACACCACAGCTCTTTGAAAGACATGTTTTTTTTCCCCACATGCACATACCATTTTTTTTTATTCAACACTTAAAATCATGGATGTATTAGGTAACACTTTTTTACCTTGGTGTAAAAAAAAAAACACCCAGAGGATAACACACACACACACAAAGACACACACACACACACACACACACACACACATAGACACAGATTTCTTTCCCTGAATGGGGCTTCAGTTCTGGCAGCGAAGCGGCAGCCTGGATTTCTGTGGCGTCGACGCCGCTTCCTTCTCTGCAGCTTTCTGCCGGCCGTGGACCCGCGCCTCCTTCTTTCCTCCCTTCTTCTTCTGCGGGGAGCAAGAACAACTCGTCACGTGAGGCTGAAGGGGTTTTGATGCTACACGTTTCGGAGGCCGTCGCCCACCTTAAAGAAGGGCAGCCGCTTGCTCTCGTTAAACACCAGGTTCTCGTCGATGAAGGACGGCTCCGTGGCCACGCTTTGGTTGCAGGTGCTCAGCTCCTCCTCCAGAGAGTCCTGGGCCACGAGCCGGGAGGGCAAGGTGAGAAACGCACACTGCACATTTGCAGAAGATACCAGACGTACGCGACCCACCTGGCTGTGGCCGTCCTCCTCCTCCAGCTCCTCCTCTTCCTCTTCCACCAAGGCGGCCTGCAGCTCCTCCTGCTGCTTCTTCAGGCTCTCCAGGAGCTCGCCCCGGCTCCGTGACTTCTCCATCTGCCGGGGGTAAACGTACTCCCGCCGCTGCGGGGTCGCGCCTGGGGAACGGGGACAGGAGGAGACCTTCTCAGACGGCGTCTTCACTCGGGGGCTCCGAGGAGAGCGTGGGTTCGGGCACTGACCTGTAGGGACGTCCTGCTGAAGCTCCTCCATCAGGAAGCCGCTGACCAGCCGCCGGCTCCCGTCCAGGCGGGACCGGATCTCGGCCGTCCGCCGGTCCAGAGCCGCCCGATCGGCGGAGGTTCGGCTCTGCAGCCCCGCCAGTGCCTGCTGCAGCTCATCCTGCTGGTTCGTGAGCTCCTTCTCCACCGCCTGGAGCTGCGTGGCGCAGTGTGTCTGCACACCCTGGGGAGAGGCGGGTGGAGGAAGCCTTTAAACCTCCTCCCAAAAAACAAACCAACAAAAAAACAAAGTAATGTAACCTCTTGCTGGGCCCCCGCCTCAGTGGAGAGCTCCCCCAAAAAGGAGAGGCGTTCCTGGGCTTGCTTCTCGGCGTGCTCCCTGGTCCTGGAGCTCCACCGGAGGTCACGCTCCACCAGACCTGCGGGTCACAAGTACACGGTCTCACACACCTGCTGACGTTCACCAGGGAGTTGGTGAACGTCAGGAGGTTCCTGACGGGGGCTCCTACCAGACACGGAGCCGTGCAGGTGGGTGCAGCAGCTGGCCAGCTCTTCCAGCGTTTCCCGGCTGTTGTCGGCGTTGAGCCGCAGCGAGACGGCGAGGGAGGAGGAGGCGGAGGAGAGGAGGTCCGCCTGCGCTGAAGCCTGGAGTTCTGCCGCATTGCAGCCGCTGCAGACAAGGAGACACGGCATTTGAGCTGTCAAGGGGTTACTGTAACAGGTTGGGGGCTAAAGTTCGGCAGCTGACCTCTCGATGCTCCCCTGGAGGTCCCGCAGGGGGGCGCCCAGCGCCGCAGAGGCCGAGCACAGGTCGGCATAGTCCTTCTGGGTCTCCAGGGCCAGCAGGTTCAGCTGGTCCTGCAGGCACTGGATGGTCTGCTTCATGCCCTGAAAGAAGCAGCAGCGGCCCTTAGGCGACGATCAGGTAACTATGGCAACAACAACCTCCTGAAGCATGCAGTCAGGGAGACCCTCCGCATCGGGGTCCCACCTCTCGATATTTCACTTTCAGTACGTTCAGCGCACGGGGGAAAAGACGAGCACTCTCACCGCCTGCTGTCGCTCCTGCGCCCGGCGGATGGCGTCCTCCAGCCTGTCGCGTTCTTCCAGCAGGGAGCCCAGGCCGCGGGAAGCGTTTTCGCGCAGCGCCGCCAGGTCCCGTGCCAAGCCGATGAAGAACGCACCCATGTCCTTCATCGCCTCCACCTGGCCGGAGGGACCAATGACGAAGACACCATCAAAACGGATCCGTGACCCCGGAGATCCCCGGGCCACGCAGACCGGAGGTGTACGAACCTTGTCGGCCAGGTCTCGCTGCGCCTCCACCGCCGCTCCCAGCGTTTGACTCAGCTCCCTCACGACCGGGAGCCCCGCCAGGGTCTGACCTACCAGCACCTCCTCCATGTCGCGCTGATGCTCCTCCTAGCGGTGAAAGATGGGGCGCATGTTAAAAAGAGCGAGATGTTGAAGCTTGATAGACACACATCAGCTGCGCGAGGCTCACCAGCAGCTCCAGCAGACGCTCCTTGTCCTGCAGACACAGCGACCGCTGCTGCCGAACCTTCTCCCGACAGCGAGCCACGCCGGCCGCCACCAGCTGCCCGACCCCGCCCACGAAGGACTCCAGACTACCCAGCGCTCCCCTCAGCGCCACTTCGTTCATGGAGAGGAAGCCATCTGAAAGGACGGAGCGTTAGGCTCCTTTCTCACAACCGACCGACCGCTCCAGCGGGCACAGACGCTCTCGTACCGACGGCCTGGGAGTAGCCGCTCAGCATGTTGCGGTGGTGCGCTTCCTGCTGCTGGACGCTGTGCTGCATGGCGCCCAACGCCTGGTCCATGCGCTCGGCAAAGCTCTGCTGGATCTGGCTGTTGTGCTGCTCCACCTGGGAAAAGGACAGTCGGGCGCTAGTTGAGTGTTGGAGCGGCACGTCGGGTCCAGAACCCACACACCCAGCTGACTGACGCCTGGTTCGGGTTTCAATTTTGATCAGACACCTTGGTCTTCCTGTCCAGCTTGCTGTGGAGGCCTGAGACGTCGCTGGTGCTGGCATCCACCGTGCTCAGCAGCTGCACACACAGGGAGGAGAGAGAAGGGGTCAAGCTTCCGTCTCACGTCGGCTTACACCTCACGATTTTCCATTTGCAGACTTAAAACTGGCAGTCGTGAGGAAATCTCAAGAGTCGTGGCGGCGTTCCAGTCATCTTTGTTGTTATGTAAGCTGCTGGTCTGACAGTCATGGCTCAGTCTTTGCCTAGTTTTAGGGTTTAGGACAATATCAGCCATGTGTTACATCACTGCAAAGACTGAATCAAAGACTAACAGATGAGCTTTGACAAAACCGTAAAAGGAAATCTGGTGGACAAAGGGGTGTATAGGCGGTAGACACGGTATTAGTTTGTGGTTTCGTGGAGGCTCTGCAAATACCCGGTGAGTGTGCTTGTCGTGCCAACATCATGGTCGGCGTTTACCTGCGTGGCCGTGTTGTAGAGGCTCTCCTGGGCCGAGTGGAGCTCCGAGCTGACGAACTCCTCCTGCAGCAGCTTCTCTCTGGTTTCGTGCAGGTCCCTGCTCGTCTCCTCCAGCCTGAGATGGATGGATGCCGTCATTTCAAGTGAAAGAACAAAACGAAACAAAAAAGGAGGAGGCGGTCGGCGCCACCGGCCTCACCTTTGCTGCTTCTCCTCCAGGTCCGCGGCGCACTGCTCCAGTCGGCTCCTGCTGTCCACGAACAGCTCGCTCACCTGCGGGGAGACGGGACGGTCGGTGTCTGGAGTTCCCACGTGGGGTGGATGAGGGCCGGGGCTCCCATACCTTCTTGAGCTCCTCCTCCATGGCGGCGATCCGATCGGTGTACTCGGCGATCTGCTCGTCGTGGCCGCTGATCTGACCCATCATGTGCCTGAAAGACACGTCGCAGGTTTAGAGGCGGCCCGCGCCACCGGAGCCTGCGGGTTGACGGCGCCTTGAATCTGCCGGTCACGTGACCCACGTGTAGTTCTCCGAGGACAGGTACACCCCGTTCTTGTCCCTGGTGGCGGCCAGGTCGCGCTTCAGACGCTCTATCTCCTCTGTGTATTCCTGAGCGGAGGAGGAGGAGACAGTCAGAACGCGGGTCTCGCCCGACAGAACCTTCATGAGTCGGATCCCCGCCGTCCCTCCACCTTGATGAGGGTCCTCTTGGTGAGCTTCTGGTTGACCTCCGGTTTGTTCATGATGTTCTTGGCTCTGCTGGCGTACTCCAGCGTGCTCAGCGTCTCCTGCGGCGAGAGAGAAAGAGAAAGACGTGAGCGAGCGCCGCTGGAGCCGCCAACCTGCCCGAGAAACAAGGGTCTACCTCGAGGTTGCTGGAGGACGGCGACACGGTGGCGATGATGGAGGTTTTCGTCCGACCCCCCAGAGAGTCCTGCAGGATCCGGGTCAGCTTCGACTCTCTGTTCCAAGACAACGGGTTATTTGATGCGGTCTGAGCACAGGCTGCTAAAAAGCAGCAATGATTAGTAATGTGCAATATTCAGAACTGTGCAATATTTCATTTCATAACAGCTACACTACAATTTTTCATTTTATCATACTATTGTGCACTCCTTACCTCACTTGTTACTAAGACACTTATAGTTTTATCACTTGTTTACTACGAAACTTTATAGTTTCACTGAGACACTTATAGTTTATAGTTTATTTTTATTTATAATTCTGCCTCTTTCTTTTTATTATTTATTACTGTTATATTTTCTGTAACTCTGGCACAACAATTTCCTTTGGGATTAATAAAGTTGTTCTTATCTTATCTTATCTTATCTTAATGACAATCCAGGTGATGGAACACGGCCCCCCAGTGGTCATTCACTAGTACTGCATGCAGAGAGGACGGACCCCCCACCTGTACGGGACGTGGGGCCTTTTCTCCACCAGAGCGGTGATCACTCTGCCCAGCGTCAGCAGGGACTGGTTGATGTTCCCGGCCTCGCGGGCCCGTTTGTCCACGGCGCCGGAGCGCCCGATGTTCTCGCTGCCGGCGAGGTCCACCTGGTTTGGGGTGTGACGAACGGGTGAGACTGCGTCCACACACACTGAATTCTAGATGTTCACCCCTCCACTACTGAGAGACTGATTACCAGATTGAGTTTGCCGATCTTCACCAGCTCCTCTCCGTCCAGGGTGATCTCCTTCATGTGAATCGTGACCGAGAACACCGAGTGGGAGCGGCTACGAAGAGAGAACGAAAACACTGAGCGTCTCGGAGGTCCCTCTGCCTCCGGCTCTGGGTAGCAAGCGTCCCCCGCTTACCTGGAGTAGGCGTTCATGAGCGTGGAAGCCGTCTTCCTCTTGGCAGCTCCCCTCTCCAGGATCTGATAGACCTCGTCCTTGTTGTGAACGGTAATTTCCTCCAGGCCCTTCACCACCACGCCGCGCTGCAACACGCAAACACACACCAAGGTCAGCACCAAGACACGGACGGCCGACAACGGGCATCCCGAGGCCGGATGCGGACTCGAGGTGACACAGGAGATCCAGAGCGAGACAGAGGAGATCTGCGGCGGAGATCTGCGGCGCGAGCTGACCTTGTTGCGCGGGTCGTCGAAGAGCTGCAGCCGCTCGCCGACGTCCTCGTTGGGGCTGAGCAGGTCGAACAGCTCCTCGTTGTAGATCTCCAGCAGGGAGACCTTGACGGAGAACTCCGTGCCGTTCTCGGAGAGCTTCTCGAAGATCTGGTGCAGCGTTCGGGGGATGATGCCGGCCAGGGGGTCCTGGAGAGAGAGAGAGACTTTGAATCCCCCCTGACTAAGAAGGAAGTGACAACGACATGAACATACATGAAGAGAAACCATCTACTGTGCGACCACAGGTGGAGCCACCTTAAATCCAGAGGGACTGGACTCACCTGCTCCCAAGTGAACTGCTCGTCTGGGGTTCGCTCGCCCTCCATCGTGAAGGTCTTTCCGGTTCCGGTCTGACCGTAGCTGACGACACATAGGAAGGGGAATTCTCTCTCCATGATGTTCCACGTAAGAACTGAGATCACACATCCGACCTTCGGAGCGAGAACTTACGCAAAAACTGTGCAGTTGTATCCCATGATGACTTCGTCCAGGATGGGACACAACACGCTGCGGTACACCTCGATTTGCTTGGCGGCCGGACCAAAGACCTGGCAGGCGAAAAAAAAAAACAAAAATAGTGTTTGTGACAACGCACACACACACACACACCCAGATTGACCGAAACTCAGAGGGCTGTGCGTACACTTACCATGTCAAATGTGTAGGTCTTCCGAGACGCCTTCTCGCCGACGCCCCCCGTCTTCACGAGCACCTCCTTCCTCCCCTGGTCGCAGTCGATGACCCCGTAGGAGGACTTGCGCTCCATCGTGTTGAAAGGCCTGAGGACACGACATTCATCATCCATACCATCCACGCCGCCGGCGGGCGAGAGGTGATGTTCACCCTGGACCCGTCGCCACGCAGCCACAGGGCCGCGGATGGAGACGTACAACCACTCACTCTCATTCACACATCTGGACAGTTTAGGGCAGGGCTGTCAAACTCATTTTCACTGAGGCCACATCAGCATGATGGTTGCTCTCAAAGGGCCACATGTAACAGAAACAGTATGAATGGAAAAATGTAATGTTAGATCAATGTAACTACTCCATGTTAAATAACTCTGAATTTATAACTCATTCCAATCCAAAATGTCATATATGCACTTGCATAAATGTAATGACAATGAGATTTATACTCATTGCGCTGTTACAACATAAATCCTTTTAAATTGTCAGGTTAAGAAACCCACTTTACTCCATTAATCAATGATCAAACTATCCAAGTGAATAAAGAAAAAAAGAAAAATCCAACACTCGTTATGACATTAACTTTATTCAAAACCTTTATCACAATTGAGAGGGGCAGAATAACAGAATTTGTACAACCAACAATTAGAGCCACTAAGAATACATGTGGTAGATTTTTTTTTACAAAAAAATGGCTGCAGATTTGTCTGCATAAACCTGTAAACACTAAATATGTTGTTATACATATAAAGTAGTTTCAAGTAGTGTAACAAAATCAGGGTTTTCTCAATTCACAACTATACTGGTCAAGTTTTTTAGTCAGATGTCTGACAGTTTTTCAGTGAGCAGTGTGTCAGTGTCTGGTTTTAGGTCTTGTGCTGAGGCAATCTGTAGAACAGCATGGAGGTTAGCATCCGTGACGCATGATCTGTGCTTGTTTTTGTTAAGATTCATAAAGGAAGCACATATCTGAACAGTTACAGTTAACAGTTAAGACAAGTCATATTTCATTGTATTCTTATTCTTCCTCCTTTCTACTATTATCTATTACTGTTATGTTTTTTTACTTGAAACTCTGGCACAACTATTTCCTTCGGGATAAATAAAGTTGTTCTCATCTCATCATCTGTATGGACAGACGGGACACGGGCAGCATGAAGTCGAAGCCGTGGCATCAAACCAGGGGACAGTAGACGGTAAAAGTCCTGGATTGCAACAAACCATGAAACCATTGCTTTGAAGCTCAAAGAACTCCATCTGAAGGTGTTGGGCTGCTGTGCAGATGTTGGTGGTGAATGGATTGGTAAAGATGGAAAAGCCAAAGTGCTGTCAAGTCAGAGAAGCACCAATCAAACTCACCGGCTCAGTTTGCTTGCCAACTGAGTACATATAAAAGTGCCGGAAAACAAGGCTGAGATGCTCTGACAAACAGGAAAGTGAGCAAGACTGTCGTGATTAGACTGGTACGTCCATAGGTCAGCTTTACGCTGGAAAGCGGTGATCATGTCGCACATCTGCCTGATGACTTGTTTGTGTCCCTGCAGCTTCTGATTCAGTTGGGCAAGATGCTCGGTTATGTCGTATAACATCGCAAAGTCACACAGCCAGTTTGGATCTGACACTTCAGACAAGGGTTTTCCTTCACTCTGCATGAGAAGAGCAATTTCTTCCGAGCTCAAAAAAATCATATGATGACTTTGCTCCTATTCAGCCACCGTACTTCTGGATGATTCGGCACGTCTCCATGCTCCGAGCCCATCTCCTGAAAAGATCAGCCGGAACTGATGGCGATTCAGTCCACGCGGCCGCATGAAGTTCACTGTTTTCATGACCGTGGTCAGAATATTATCCATTCCCAGTACCTTCCCGCACAAAGCCTCTTTATGGATGATGCAATGATATATAATCAGAGGCACGTGACAGTTATTTTTTTATATTTTCTCCTTCATTCGTCAAACCGAGCCCGCTTTTCCTCCACACATGGCTGTGCACCGCCTGGAATCAATCCCATCAACTTTTCCTCCAGAAATGCATTTTTTTTCTCCACATTAAAAATGCCCCGTCCCGTTGTGCTCACATTCATGGCGCCGACATTCAACAGCTCCTCAGTGACAGAGAACTCCATCTTAACACCGCTCATAAAAACGGATAGTTGCGCTGTATCTGTGTTGTTTGTGTTTTCATCAAGAGCTCATGAAAAAGCTATGTAGCTGCGCGTCTCTTCGGCCAGCTGTGTCTCCAGGTTTCCCACTCGTTCCGTAACTCGGTCCACGATGGTGTTTCTTGATAAACTGACACTTTTAAAAGTCCGTATTTGGTCCGGACACACCTGCTCACACCTTATTAATGCACTAGTAGAACAGCCTCAGAATTGCACAGTAATCTCATTGGTCTGATGTGACGAGGCTAAATTTTTTTGGCAGCATGAAGCTCATTAGCCCATAAAAATCCATAAATTACCCACATCATTGTTTCTGCCACAGTGTTCAAAGTGTGTGAAAAAAGTAGCGGCTTAGATTCTGGAAATAACAGTACGGTAGATCGCCGTACTTCCATGCCAATGCGATTTTCAACAAGTGGAATTGGGAAATACAAATGATCCCTAAATGTCCGGGAAGAGAAAAGTTGATGCAGATGAAAGAATGTTTCAAGAAAGATGGAAAGGCAGCTACATTTTTGTGCTTCAAGGAGAAAAAAAACAGTATGTCTTTTGTGTTATGAGGCAGCGTCAGTTGTCAAAGAGTGCAATCTATGTCGGCATTCTGACACCCAACACGGAGCTATACATGCCAAGGTCAGCCTTCCAGAAAAACAACAATTTGTCCAAGAATTAAAAGATGATGGCGGCAGAATGTGTTTGTGAAAGCTGCATCCAAAAACACTGCAGCAGTGAAAGCTAGCTTTGTAACAGAGCAACTCATAAACATAATTTTTTACATTTATGCAAATGCATATGTAACATTTTGGATGTGAATGAATATCTAACATTAAGGAGTAGTTACATTTATTTTACATTTAGTTCCATTCATACTGTTACCGTTCCATGTGGCCCTTTGAGGGCAACCATGATGCTGATGTGGCCCTTTGAGTTTGACAGCCCTGCTTTAGAGGTTTAGAGAAAAGCCATTTCCAAATTTGTAATTAGCATGTGTGGCAAATCCCACTTACAGAGCAAGAAGAGTTTTAAAGTAACATAAAAAAACATCCTATAAACATAATTGCCCTGAATGAGTGAGTGAATGTTGTCTTTGTATGTGAATGTTGTCTTTGTATGTGGCCCTGCTATTGACTGGCTACCAGTCCAGGTTGAACCCTGCCTCTCACCCGATGACAGCTGGGATAGACTCCAGCATCTCCTGTGACCCTGAGTGCAGGATTAGCGGTAGAAGACGGATGGATAAAAAAACATGATAAACTACACTAGCGTTAAATGTGAAGTTAAAAAAAATGTTGTTTTTTTTTTAGTTATCAGTGCTGTCACTGATTGCAAGACCCGGATCTAGGACTTAAAGATGCTCAATGTTACAAAATTCTTAAATGTGCAGACCACAACTTGGAGATATTGCTGAATTACAACCGTTAACTTCCAAGTTGAAAATACTGATTGTGTTTCTATTTGCATTGTTTCTCCGAAAACTCCGTTGTGTATTTATTTTGTCGTATGGTACTGATACATCTAACGGGAGGAAAGTAGCTTCAGCTAAATCTGATAAAAAGCATCTATGTCCTCGGATATGACATTTACGTTAATCGTGGATTTTCTCATTGAGATAAAAAGTAATTAGAATGAAATTAAAAAAATATATTTGAGACACATCTTTAAAAACAGAGCACACACACACAAAGGTAGATACATCTGTCTCCATACCTGCATCTGACCACAACCTGGATGTTCCTCCCCTTTTCATCTCGCTTAGCTCCGCTCTGGCTGTGCGAAGCCATGGCAGCAGAGATGTCGTTCACCTCTGCTGGGGGTGTGTAGAGGAAAAAAGTGTGACATTTTGACGTTTGGAGAGGAAGAACCGACAAAACGTAGGAACACGGCTAAGTCACGGGACTCGGTTAGCATGCTAAAAGAATGTAACGGTGCGCCGCTAAGTTGCGAACGAGCGATAAACTGAGCTAGCACTCTCTAAATGAAACAAACCGCTATTAGGAATAAACTCACCAGGCGCACTTTTCACTCGTGAAATGTAACGTAATCCTCCTTTATATTTTTAAAACTGTAAATCCCAACTCCGGTTCTTTCAATGACAGGCTCTCAAACTCCTCCCGCTCTGAAATCAACAGAGGAGCTAAATTATTTAAAAACTACTTTAAAATTTCGCGCGACCAATCAAATGGAAGCAGCGGGCTCAACAAACTGCACCATTCGCCAGGAAGGATCACGTGATAAAGGAACACATGCGCGGTGCATCACGGGAAGTAGATGCCCTGAGAGCCGCCGCGCCTCCACTGGGCGGCGCCATTGTTCCACCATAAGGATCGATAGATAAGATAAGATCATCTTTATTTATCACCAGAGGGGAAATTCCTTTGTCACAACAGCGGAACAGTTATAATTAAAAAAAAACGAAATACATATGAGTATAAATACAAATAGCAAGGCAGAGGGCAGGAGATAAGGAGATGGACAAAAATAAAAAATCCATGAATAAGTAGAAAGCAGACAACAACAACAACATCAGGCATAGATAGATAGATAGATAGATAGATAGATAGATAGATAGATAGATAGATAGATAGATAGATAGATAGATAGATAGATAGATAGATAGATAGATAGATAGATAGATAGATAGATAGATAGAAATCAAAGCAGTGCATACTATTGGGTATGAAGAAAAATAGTAAAGGAAAAAAGGAAAAAGTAGTCAGAAGGAAAGTTTCATGGTTTAACATGAAAGTTGGATTATTGAGACTATGCGGGTTATTCTTTAGTGCTCACATTATTGCCAAACATTGATTCCAAGAGAGGAACTGAGGTTGCATGAGTGGCACAGAAGGTTGTTTGAGTGGTGCAGGACATGTATGCTTCGAGACAGTGGTGAGGTGTGATGGAGGAGTTAAAGTTGGAGGTGGGAGTGCATCAGAGATCGTCTTCAAGCCCCTTCTTGTTTGCGGTGATAACCGACAGGTGCGCGGACGAGGTCGGACAGGAATCGTCAGGGACCGTGATATTTGCAGATGACGTTGTGATCTGGGAACGGGCAGAGGTATGCTGGAAGCAGTGAGGGCTAGATGGAAGCAAGTGATTGATTGTGGATTGGATGGAGGCAGGTGATTGGCTGGCTGTGGGATAGAAAGAGACAGAAGAACCACCCAGTAATGTATTTAATTAATAGAGGAGTCTATTTACTGACAAATTGATCTTGCATTTGAATTTGGCTGATTCCTTTATCTCTGTGATGGTTTCCTTTCAGCCCTGTTTTATCTCTAAATTTAATATTGACTTATTGTAAATCTACATTTAATGAACGCCCATTTTAAATGGTAAAGAATGGTAAATGTCTCTCCATCCTGTTATTTTAACAGCAGGTGTGCAAAATGTGAATTGATTGGAAGGTGAAGGGGTCCATGTTTGGTAACCATGGTAACAACCACACAATTAGTCTTGGAGTCTAGAATTGTTTAACGGGAGGGGGTGAGTCTGTGCTTCCCTTTAAATGTAAGTCAAAGTCAACTTTATATTACGGCCCTATGTTCATACACACAGAACATTGAAATAGTGTGACTCGAATACCCATGGTGTACAAAAAAGTGCAAAAAAAGTACAAAAAAATTAATAATTTGTCTCAGAGAACAATCAACAACGATGCTGAGGTAGATATGGTTCTTAAGCTAAGAAATTAGCTTAAATTAAATCTGATACGAAGCACCTCGAAGCATTATCATGGATGCTCTCCTTGAAATAAACGAAATAAATTAAATAAATGTAGCTGGGGGAAAAGCACACTGCAAAACTTTAATTGAATTTTTTGTGTCTTATTTCCTGAAATATAAAAAAAAAACAATTTACAAGATATGTACAAAGGAGAAAAAACATACAAACACATGGACAGTAAGCTTTGGCGGCATACAGGCAGAATTCCCCATCAGCAATGCTATCAAAATTAAAAACAGAAAGTTGACTTTTATAGTAAACGTCACATTTTACCACAAAGTGTTCACTAACACTAACTAGGTTAGCATGCTAAAGGACCGTAACGCTGGGCTGCTATGTTGCTAACGACCAACAAACTAAGCTAGTGCTCGCTAAATGAAACAAACTCACAAGAATGCGTTTTTCACTCGTGAAATGTAATGAACTCCTATCACTCCGACATCCAAAGCGAGCGGAGTTATTTTATTTAAAATTGACTCGCAAGAAGTTGGGGAGACCCTCTGGTGCCACCTTTACGCGGATTTTAAGGCCCATGAAATGTTTCCACGTCGATATTTTGGATATTTCATTCCAACTTGATGAAAAGTAGTTTTGTGTTGAGTGTTTTTCCACGGGTTATTTGAGGATCTTCTGAACACTTTTTTTCAACGCAAACTGATCATTCGTGGTTTGCGTCGTATCGCGCTTGCGTTGCGGGAGCGAACGATGATCTGTAGCTGCGGTGGTTTGAAACCTGTAAATTCCAGCTGTGCGTGATGGTTGGCCAAATCCAGAAGGTGTAGGTTAGTGCGGGCATTTTTAAATCAATAAAAATCAAGTATAATTTAAATTTTATACTTATTGTTTATTTTCCAAGGCCACAGGCATGGAAGAGCGGCGGGTTGCCGATCCCTGATATAAAAGATACAGAAGTTGAAGTCACAGTGTTTGGAACTGAAAAATACAGAATTCCAACTTAAAACACAATCAATTTTGTGTGTGTGTGTGTGTGTGAGAGAGAGAGAGAGAGAGGGGATTGCTGATGAGGTATGAACCTTTAGCAGGAGTCACTATGCATGCTGTCAACCATATAAAACATTTTCAGAGGTGTAAAGAATGTGGCTCCAATGGGGTTGATGCATCAGCAGCATTCCTCACACACACACACACACACACTCACACATACACACACAGACACAGGCAATTAAAATCTTGATTTCTTCCTTATTCCCTCGGCAGTCTTCTCTGACCAGAACTAGCTTAGCAGAGGTTGATGTCATGTGGGTCGGACCGCTTAAATCAGTGCATAACTCATAGAGATAACTATAATTTTGTATTTTTTTTCACCTTTTATATTTCACAAAATACCACATTGAGAGTATGAAGCAGGGGTCTGCAGAGAGTCGGTTAGACCCGAATTCCCACAGAAAAGGAAACATCGGGAGCCACAAAACCCCCTTTAGACATAGAAAATGAAGATAACAATGCATGGATCTTTTTAACCTTTATAATACATGTGAAAAAGAAGTATTGTATGAGGAAATCTGGAGTGGCAGAGATAGGTGCAGGACATGTATGCTCGCTGTGAGACACTGGTATGGTGTGCTGTGGGGGTAACAGAGAAGTTCGAGGTGGAGGTGGGACTCCATCAGGGATCAGCTCTGAGCCCCTTCTTGTTCGCAATCGTGATGGATAGGCTGACAGATGAGGTTAGACAGGAACCTCCATGGACCATGATGTTTGCAGATGACATTGTGATCTGTAATGAGAGCAGACAACAGGTAGAGGAAAATCTTGAGAGGTGGAGGTATGCTCTGGAAAGGAGAGGAATAAAAGTTAGTCACAGCAAGACAGAATATATGTGTGTGAATGAGAGGAACTCCGGTCGAACGATGAGGCTACAGGGAGTGGAGATCAAGAAGTTGGAGGACTTCATGTACAAAGGAGAGTGCGGAAAAGAGGTGAAGAGACGGGTCCATGCAGGTTGGAATGGGTGGAGAAAAGTGTCAGGGGTACGAAGAGATAGACGACTATCAGCCAGAATGAAAGGAAAGGTGTACAAGACAGTGGTGAGACCAGCGATGATGTATGGACTAGAAACTGTTACAATGACCAAAAGACAGCAGGCAGAACACGAGGTTGCAGAGATGAAGATGTTGAGGTTCTCTTTGGGAGTGACCAGGATGGAGAGGATCAGGAATGAGTATCAGAGGAACAGCACATGTTAGATGTTTTGGTGAGAAGGTCAGAGAAGCCAGACTGAGATGGTTGGGTCATGTACAGAGGAGGGATAGAGAATATATTGGTAGACGGATGCTGGAATTGGAGCTGCCAAGCAAGAGGTCTCGAGGAAGACCAAAGAGAAGATATATGGATGTAGTGAGAGAGGAGGTTATAGAGAATAGGGTCAGATGGAGAAAGTTGATTCGCTGTGGCGACTCCTGAAGGGAAAACCTGAAAGGAGAAAAAGAATGAAGAAGAGTTTTTTTCAAATAGTGGTTAAAAATACAGTCAGATCAAAAATGCAATTATCTTTTGTATCGCCTCCAGGTCTGGCTGAACCATCACCTCACACAGAAACACATGCAATTCCCACTTTGTCCACTAGATGGCGCCATAACACCATTAATAGAGTTTCGTCACATTCACCGCTGATGTGACGTCACAAGACACTGACGTGTGTGTGTGTGTGTGTGTGTGTGTGTGTGTGTGTGTGTGTGTGTGTGTGTGTGTGTTTGTGTGTGTGTGTGTGACAGCGGAGTTTAGAAGTCCATTGTGTTTCAGTAAGACACGTGTGCTTCACGCATGGACCTCAAGTGAGAGTGCAATCCACACACACACACTCACACTCGCACACACACTCACACTTGCACACACACACACACTCGCACACACACACACACACTAACACACACATTGAGTTTCAAGAGATCTTCGCTTCAGAGTAAGACTAAGATGAGTCTCACAAACACACAGTTCCCGTCTGGCGGGAAGGTGAACACTATCTTGTCAACCAATCAGAGGCCGGAAGGAAAGTTTGAAAAGAAAGTCCAGATTCTGGAAGTCGAGAAACGGATGGTTTGACGATCATCTGATGATAATCTGATTTTCACGGGGTTGAATTAAAGATTATATGAGGAGGCGCAGCCAGCGGAGCCGAGCTGCTGACGACACCCCGAGCTGAGTCACCTTCTAATGAGCTGAGTCATCGTTTTTTTCCTTTCTGCGTGAACAAGTTTAACCTTGACTGCAGTTTGACCTCAACACACACACACACACACACACACACACACACACAAACAATATCCCACTCTCTGTATCATGTCCTCCAGCAGAGGCCAAAAGTTTTATGCGTGCATGTGGGTGCACGTGAGTGTTATTGTGAGTGAATCTCTTGTGTGTGCATGCATAATTACGCACATGTGTGTGAGTATGTGCATATGGACATTTATGTAAGCATGTGTATGTTTGTGTGTGTGTGTGTGTGTGTGTGTGTGTGTGTGTGTGTGTAGTCCTCCCTTTGAGGCGACAGAATGAGCCTCCTAACACCAACCAATCACATTTCAGGATTTCAACCTCCGTTCCATTTAACCCTTTGTGTCCACAGGTCGGGGGTCCCCAACATTACTGGGGTGCTATTGTCTCACAGAGGGCCTGCCTGGTGAGTGTGTGTGTGTGTGTGTGTGTGTGTTTGTTCACCTCTCTTAGAGGCGACGCATAACGTGCCTCCTCAGACCAACCAATCACATTTCAGGATTTCATCACTTCCAGGCCCATTTAAACCTTTGTGTTTCTATTGGGGCACCAAGCTTGAGCTGACTCGCAGATTGTGTGTGTGTGTGTGTGTGTGTGTGTGTGTGTGTGTGTGCGTCACTCACTACATTCCACTACATATCGCTACAGTCATGAAAGTACAGTTGTAGGACAACACAGTATTTCTGATTAAGTACTTTCCCTAATAAGAAAAATGAACCTCTTTAGATAAAAAAAATGCAGTACGTCAAGTTGTACATGAAGTAAAATAGTTGGAATGAGTAAAAATACTGCACTTTTGGGAAAGTACACAATGCTATACCGCCCGCCCCTCACTGCAATAAAACCAGGGTTAACAGGACTCATAACCTCTTTTTCTGGACTTCATATCTGGAACACTCGTCTGGTCTGACACACACACACACACACACACACACACACACACACACACACACACACACACACACAACCAGACAGTTCATTGAAAAAAAAAGAAGCTCAGGTACCGGCTTGTCAATCTGAGTCCTAACGGATGCTAAAAAGAGGAGCCGGGAGGTCAGAGTGTACCAGAACATCAAGTACATGAGCACCGCATGCCTGGACACACACACACACACACACACACACACACACACACACACACACACATACATGCATACACAGCCAACACGTCCGTGTACGCAGCGCTGTACAGCATCAGGGGATGAAATCAAAGAAACAGCTGAAACATGAAAAATACACACATAGTCGGACAGGGAGTAATGTTATGCAAATAGACCGTGTTTAGCACGCACGCACACACACACGCACACACACACACACACACACACACACACACACACACACACACACACACACACACAGAGCTTCTGTTTTAAACCCTCATTCTGTCCTGCTGGAACCCAGAGGAGATGCCAGCAAGAAGTCCAAGGATGGAGATAATTGATCATTCATTCATTCTTTCATTCATTCATTTTCTGTGCTACTTATGAATTTATCCATCCACCCTCTCATTGCCATGTCAAATGGACACAAAAACTTCACTCATTCATTCAGATTTCATATAGAAACACAAAAATTAAACCCAGTCACTCATGCCTTGTAGAGAAAAACAGTCATTCACTCATTCATTCATGCATCATATAGAGACACAAAAATTCCCCCATCACACAAGTCTTATAAAGGCATACAACCATTCACTCTCTCATTTAATTGTCATATGATGACATTCACTCATTCATCCTCTCATTGACATGTCATTTAGGCATAAAGCCATTCACTCATTTATTCACACATCATGTAGAGACACAATTAATCCCGTCATATAGAGAAAGAGTCATTCACGCATTAATTCATGCATCATATAGAGACACAAAAAATCACCCTGTCATCCACACATTGTGT